>NW_024962274.1:12386767-12667232 GCF_019238085.1 Lagopus leucura
ACCGCCGCCGCCGGGCACGGCCTCATCGCGGGGCGCTGCGCCGCCGAGCGGGCTGGGGGGGGGGGTGCGCGGTGGGCGGAGCGCCGCGGCCTCGCGGGCGGCGAATCGGCCGATGCCGAAACTCCGCTGCTTGCCGCCGGCCCGCCGCCGCGGCGCGTGCGCGATAGGCTCGGCGCGCGGCGCACGCGCGCGCCGCCACCGCCCCGTTGCGGCCTTAACCCCGCCTGTGCGGAGAGCCCTGCGGCGCGCTTAACGCCGGCCGTGCGGCGCTCCTCCCGCCCGTCCCTCGCTGGGGCTGAAGCAGGAGGGGGGATTCCTTCCCGGTTGGGTCGACCGCTGGGTGTTTGCCCTAACGCTTCTCTCAAAGCGCTCTGCGTCTTAGGAACTGACTGAGCCTTACGTGCTTTCGTGGAGTACTTGGTCTTCACGCATCCAACTGACAGCTAGAAATGCCAGCTACGCGTACGAGGCTGCCACACAGGGCATGGAGCTGCTGTGGGTCGTGCTAGAAAAAATACGTGTTAATTACATTTACATCTGCACTCTGCTCGGTGGATGCTATTATGCTTCATTTAAAGAGAGAGAGAAACAGGATGGTTTGGGTTGGAAGGACCTTTGAGATCACCCGGTTCCAACCCCTGCTGTAGGCAGGGACACCTCCCATAGCCCGGGTTGCTCACAGCCCCATCCAGCCTGGCCTGGAGTGCTCCCAGGGAGGGGGCATCCACAGCCTCCCTGGGCAACCTGTTCCAATGGCTCACCACCACTTCTTCCTAATATCTAGTCTAAATCTCCCCTCATCCTGTCACTACCTGCCCTTATAAAAAGTTCCTCCCATCTTTCCTGTAGGTCCCTTCAGGTCCTGGAAGGCTGCTGTAAGGTCTCCTTGGAGCCTTCTGTAGGCTGAAGAGCCCCAACTCTCTCAGCCTGTCCCATAAGGGAGGTCCTCCAGCTCTCTGATCATCTTCACGGCCCATTTCTAGACCTGCTCCAACAGCTTCACATCCCTCTGCTACTGGGCCTACAGAAGTAGGTGCAGTGCCCAAGGCGGGATCCCACGAGCGCAGAGTAGAAGGGCAGAATCACCTCCCTCAGCCTGCTGGTCATGCTTCTTTTGATGTGACCCAGGATACAATTGGCCTTCTGGGCTGCAAGTGGACATTGCTGGCTCATGTTGAATCTCTTATCAACTGAAACTCCCTAATCCTTCTCCTCAGGGCTGCTCTCAAGCCATTCTCTGCCCAACCTGTATCTGTGCTTGGGACTGCCCTGACCCACGTGCAGGACGTTGCACTTGGCCCTGTTGAACTTCACAAGGTTGGCATAGGCCCACCTCTCAAGCCTGTCCAGGTCCCTCTGGATAGCATCCCTTCACTCCAGTGAGTGTCAGTTGCATCACTCAGCTTGGTATCAGCTGCAAACTTGCTGAGGATGCACTCAATCCCACTGTCCATGTGGCCTACAAAGATGCTAAATAGCACCACTCCCAACACCGATCCCTGAGGAACACCACCTGTCATATGCCTCCACTCGGCCTTTGAGCCATTGACCGCAACCCTCTGAGTGCAACCATCCAGCCAATTCCTTATCCAACAAGTGGTCCATTCATCCAAGCCATTTTCCCTCAATTTGGCAACCAGGATTTCATGTGGTGCAAAGCATTTGACGCTGTCCAAGTCCAGGTAGATGTCATCAGTTACTTTTCCTTTATACACTGATAATGTAACTTCATCATAAAAGGCCACCAAGCTCGTCAGGCATAACTTGCCCTTGGTAAAGCCATGTTGGTTAATTACCACCAATCACTTTGTCTTTATTTTCCACATGCCTTAGTAGTGTCTTCAGGAGGATCTGCTCCCCAGGCACAGGGGTGACACTGACTGGCCTGTAGTTCCCTGGACCTTTTTTTTTTTTCCCCTTCTTGAAAATGGGGGTTGTTTCCCCTTTTCCAGTCAGTGGGAACTTCTCCAGGCTGCCACGACTTTTCAAATATGATGGATAGCAGCCTGGCAACTTCATCCACCAGTTCCCTCTGAACCCATGGATATATCTCATCACTTCCGCACCTTCAGGTTCTTTAGATGGTCTCAAACCTGATCTTCACTTACAGTGGGCAGATCTACCTTCTTAAAGTTCTTACCATTGGTTTCTGCAACTCAGGCAGTGTGGCTTAAGTCCTTGCCAGTGAAGACTGAGGCAAAGAAGCCATTGAACACCTCAGTCTTCTCTGTATCCCTCATGACCACATCTTCAGCTTCCTTCCAGAGAGGGCTCACATATTCCCTGACCTTCTTTTTATCACTCATAAACTTGTAGAATTTCTTCTTGTTCCCCTTCGTGTCCCTGGCTGGATTGAATTCTGTTTGGGTTTTGGCTTTCCTAACCTGATCTCTGGCTGCTCAGACAACTTATTTGTAGTCCTCCCAGGAAACCTGTTCCTGCTTCCACTCCCTACAGATTTATTTTTCGTTTGAGCTCAAGCAAGTCCAGGAGCATCTTTGTTGATCCACTGAGGCCTCCAGCCATTCTTGATGCCTTCTTCTTGGGGTGCACTGCTTCTGGGCTTGGAGGAGATGGTCCTTGAATGCCAATCAACTTTCTCAGGCCCCTCTTCCCTCCAGGTCTTTCTCCCATGTCACCCTGGCAAGCAGTTCCCTGAAGAGTTCAACATCTGCCCTCCACCTCTAGGGAGATTCTGAATCTCTAGAGAGAAGTTAGTATTCTGTCTTGGCGTTCTCCTGCTTTCTAGAAAGCCAAAACTCATTAAGCAAAAAGGGCAGGTGCGACAACCAAAGACACAGAAAGCCAGACTAAAATGGGCTATTAAAGGTAATCTATGCCTTGAGTAGTTTTTCCAAGTTCTTACTCTATTTTATACTTCCAAATTGCATCTGATACTACAGACAGAATACTTTATTACTATTATAATCTTCAGATTGTGGGAAAACATAGGCATTAAGATTTTGTGCATTGCAGGTCCAGGAGTCCAAAGGATACTCAACTATTTTCAGTAACCTAGTGACTTTAATGGTGACTTCAGATGACCTGAGGTTTACTCTAAACACTTCCAATCCTTCATCCTATCTTACCATAGTTCTCTTTGGTGGATGTTGTGACAGACATAGAGATGCAGCATTAATACTGTCCTACAACTCAGTGAATAAAGTACTGTTCTCTGGCAGGGAGGAGAAACAAAGAACAGGATGTTAATGGTATCAGCACACCAGTATAAATCAGAACTGTGGGGAGCACTGACATTCCCTAGCTCTTGAATACTCACGAGCTGTTTTTTCCCCCCCAAAATGAACTGCTGAGAAACAAAATGCATCTCAGAACATGAAACTGATGGTAAAGACAGAAGTTGAAGTGCTTGCCTGCTACAACCCATAGCCCCAATCCATTTCACTCAGCTCAACTTCACACAGCTCAGGCATTAGAGGAATAAAAGCACAGCGGAGGAACTTCTGGTACCAAGGATGGCACAGTCCTGAGGAAATCCCTCTGACTCTGAAAGCTCAGAGTTTCAGGACACCAGTAGAACTTTCATGTGTCATTAGACCCATTAGTTTTACAGTCTATAGTACTTAAAAACATCATTCTAATTAATCCATTAAGTTCTGTTATCCTTACAGCCTTTAAGGCCATAAATACGTGATTTGTTTGCTAGTAATTCAGAGCAAACAGAAAAATAGAAATGAGATTTCAATTTCCAAGATCTATATCCTGGCAGGTCTTGTTCTCCCTCAGGTTTATTAATGGTATTTTGGAAAATTCCAAGCTAAGCTCTAAGAATTGGGCAAGTTGCATACTAACAAAGAGAGCAGCAGGCAAAAATGTAGGCTAAAGATAACAGTGGCATTGCTGTCTCAAGCAACTTACTATCAGATTACATGATAACACAACCTTAATTAGTAAGAATTGAGACTGTGCTGACATTCACATTCAGGAAGCTACATAGCTGCATTTTAATTTAAGGTATGTTTCTCAACTTTTAAGAAACAGCACATGAGTTTTTAAGAACAGTAGTCCTCCATGGTCCTCATAAAACTCATGCTACAAATTGAGACATGGTTCTCTACTGAAAAAAATATTAGAATAGACAATACACATAGTTCTGTTTTTGACCATTAAGCTTTTCTACAGCACAAATGTCACCAGAAGCAGCCTTCACTCTTCTATTGCTGTTTTGTTATCCTGGGAATTCCGCTTTCAAATTTAGTCCATAGAGTTATTGCATATGCTACTTTGTATTAAAAAAAAATATATCAGTATAAAACAAGACAAAAGCAATAAAAGCAAATAGTTCAATCTCCCGAGTCAAACATCCCCTCACTTTGATTTCAGCTACAGTTTAAGAGCTCTCGTTAAACAAGCATGGTGAATCTTGTATAGCAGTACAGCACAGGATACTGAGTAAAAACTGATAACCAAGAACTGAAGCAAAAACCAACTGATTACACATGACTTAAATCCTTTGACAAAGTACTTTGCTACAGAATTTCACTTGTGACTGAAGTGTTTAATCTAGCGAAACATTCTTCCCTGCAAGAGGTACACTGTGCCTCTTCAGCTGAAGGAAGCAGCATGATTAAGATCAAATAATGTTAAAAGCACGAGCAATTCACCATAGTTCTCATCACCATTGCATAAATAGGTGGGGAGTGAACTTAGTTATAAATCATGTAGTGCTATTTTGTTTCATCTTCATCCTCTGCAGCATAGATGGCTTGATTCCTTCTCTTAATTTTAATGCCACTGTTCCCATTTTCACTACCACTAACACGCTTTAAAGGTCTCTCATTCAAGCTCTTCTCTTCCACCTGCTTATTCACACCAGATTTCTCCAGTTCCTCATTAGTGGAGTCCATAGCATCATCAGATGATACCGCCATGGAATCTGGCATGATCCTGATGTCAGAAAAACTTGCAGAAAACTCAGGAGGATGATCGGGGGAAGGATCTACGGAACACGTGCTCAAATCTTCATCACCACCTTCATCATCCAGCATTATTTCATCTGGATTAATGGACGAAAGCCCAGAGTTATCAGTATTATATTCACTAGGTTCCTCTGCTGACCCACTGCTGTCCATTTCCTCTTCTTCCTCTTCATACTCTCCACGTACTGAGCCCTCTTCTTTAACCTGCTGGATTCTGCCATTGATGTCAGTGAGGCCAAACTGGGCACAAAACTCAGTGGTCTGTGGATTGATGGTGTGAACTGGTTCCATGTTCTTTTGGGGCTTGCTGGGATCATAACAAGCAGCTGTCAAGGTGAAGTTGCAAGGAATTTTGAGGTCATGATTCAGTTCTTCTAACACCTCCTTGATGGCCTCTTCCGTTGCACTGTAATCCCACCTAAGTAAGTTCATCAAGTAAGTACATCAAGTTAAAAAGAGTGCAGCTAATCTAAAGCTATTTTCTCTTCTCATTGCAAAGAAAAATGTTTAAACATGGGTAACAAATTCACCTTACACAGTTTCTTAAACTTTTTTTCTTGGAAGGCATATTACCTTAGGGCAATACAGACACTGGTCTCCCCAGCAGGGTCTGTGTATTACGCCAGCCGACCCAGAGAGCATTCACCACCCTGCCCCATAATCCAGCCTGATTTTCAGTAGCACAGCAACTGACAAAGAAATCAGCCACCATGTATTTTTGGCTCTGCAAGTGGTGCTAAGTTTGCAAACGAAATTAACTGCCTGTGCAGAGTAGTAAGGAAGTTGTAAGCTCTAAGAACACAGCTTGTCATCATCTCCTTTGTTTTCCAAATCATTTGACATTCTACAATCATTCGTTTTATCACATCCTAAAAACGTTAGAGACTGCAGAAGAACAGAAGAACAATAATAACATACATATAATTCCAGCCTCCCTAAGTCACGCTTTACTTCCTACTTTGCATGCTACCTACTTTGCATGGAGGCCATTATTTTCAGGCACATTCCATGAGCTCTGAGTCACATTAATCAGACTGTTGGTGGCCTTGAGGACTGCAATCCATTCAGCATCATACTCCAGCGAGTCACCTGCAGTAGGATCATGCTCAATGTCTATTATCTGTTCAAAAGAAAGAAACAAACAAACCAAGAGATTAGAGATTTCTCTTGATACCAGAAAGTGATTAAAGTTTGAAGTGTTACTTCCATAGTACAGTTTCAGTCAGGTTAGAAGTACACTAAACTGGTAGCCTCAGTCGAACAAGTCCTCTCAAGGACTACCTAGGAACTTATTGCCACAAGGAGGTAAGGAAGGACAATCAGTGATTATAGGAGGCACTTCCATAACATTCCTCTTCTTTTATCTTAGAGCAATTAAAAATAATCTCTCCTCACTGCTGCCAGCCACTGGACAGTTACACAATTTAGAAGGCAAGAATTTAAACCGTGTCTTTTAAGAAACATGGACAGAATTGAAGGCAATGGTTATTTTGCTACGTACATTGAATATGTACATCTTAGCACAGCAACGAGGTTAACATCAATTATTTTTAAAAACAGACAACATATTGAAGCCCAAATCACTTTACCTTCAGTGACATCAACCCAAATCAAACAATTCAGATGAGCCAAACCGCAGCAGTGAGCTGTGATTTTAAATAACACATAAAGCAATTCCATTTCTTACTGTAGTTCAAAACAGCTAAACACAGGTGGATGACCACACTGCTGGAAGTAGTCTTACTGTGGACCAGTTCCACTATGATTTTAAGCAAGGACTGGCAGCCCTGTGTGCTTTCACACAGCAAAAGCCCACCATCCTCAGACTTTCTCCCATCTTCAAAAGTAACTAGAGCAAACAGATCCCACTTTACATCCTAAGGACAGATAATGAATCGTCTCACCTTTAAGTCAATAAATAAAAGCTACTTTCAAGTAAAACTAAGACTTGACTGCATTTGAAGAACAAGATCTCTGTAGCTCCCTCCTTTCATATCAAAGGGCTTCAGATTCATCCCTTTTACAGATGGCACTGCAGGTAGCATACACAGGCTATGGACATGAATATTATTTTGCATTTAGAAAATGAGTTTGGCACTTCCGTTAAGAACTCCTACAGCCTTCCATCACCCTTCCTAGCACCAACCAAACTGAAGTAGAACCACGCTCCTAGGAAGCCTCTTGGAATCCTCTGGAAACAAATGACAGTACTCAACTTACAAACTCAAACAGGATCAAGTCATAAATCCAGACACGAAGGAAGTCACTATCTGATCCAAACTATGTCAAGAAAGCAGCAGAAAAGCCTCAAAACAGGATTGTGTTTTAAGTCTGACCTTTATCAGAAACACACAACAGGAGATTCAGTACAGGTTAAGGTAGAGCTACTGATCTAAGAAAAGTAATTGTTCTCAACTGGAAGGAAATGGTAGGAGAAAGCAGACATCTCACCCGCATGACAGGACACCAGACCTACTCAGAAGAGCAATATTTACAAAGACAATTCCACCCATGCACCAATTCCCAGTTTCTTGTCAGTCCCTCCATTTGTCAGAACTAGTCTTCAGCTTATATCTGAGCCCAGCACTTAGCAGTCCACACAAATACTTAAATCACTTCGAGTGAAAAAGCCCATGGCACACAGTCATCACCTGCAAAAAGTCTCTGTGAGGCAGACATTTATCCAGAGCCAAAAACTTGGTTGCTTTGGGTAGTTCTTCTTTGGACTTTGTCTAGGAAACAGAAAGTTTTACCAGCATTTATATGAAATCTGACTATTCCAAACAAGTTATATACAGAAATCTAAAGGCACATTTTGCACACAACAATAGTTTCTGAAATAGAGAAGCACAGGATTGTAAGAAAGAAATTGAAGGATAAAGAGAAGGACAGATATCAGCAAAAGTCTAACAGAAATTTGTACACTGATGACAGCAAGCTAAAGCAAGAACCACAGGTCTCCCTCAAACAAGGCAGCTGAATACATTTAGCTTTGATGCCAAAAGAAAACTCTTAACACAATTACGAACAGACTCAAGTCCAGCAGACCTAGAGTTCCATTCCTACAGCTAACGAATTGCAAATAAGAACAGCACATCGCTCTCAGCAACAACACAAACATGATAACTTTCAGCCTATGGGGACCGATTGCTTGTTTTACTGTAGGCAGCCAGACAACTTCAAGGCACCCTCCATCTCAGGTTAACCACTACCTCCTCAATTTGCTGCTCTACCTTTGTTTTCAAGTTTTATTCTTCCCCAATAAAGGGGGAAAAGAGCGCTTTTCTATGAAATTCAAATTCAGAAGTTCAAAGTGCAGTAACTTGAGTTATTTCATACTGCTCTTGAAGAAGATGAGGTGGTAAACACCTCTGATTTATAACATCTCTCATTTACATAAGCTAGTAATTTCAGGACCACTTAAAGCTTTGGGACTTAAGCTGAATATTAACTATTAAGCAAATACATGTTAATTAGATGCTTTTCTGAACATATTACTTGCATTAGACTTTTGAAATTATTAGATTACACAGACACTCTTGGTTTTATTCTTTACCTCGTGTTGCATGAAAGCTGCAAACTTAACATGGAGATGTGCTGAAAACCAATAATTAGGTTTCAGATGCTGCAGAAGCTCAGAAGCAGCAGGGCTTCCTAATGTGTTGCTCTCCACTTCTTGACGGAAGAAGGATTTCATTTTAAGCAGCTGTTTCTTGTTTCCATAGTGATATATGCTCCGTGGCCAATCATGTGACATAAATATGTCCATTGGATGCTTTAACTATCAAGCAAAAAACACATACGTGTAAATAAAGCACGCACAAGAAAAAATTTAAAATTAAACATAACGAGACAACATGCAATAGCAAGTGCTCTCCTTCAGATCAGATATAGCTAGCTGTGAGCACCTGGCTCCCTTTCCAAAGGGATTAAGCATAACAGCAAGCACATCTTTCAGCTGTCTTTGAGGCTGTCGAGGGTCTCTAGTCTCCCCGGGTCACGCCGCACCTTCCTGGGCCCAGCAGCTGTGTTTTACATACACTGCTACCTTGTAAGACAGGCTGAAAACCAGATCTACAGAGTAAGTACACACAATCAGAGTAGTTGCCTTCCTCACTGATCTTTTAAAGCTTTGTTTAGAAGAGATAATGGCTAAGCATAATATTCCTCCTCAAAGGGAGCATCCCTTACAAGTCCAGTCAAATGTCTTAAGTACATCTTGGTTCAACATTCAGTGTATTTCCATCAGCTGTATCAGAGCACACTTCTAGATGAAATCTAAAGCCAGCTAATAAGAAACCTGGGGAAGTGCATCAAGCTCTTTACAAGGGCAGCAAATCTTTGTGCCATTTTTAGCATCTCTGTATGTTCTAAACACTTCAGCACCCAATGGCTACCTGAATAATCATTCACAAGATGCTTATAAATATACATGTATTCACACTGCATCCTTAGCCGCAGAGCAGCCCTTGTGACAAAGGGGGAAGCAGGATCAATAACAAAGCTAACCATCCCTTGTGTTTCTAGCTGTAGGAGCAAAAAAACTTCAACTGTGATTTGAGATCAGCTCATCCAGCTGGTTCAAGGTTGATTAGTAAACCTTGTATCAACCAGCTCAGACATTAGACAAAGTAGCGCACATCTTCCTACAGCTAACAAAGCTCAATGACTGGAGTACAGCTGGACTTGCTCCCTTTCTGAGCTTCAGCCCATTTAACAAAGTATCTCCTGCTCCTGCTTGCCTCTGATGAAATTTGCACTGCTACACAACTTGGTAAATGAGAGAGCAGGAACAGCAGTGGGGTCACTGGCAGCATAAAATGACCATAAAATAAAGCTAGCAGAGATTTGTTTGTATGATTTATTATCTAGCTGTTCAAAACAGCTGTAACATCTCACTTTTAAGTTAACAAATAACATTTACCATTGGTTTATTTGTTATTGTTTTTAGAAAACAGACAACAAAAAAACACCACAGACTTTTCACCAACCTGCTTAAGTTTGAAGACCTCGATGTTCCTGACATGGTAAGCACTTCTGATTGTTTGCTGGTTGTATGGTGGACATTCAAAGTGGCCTGGAACATTGAGAAAAGAATAGTTGTCCGACAGAGATTTTGTCTCTCTCACGTGAGACAGCACTCCTCATTACTTCCTTCTCACATTCCTTACTCACAGACACACTGCACCGCCACATGCCATACTTATAACAGAGAGCTATTTGCTGCACAGCCACGCAACATCTGCCTGAGCCTGTTAATATCACAGAGTCATAAAGGTTGGAACTGAGCTCTAAGATCAAGCCCAACCATTGACCTATCTCTGCTCAACCATGTCTCTCAGTGCCACATCTCCATGCCTCTTGACCACCTGCAGGGATGGTGATTCCACTGGTGCCTGGGCACTGTGTTCCATCAGGTCTGTGCCTGCACACACACGGACACAGCCACAGAATGTACAGTAGATGGAAACAAGAATTATCAGAGAACAAACTGTAAAATTGTTTCAGTAGTTAGCGTTATCACCTCAAGTCTCATCTCCCACAAGCAATATCCAGATAAAGAAATTGTATGCTCTGTAACAACAAATTTAGTTAAAACTCACGGATATTAAAGAGAATTAAGTGTTCCAAAAAACTACTTTGTTCTTGGCAGCTTGGCAGCCACCTCCAAAGCCCCTTTGGAGCAGCATGCCAGGACAGGAGCATACATTCAGCCACACATTTAGCAGTGAGACAGACTGAGCTGCCAATCTGCTGACCCCCGGTGTCATTTGTGACCCCATCACCGGCTCCTCTCAGACACGCACACATAAAGCTGAGGGGAACCGAACCCCGCTCGGGCCGCCCCTCGTTCCTGCCGTACCTTTCCGGTAGTCGTGCGACTTGAAGATGCCCGAAATGCCGCCGATCCTCACTCCGCGGAACCGCACCACGCCCGCGTAACCTGCGGAGAGGAGCGGAGAGGAGCAGCACGTCACGGCCGGGAACGGGGACGGCACCGGGAGGCGGGGAGAAGCCGCACGTACCGAGGTAGTAGATGTTGGGCGCCACCCATCCGCCGTAGGGCAGCTCCTGCAGGTGGTTGGAGGCCTCGTGGTTCCCGCCGATGAACACCGTCAGCACCGGGGCCTTCTTCTCGCCGGAGTAGTACCTGCGGGGGGGACACGGCACGCTGCGGCGGGGCGGCCAGGCCAGGTGGGCCGAGCCGGCGGCACTCACCGGTAGAACGTCTGCATGTGGCGGTACTTGGCGGGCACGGCCATGCAGCGCAGGTCCGCCTCGTTGCGCACGGCCTGGAAGTCGCCGCAACAGAGCAACAGGTCGGGCCGCACGTTGTGCCGCTTCTGCAGCAGCTCCAGCGTCTCGTACATCTTATCCAGGGCGCCGTGGCAGCACCCCGCCACCGCCACCTTCATCCCGCCGCCGGGACACCGCGCAGGCGCCGACAGGCCGTGACGCAGAAGGGGCGCGCGGCGCATGCGCACTGCCACGGGGGGAGCTGTGCTTTCTTCGCGGTGCGGCAGAACTGTGTGCGGTGCCGGGGTACCAGGCGGCTCAGCAAAGGGGTTTTTAGCCGGTTTCTTGTAGCCCCGCACGAAGCAGACGCGGGACGCTCGGTGACTTCACACCGCTGCCTCGTCTTCCCTGCAGACTGCCAGGTGGCGTTTCGCAGAGCAGCGATTTCCTCGTTTTGCGGGGCGGTGGACTGACTCATCGGGCGGTATTTCTGCGTCACGTAATAACACCGCTCCTTACTTTTTCCACGTTTTATTTTAACAGTCTTGAGGGATTGAACAAACTTGCAGCGACGCAGTTAAGCATTAACTTGCTGCTGCTTACCCTGTAATCATCAAACCGAGGAGACATTCCTGTTCCCCTGAAGTAGCAAATATTACACAGTGGCCTCTCTTTGGTTACTGAGAAAACAAGAGTGTTCTCTAACGGGTTCCACAATTTCACAGTGTTGGGTTACTGTGTGTTCTTTGGGGCTCTTGTCCAAGCCCATCTGAAGTGAAGGGAAAAGTTCTTCTGGCTTCCACTGCCTAGAGTCCTCAGAGAAACAGCAAATCATCTGTTGCTGTGCTCGGCTCTTCTGGTGACTGCTGGGACTCTCAGCTCTCTGGGGAAGGCTTTGCAGCTTCTCTGGGGGACAGCAGCCACTCACATTGCCATGTCCCAGATATGCTGTAAGGCTACAGATAGT
Source organism: Lagopus leucura (assembly GCF_019238085.1). NCBI lineage: Eukaryota > Metazoa > Chordata > Aves > Galliformes > Phasianidae > Lagopus > Lagopus leucura. Next base: position 12,398,912 of record NW_024962274.1, read on the forward strand.
TGACAGCAAGGTCCTGAGCCCCAGAAGGTACCACCTCACCTGGGATGTGCCATCCTCTGGGTCCTCCTGAAGCTGCCAGGAGATGCCTCCTCGCTCCATTTCCCTGGCCAGCCAGGTCCTCACCTTTCTTTTCCTGAGTCAGCCTCATCTTTTCCTGCCTTTCCCCACCCAGCTCAGTCCCCAGCCAGGCAAGGCAAGCTGATGCTGTCTTTGCAGCTCCTGGGTTTGTTGTCTCTGGCTCATTTCTGATCCCCATGTGCCACTTTTCGCCAGTAAATTGGTGTTGAGCTGAGTCTGCACGTTTTTGGGTTACAGCGTTTTTGTATTTGTACACCATTCATCATGCATCATAACTCACCAAACTGAACTGCGGGTGTTGAGTAAAATTGCTCTGAAGTTTCCACAGCAGTGGGACCACAAAGGGAAGCAGGCACACTGCTACGTACAGAGTTAGCAATGGTGAGTTAATGCTCAGCTCCTTATTGTACTGTTCCATCCTTCAAGACTTTAAAAGCTGTATGGCTGAAGTGCAGCTCTCCTCCACCACATGATTAACATGTTGGGTTGCAGATTGGGCTCTGCGGTCATCGGCTATGTGCCTCAGTGTGTTCTGTGTGCCCCTCATTTCTGTGCCTGGCCCTCTGCTCCTCAGTGACCAAATGGATACACCTCCTGTGCTGGTGATAGGAACAGGCTGTGAAGAGAGTCCAAAGAAATAAGCTGAGCTCTGTGGTTGTTGGGTTTGAGGTGTGGAATCGTAGAATCATTCAGGCCAAAGAAGACCCTTCAGATTCCTAATTCCGACCCCAGCCCACCTCACCATGCCCTCTGCCCACACATCTCCACAGCTCTCTGTGCAGCTGTGCAGTGCCTCACTGCTCTTCCTGAATACATATTTTTTTCCTAATATCCACGTTGGTGTGCCCTTTCAGCTATTTCCTGCCTGAACTGATAGCAGAGTGTTTGGTTCTTTTTCTGCTGATCAGGCAGCAGCAACGTGGAACCACAGATGTACAGCAGCTCTCTACTGAGACATGAGGAAGAATGGGGGCTGAGGGGACGCAGGGCTGCACCACTGGTGTCTGAGAAGCTGAGGGGGAACTCCTGGAGAACTCCCTGTCAAGATCTCCGAAGCATCTTCTGAAGATACTAAAACACATTTAGAAAGCGCTGGAGTTAAGAGAACAGCAAAGGGAGCATCTGTCACTGACTGTCTGGGGAGGGACGGTGTGGCTGAAAGAGGTACGGGGAGAAGCGGTGGGAAGGTGATGGTGTGTGAAGCAGAGAGATGTGACACAGCGGCCAGAGGTGTTCCTCTGAGAGGTGCCACAAAGCAGCAGGATGTGTGTGTGTGTGGGATGGAAGGGTGCTGCAACCCAACGACAGCTCAGCCTCATCCGCGGGAAAAAAAAACCGATGAGATCGGCCTAAACGTCTGCAGGCTCCTCCGCAGGGCTGTTGTGGTGTCTTCGGTCACCTCCTGCCCCAGCGCTGCGTCTGTGACGGCCGCGCTTTTGCTCTCCTCCCTCTTCTTGTGCCTTCACCCATCGCGCCGTTCCGTGCGAGGGCACCGACGACCTCGAGCCGCGGCGGGCTGAAACCGACGCCCGGAGCAGCCGAGCGAACAACAGCCGACGGCGGGGGCTCGGCGTGCGCGAGGGGCGCGGGGCAGAGCGCTGAGGCGCAGCTGAGGAGGGGCGGAGGGCGGGAAGCGAGGGGGCGGCGCGTGGACGCGCGGGGTGGGTGTGTGTGTAGTGGGGGTGGGGGGCTGTTCTCCTCTCCCCTCAGCGCGGGCAGCGCCATTCCGCCGCCGCCTCCGGCTCCTCACCGCCCGGCCTCGACCTGCGGGGCCGCCCGCCCGCCGCCGCGCCTCCGGGGCGGGGCCCCCCGCCGCGCGGAAGGGGCCGGCCGGTCCGGGCAGCAGTGCGCGCCCGGCGGCGGGAGCGGCGGTGCCGGCATGGGACGGGGCGCCGCCCCGGCGGGTAGGTGCGGGGAGAGCGGAGCGGGGCCGGGCCGGGCCGGGCCGGGCCTGCCGCCCTCAGAGGGGGTGGCTGTCGCTCCCCTCGGGGACCGGCAGCGGGGGCAGGTGCGGGGCGGGCCGCGGGGCGGGCCGCGGGGCGCGATGTCTGCGGAGAAGCGATCCGGCGCCGGGCGGGATGTCCCGGAGCTGACGGGCCGGGCCGGGAGGAGCGGGGCTCGGCGGAGTGCGCAGGTAGCGCGTCCTGAGCGGGGTGCGGAGGAAACGCTTCTCACCTCGTGTGAGCGCGGAAAGCCAGTGCGCGATGCCTGGGGGGAGCTGAGCGAGGCAGAACCCCGCTGAGCCCCGCGCTCGGTGGTTATGAAAAAAGGGCTTTTTCTATTATTTTTTTTCTTGAGTGTTTTCTATGAAACAGAGAAAGTCATTTCTGAGCAAGAAAGGGAGCGGCTTTGGCTGCGAGTCTCGCTGGTTCCCTGGCAGACAAACCCGAGATTAAGCTGGGCATAAACTTGTAAAGTTGTGATTGAATAATGGAATAATTTACTGAAGGACGTGTTCTTACTGGAGCAAGTCTCTGAAGGTCATCACACACTGTGCTGGTCCCACGTTATGTAAATATTGTGAAGTCCGGGGCTGATTTTATTACCTCTGTTCTTCACACTAAAGAAGGAAGCACGATGAGATGTGCTGTCTGCGCCTGTTCTCCCTGGAAAGGCAGCCGGTGCCGAGGGGAGGTGGTGGCAGAGCAGCCGGGGGTCCCTGCACTGTTTGCTGTGCAGTGCTGCCTTTGAGTGCGGGGGTTTTATTGGTGATGTGCTCGTGGCTTTGCCGTGTATAAGCAAACTGATGTCCGCTTCAAGAAATAAACTTTACAGGCATCTACTTAAAATAGCCCTCTCCTCGTGATTAATTTTTGTGAATCTTTTGAGTGTGGTAGGTCTGCCCTCACCAGTTATGGTAGAGGGAGGTTATTCTTGTGAAAAGTGGGAGGAGATTGACAGTGCTATTCTTGATTTTGTAAAATTATTTATTTAATGCCTGTCGGATTCTGAGAAGTTGAAGCAACAATTGACTGCATACAAAGCAACAGAGAAGAGTTGAAGTTTACCAGTGGCACGTGGCCAGTTTCCATTACCTAGACCTCTGCAACTACTGTCATGTGTTATCTTGCTCTCATACTTTGCACAGAGGTACAGCGTTAAAGGTAGCTGTGGTCAGAGTGCCTCAAGTTAAAGTCAACAGACATGTGTGAGTACTGAGAGCTGCCCTGGCAATGCATGTTCCATCCTCTTCGCCTGCAGCCTGCAGTGCAGCTGGTGAGCATGGTGATGTGGGTGATTCAGATTGCTGCAATGGGGTCCTGTGGTCTTAATGTTCACTATTGGTAGCCACGGAGGGTAGATATGATGCTGCACAGTGCAGGTTGTTTTTTTCCGTGTTTATCCTCTCAGGACCTTTTTCTGTCCTTCCTACAAACCTCCTCACCCGCTCCCTAGAATTACACGGATGTGACTTCAGTCACTCTGAACTTGGAATATCTTGGTAAAGATAGAGAGATTCCCTACAGCTGTAATTCACTGCCCTTGTATAAGTGCTTTCCAGTACCATCCTAAATGACTGCATGCTATTTTTTCCCTGTATAACTAGGTTTTCAGCTGTTACACAGAACTGCACCTTTTTGAAGACTAAATTAGGGGTTGGAACTTGCTTTCCAATTCTGGCAGAAACTGGACAGTGAAGTAAAACTATGGTATGAAGGAGACTTTCTTATTCATAAGTAAGGCACTGAAGTGCTGTCTCGCAGAACTGGATTCGTATGTTTTACAGGACAAGTTTCCTCTACCAAGTACACTATTGTATTCTTCCTCATGCTTAGGTCTCTGGATGTGATCTGTGGATACACCGATGTGGGCAGGTGCAATGGAGCAGTTTGTTGTGTTTTGGAGGATGAAATGTTCTGTGGCATCCCGTGCCTTGAAAAATCAGTGCCTCTAGCTGGGCACTACAAACTGGTGCACTCTTTCCTTTGCCATGATTCTTGCCAGGTAAAAGGAAGATAATAGTCATGAATTCATGAGAAGTAGGGCAAATAAGTTAATGTTTAAGAAGCCTATAATACTATACTGATAGAGAAATTAATCATCCTCATTGTAGAACGCTGTACGAGTAGGAGATACTAAGCAATATATGAGGTCACAGACCTAAGAAAGCTGATTAAAAATGATTGTTTGTTTTAATAGATATTCATATTCATGAATGTGAGCACTGATTGCTATTCACTGAAATTAGAATGAGGATCTTTATGCTTCTTAGTGCTTATCTTTCTTTGTGTCATTTTAATCTGCTTCTTTTTAAATACACAGAGATAAATGGGTAGAACTTGATTCTTTTGTAAAGAGTCCTGGGTTAATAAAGATACAAAGGAAATGACTGCCTCTGTCCTGCAGAGATGTCAGGCTACAACACTCCTTGTTTTCCTTCGTGGAGGGAAGGGGATAGAAAAGTTAAGCTTCCTTCATTTTCTTCTTGCTTTGATCATGCTGATCTGTGCCTCTGGTGTGGCTTATCCGAGTCATAAGCAGTACAAGCTGTAGCTGTGCCAGACTTCTTGAATGCTGGGACATGCTGTACCTTTTGGCCTAATTTGTTACATTTCAACAGCTGCTGTCTTGGGAGCATGAGTGGAGGCTGGCAGGAATGGGCTTGTGGAAGGTATGACTGGTGGAAATGGCTGCGTACTCTTTGCTCCTGTGATTATGCCTCAGAGGAGAGGATGGGCGCACAGCACAGAACAGGAGTGTTTTCTCTCTTCTCACTGCTGACCGGTTGAAGGCGTGCAGTGCTGCACTTGGTACCAGGCTGGGATTACCCTGGAGAAATGGATTCTCATCATAGGTGAAGAACTTTTACCAAAACTCTTGAATACCTGAGGAAATAAGTGAGTAGTGTGGTATGGTGCAGATGAGACGTGAAGTCAGGGAAGGCAGCAGTGAAAAGTAAATAAGCCCCAAATAGATGAGTAATGAAGGAAAATATTGTTAATTTATAGAATTAAAAATCTATATTAGCTAGCAGGTAATAATTGGCAGATGGCTTGCCTGCTATGGGAGAAACTTGTCAGTTTCCAAGATGGTTTTGTGAAACCTGTAAATGCTGACCTCATTAGCAGGGACTGAGGGAATGCCATCTTGAACACTACTCCTCCTTTGTTTTCTTAATGCTTCAATAAAATCACTTTAATTTGTGAAAATTCATCGGATGTTGTTGGTACTAAATTAACTGTTTCCAGGGAAAAGAAATACATCCTGCTAATATGAAGTTATTTTTTCCTTGTAAGGGTATAAACAGCCAACAGAGACATTACTTAATCAAGCTGGCTTTCTGACCTCTGCCCCGAGCCTTGCTAATTATGTGCTTTTGAATCTTCTCCACTTCCAGTGTCTTCTGGTTGGTCACCTTATTTTCTGTCAGCATAACAAACTTAAGTGGGGCTTATTCTTCCTACAGGTGTTGTTTTTTTTTTACCTGTGGCTTGCTAAGTTCTGGCATGTCTGTTAATATATCGGGGCATGCTAAATAACCTAAGATTAACTAATAGCTCTAAACAGACAGAGGAACAACAATTAGTTGGCAAATTATTTAAACTTATTGGGTTGTTAGGCAAAAAAAAAATTGCGTGAGCTTTCAGCCTCCTGCTGCCTCATCTGTATAACTGGAAGCCAGTCCTGTGGGACACATTCCTGTCTGGTCAGTTTTGGTTCCAAATCTCTGCAGAAGGAAAGGTGTAGAAAGATATTTCTGAAAAACTGAGAAGGGTGAAACTTTCCTTGATAATTGTAGCCGTCCTGCTCTTCCAGCAACAGAAAGCTCCTCAGGGCCCCTGCGTTGGTTCTCACCAATCATTTTGGTGTAGCTGTGTTCTGGGACCCTGCGTGCTGATGTTTGTGAGGAGTGCAGCAGCTCCCGAGCGTTAGATAACACTGCGACTTAACCTGAGGGGATCGCACTGAGTAACACTGTGCTCACTAACTGTAAATCAGTATGTCAGAACAATAGTTAAGGACCAGTGCCAAGGTTGTTTTAAAAGAGCAGTGTAGGCTGTTGTTACTGATACCAGCCCTAATCTTTTTGAGTGTCGGGTTTGTTTTATGCTGCTGTAAACAGGGGCACGTTGTATTTCAGGAGGCGTTTGGTGTTGGTTTTTTTTGTTTTTTTTAAGCGTAAAGCTACTGAAATAGATTTCCAGGTGTGAAAATTGACTTCTCCAAATTCTATTGACTGTAAAGCAGTGTTTATCATCCTGTCACAGATGGTGATTCTCAAGGTCACGTCTGCTTGGAGGTGTGCCTCCATTAGTCCTTCCATTGCTGTGACCTTTGTGGTTCACGGCAAGAATGCAGAAGTCTCACTTCAGCTGGAGAAATTAGGGCTTGGAAGCTATTCAGCAAAAAAGCATGAAAGACAGAGAAGCAAGTATTCTGCTGTTCCTGGGTTTTTGGAGAGTCTCACGAAGCTTTTATTAACTCTTCTTAAAGGAAATATGCTGCCATGCAGGGAGGGTAAGTTTTTCATTAACCAATACCCGGTTAAAGTGTAGGAAGAAATGTCAGATTTTCTAGTGAAGAGTAATCACATTGAGATCCATTCTCAGGCTTGTGTTGCTCAACAGTTGCAAATGATCTGGAACAGAGGCTGAATAATGAAGTGGTGATACATGCTAAGAATTGCAAAATGAGAGTAGTAGAAACAAAAGGTGATTGAGTTGCGGAAGGTTCTTGTGCTAGTTGGTGGTATTAAAGGAAATATTAAAACAGAACCCCTGGATTGCCCAGAACCTTTCTGTGTCTGTGATCTGCTTTGATGGGAGCTTTGCAGGTTTGCAGTGCACGTGTGCCTGTTTTTAGCGTGGTTCCTGGAGCACCGCTCAGTCGCATCTAGTTCTGTACTGGAAGAGGTGAGCAGTCAGACCTTATTCATCTTTTATGTGCCATTCATGATTTTCTAGGCTATCCTATTCTTCCCAAGTCTTCTCTTTCAGTCTGAAGTGCTTTATCAAGCCTGGTTGCTCATCACTTAAAAGCTTTACCAACCCTTTGGGTTACTCTTGTTGCCCATCTGCTGCTCCTTCCCCTGAGGCTGTGCCAGTATCTCCATTCTTGTTTAGACCTTTCCATGATAGGTCCTGACAAGGACAGTAATGTCCTTTCCTTTTGAAAGAGGAAGGAAGAGAGAAGATATGAATTTACTCAGGTGCTTGAGAGAACTGACATTTGAGAATGTCTGGGCTGAAGAATGCTCTGTGAGTCTTGGAAGGTGAGAGCACTGTGTAGTGATGGTGTTTTTGAAAGGCAGTTTAGAAATTCATTTCTGAATACGTTTTTCATCTATTCTGGATCTTGTGTGCAGTTTGGCTTCCTGCATCATAAAAATACACTTTACTTTGAGGTCAATGACTTGAATGAGATGAATCCCACGTCTGCTTCATTTTCTTTGCAAGAATGCTGACAAAGTTCAGGAAAGGGCTGCAGCATTGACTTGGAAGACATCTGTATTGCAAAACGTCTGTAAATCGTGGAGAAAGCTTGGAGGTGGTTTGATCATAACATGCCTGTATTTGCAGGTGAGGAAACCTCACTCCCTGAAAGATTTTTCTAGATTATCTTAAGAAAACCTGATGCCTGTTTGCTGGAACTTGGTGTTAAACGTGCTCAAATCAGAAATAATGACCTCTTCTCTACAGTGAATGTAATTAAGTATTGAAGAACTCAGAATGAATGTAATAAGGAATATGCTGTGGTTCAAAGAGAGGTTTGTTTGGCTGCAGCAGATCCCCTGGCAGGGGTAAAGGCAGCTCTTGGAGACGTTGGTCTTGGAGACGTTGGTCTTGGAGATGTTGCAGTTTCTCAAACCTTGCTGGTTTAAGTGGTGTGTGCACTTCTGATTCTATAATTTCACAGGTAAATTTTGTGCTGAATGTTTGCACATGTGTCAATATGGGAAGAAAAGGTAAATTTTCTTAGTTTTGTGTCCAGCCTGCTTTGGAAGGTAACTTGTGGTGGCCGTTTGTAAATTGGGTCCTTTGTGGTGCAGGTCAAAATAACACACAAATGGTTCATTGCAGCATTTCTGCTCAGTTCAGCAGATGAGCAGTTCCAGCAAAGGTGGAACATCCAATGGTTTTAATACCAGATTTTCCAAGACTTTTCCAGTGTCTGTAGAATGCTTTATAAAATCACCAGTCGCTGTGCTGACTGGGATGGGGCCATTGGAGCTGTGGCTGCTGTGTGATCTGAGCTTCTTTGGCTTTTGTGGACTGTGGCTCTGTGTCAGCTCCTTCTGATGCTGCACAGCAACTCTTCAACAACTGAGTCACCTCTTCTATTCTCATCTCCATCCTCTGAGTCTGCATTTGCACGTGTGCTTTGTAATCTCGGTTGACAATATTACGACTTGGGCCACATAGGAAGAAGCATAATGATAAATCCCAACGCCCAGTACCACTCTGCAATGGCTTGTGGAATTGTAGAACTTACAGGAGTAAGTGAATACTTTTTCCTTTTATTTACTGAAGTACCAAAGGCTGCCTGACATTTGTGCTTTGCAAGAAAACATCACTTTATGTGCCAGCTTTTGTTTTCTATAATCAATGTAATTTGCTGTTCAATAAAACGTGAACAAAATCCAAGCATTTCTGAATGAGAAGATGCAGTTAAGCTGCTTTTTGGCACAACCAGCTCCTCTCAGAGCTAGGACATGGCACCTGATCGCATAGCTGGGATGGTGCTTCTGAAACCACCTTGATGACTTGTCAAAAGGCAGAGCTATTGATTTTTCTTATTATTTTTTTTCCCCTCTGTTATTTTTATAGAAGTATCCAAGCTGGAGAACTTACCCTACCACCTGTTCTGCTTGAAGCAAGCATGCTTACATAGTGAGTGACACCTTTGCTGTGTACGGACGCAGAAAGGGCTGGTTTCCTCTTAGGGTTACTGCTAATGTTGTTGCTAGTCTTGGAATGAAGGAAAAGCTGTGCTTACCATGAAGCTTTCAGAGGCAGCAGAGGCCTGTTCCTGGCTTGCTAGGCTCCATTTGCACATAAGCCAAGTTGCTGGCTGGTGGATCCCTAGCTTACAGATTGTCATTGTTCAGTTACTTTACTTGAGCATAATCTTTACATGAATAGAATTTCTTGTGTACTGTAGAGTAACCTTTTATATTATTAGTATCTGCAATAATTTTTTCCCTTGGAAAGTGATTCATTTCTTCTTGCAGATAGGGAAGACATGAAGCATTATTCTGCAGTCACACAAGAAGCCCTATTCATTCACAGTTTATATCGTGAAACCAACCCTGTATCCTTAGGGTTGGAGTTGGTTTCGTGGCAGCAGTCCTAATTACTGAATCTATCTCCAGCATATCTGAACTGGGGGCTGTTTAGAAGCACAACTGGAATGAAATGGGAGGTCGAAAGGATGGAAATATGGATGTTTCTTAATGCACTCAGTCTTTCCATTGTTGCTGTTCATAAATAGTAGATTTGAGTCACCAGCCCAAAGTCTCAACAAAAGCCCATTCAAGCTCAATTTGAGACCAGATTCCCAGATCTGGTAACAGGAAGATTTTGTCTTGACTGGGTTTATATGCTGGATCGTGTTTGGTGGTTCAGTGTCAAATAAAGCTGTGAGCTGAGTGCATGCTAATCCTGGTCAAGCAAAGCCAGTGGAGGAGTGAGAAATGCAGTTTATACTCTGTGTGTGTGTGCATTTGTGCCGCCTGGGAAGTTACTGGTCTTGGCTGTGTGTAGCTGGAGACAAGTGCTTCAGTGCCTTGAGATACCTTAGCACATTTCTGCAGACAGTGAAAATAAGGCAAGTGATATTCACCGAGAAGACATTAAACTGGCTGGAAAGAGGCTATTAGGTTTTTAATATTCATTCTCTGTTTACTTCTTTCCCTGCCGCAACAGTAAAAGGGCTGAAGACATCTGAGCACGGAGGAGGAGGTCATGTTGTGACAGCCGTGACATGTCTGTGTCTTGATTGTGTTGGCTCCTGGATGTGGTGGTACCAGAGAAACACAGCCTGGTTGGGAAGAGGTCAGAGAATGCAGCAAGCGTGGCTGTACAGCATCCTTCTTCTAAGGGGCTGACTGCTTGAGCATGGCTGAGCAGTGGCTTAGGGCTTAAGCATGTAGAATTATTTGGAAAGCGGAGATGATAGGAGGAGCTGCTTCATGTGTTGTTGAGCATATCTAGAAAAGCAAAACTGAACTGAAGAAGCAGCGGTTTAGGCTGAGAATCTGTGAGACTTCATTTGACAAATCCTTGTGGAGTAATCTTAATGACATGAAAAGCTTCAGTGTTTGAAGATAGCTTAAAGGATGGGAGAAACTTAATCCCAATGGAAGGAGTACATATACAAGGGGGAAGCAACCCCTTGGAGTGATAGAGGAGTCAGAGAGATTTAACGTGTTATTTCTATGATTAGGGAATAGCTTTGTCAAGATGCAATTGTTTCCCAAATTATGTACATCTCAGACAGTCTTCCTTGGTGGTAAAACTTTTCATTAGAAAAGTAGGGAAGAGAGGACTGGAGCAATTGTGAAGAGCAGTCTTCTGCTGTGACTCATGGAGGAGGGAGGAAGGAGCTCTGAACAAGTCTCATGCTTTTTTGGAAACAATATTGACTTTTCTAATCTCTTCTGATGGCCTCTATTTTCTCTAAACATCATGGAACTTTTCTTTCGGGAGATGCTGGGAAGTTTGTTGATGGAGAGTCAAAAAAGAGCAAGCAGCAAATAGACTTTTACCTCTGAAAGTGTTAGAAGGCTCTTGGAGTGCAGAGATCATTAGACTTCTTGGAGTCATGGAAGCATGGGTTTTCCTGCCTGAACAAAGCCTGCTAAGTCTTATAAGATGAGCACGTTGGTGAGCCATTTTTTAAACTGTGGCTCTGATTCAGCGAAGCATTAAACGCACCTGATTGTGGAGCCTGAGAGTCAGTGACTGGAGGGTGTGGAGTCTTATTACCTAGGCTTCTGCTCCACGTATAAGGACCCCAGGGTTTAAAAATGGTTCTGTTTACGCCCTTTATCCTCTGACTCAGTGCTGTGGCTGGGGCACACCCCATACCTCTGATCATCCCTTTGGAAGGCTCTCCTGTGCCTGTGGGCCTTTGGGGCTATGCCAGTGGGTGCAGGGAGGAGCAGTATGGGGCAGGCACAGAAGCGCGCTGTGAAGCTGGCCCTGGTACAACAGACAGATTGGCCTGTGGTGCTTGATAGGCAGGTGGCAGCCTGTTACAGACACCAGCCTGGTAGTTGGAGCAGTTGCTACTTCATCTTGCATGCAATCATTGCAATGTTTTATGTAATCCACGGAACAAATCAGAAAGGCTTCTGCGTGCAATTCTACTTAATTGTAATAAGCAGATTTGATGTGTTTATGAATCCCATCAAATAATCTTAAAATCAGTTCTTTTCAACTTCATATGAAGGATTTATAATATATAAAATGTCAATGTTCAGCAGGATGGGTTTGTTTTTTGCTTTTTGTACAATTTAACCATTATGATAGGAAATGCAACCATAAATGCTTACTCTGAGTGTAAAATTCTCAATTCTGATTTTCACAGACAGAACCTCTACACAAATGCTATTTTCTGCTCTTGGTGTCTACACAAGCAGACTTATTTAAGAAGTCTGTTACGCTATTTATGGGTTATAGGAGAATAAAAAAAGCAATTTTGCCTTAAAATGTTTGCCATAGTCCCAGAGACCTTGGTGAAAGGCTAATGGAAGTAGCCTTTATGAAAGGCCAAACATTTTTAGAGGCATTCATCTGCTTTGCTTCAGGCTGTTTGCAGTGCTTTATAATCCAGAGAATTTGGAAATCCTGAAAGTGCTTTTCTCAACCACTGTTTTCCTTGTGTTAGAGGGTCTTGGGAAATGAAAGCCAGAAATTTGCAACATTATCACAGTGTTGTGTACCGTTAGAATTAAAGGTAATGTTTTGCTCAGAATAGGAAAGAGGGGGGAAATAAGCAAGTCTGGAAAAAAGAAATCAATGAGCGGTTAAAATAGAGCTGTTAAAATGGCAACAGAGCAACACACAGCCCGTGTATAAATATAGGCTAGCTCCTTAGCAGTGTTCTTATATGGTAGATCTGAGTGAAGGAAAAATATCAGCCTGTTCTCACTCCATACAAGCCTGAATGCTGGTTGGTAAGGTCTGATGCCATTTGTTTGGTGTCAGAAAAGGCTGTATCTTACATGTCAGTTGTAATGACTCTTGTTTCTCTTTCTCTTGCAGGGACCTTCCTTAACAATGTGAGAAGGGAATCACACAAGCATACTGTGGATTTTTTATCTGTACATACCACTTGATTATTGTCTGTCTTCTACTGATCAACCTGAAAAGAAAGATCAAACAAAAATTGTTGTCAGCTTTGCCCTAAAGCTGCCTGAAATTTATGACTCCTTTTGGAGACACTACCTGGGCTGTTAGAAATGGAGCAGCTCAGGCTGTGTCTCTGATCAGCAGAGCTCTCTGCGTGGAGTACAGAAATCAAGTTGCCTTAAGTCAAACCATATGCAGGTTGCACTAATTGTTGTAACTACTGCCGATACCACTCCAGACTTCACTAGGACTTTCCAAGACAGTTGTTTCTCACGTGGCTTGAATGTTTTCAACTGATGTTTGAGTATTTCTATTCAATCTGGTGTGGCTGTGCAAAGTCAAAGGGGTTTATTTTTGCCTGCTAAATTAATGGTGAATTTTGAAGCCTCACTTCCAAGCGGGATCTGTGCTATGGCAGCAACCTACAGGCTTATGGTCACAACTGTGAACTGCTACAGCAGCGTGGTGATAGAACAGCACTTTCAGCACACAGTGCATTACTGCACGGGGACCTGCCAGGTGTTTAAGCAAGGAGTTGCATGTATAGTTGCCCACCACAGTGTGTGTGCAGAACTCGGTGTCCAAGATGCCAACCTAGACCACAAAATTCCAGTTTCTGAAAATGGCCTTGCCTTACCTGGGAATGAGGACTATCAGCAAATACTCCTGAATAATCCCAGAATCAAAAAGGGCTCTTCGGTGCAAGCTTCTGGCAGTTTAAAAGACATTACTGGTGAGGCAATAAATCTCGCCAGTGGTAAAATAAAGGAATTCTCGTTTGAGAAGCTCAAAAACTCTTCCAATCATGTGGCCTACAGAAAGGGGAGGAAAGTTCGTTCAGAATCATTCAGCAGACGATCATTTGATTTTGACATGATTTATGGGCACTTCAGCAACGATGAGAACTCTCCTCCGTGTGGCTTTTTGCAGAGTCCCTCGCCTGTGGAGAAATGGCAGGAGAGCAATGATGCTCCAGAAGTCAGTATGAATCCCATGGTTCCCTTCTCACCTCATTCCTTTTCTGACGAAAACTTCATTACCCAGATTTTGGAGAAGCACAAGCTGGATGGTTCTTCTGGTGGAGATATTAAAGTGTGCTTAGACATCTTGCTCAAGTGCTCAGAGGATCTGAAGAAGTGCACTGACATAATAAAGCACTGCATCAAAAAGAAATCCGCAGACAGTGTTAGTGGAGGGAATAGCAGCGATCCTCTGGCTAGTTCAGAAATGATATATGTGAATCTGATGAGAAGATTTTCTTCGTACCTGAAAAAGCTACCCTTTGAGTTCAAGCCACCTGGGCACAAGGAGGCAGGTGATCTTGGAGAATTAGTGAACTGTTTTCATGGCTTGCAGCAAACTCCCTTTTCGCCAATATTTGGAGATGAGCAGCCACCTAGGTATGAAGATATTATTCAGCTTCCATCCTCAAATGCAGTTCCTGTCAGACCACCAGGCGACCAGTGTGAGGTGACAAGTGCCTCTCAGTCCATCCAAACAAGCACTGTGAGCTTTACCTCAAACTCCCTTTGCAGCACCTCACAGGAGAACACTGTGAGAGCTGTGAAAGATGCTTGTGTTCTACCTCAGTTATCAGCCACAAGGCTTCCTGACTGCACACCTTCCACTGAGGTTTTGTACATCGAGGAAGAGTCAGATGGGGAAAGAGTGCTGGAGAAAACAACGAGGGCAAAGGAGAAGGAGGACTGGGAGAGTTTAAAGCATAGCTACCAGCTATCTGGTTCTTCAGATGCGATTGCTGATGGTAAAGCAGAACCTGCCAGGGTAGGAGGTGAACTTTCTCACGCTTCTGAGAAAAGTAATCTTTTAAAACCAGTTTCAGATTCTGTATTGCGTGGTTCTCAAGCTGGCATCTCCAAAGGAGAACAGACGTGCAAGATAGACAAGGATGAAATAGATAAACTGCTGCTGGACTTGGAGCACTTCTCACAGAAAATGGAGAGTACTTTTAGGGAGCCCCCTCCAAAGGAGAGCGAACCTGCCTGTCTGCAGGTGCTTGGCTGGCAGGGTAGGCCGGTACTACCTGCGGCTCTTGAACCCAAAAGTAAACCCAGTGACCCCACTTCCCCTTTGTCGAAAATCATGGAAACCAATGGTCATAAAATGGAAGAAGATGACAGAGCCCTTTTACTGCGTATCTTAGAAAGCATCGAGGACTTTGCCCAGGAACTAGTGGAATTCCAGACAGGCAAAGGAAGCTTGTCCAAGGAGAAGGAAGTGATGCAAATTCTTCAGGAAACATTGTCAACTCCTTCACAGTCCCTCCTTGCAGGGCAAAAAAGCCATGCTGGGGCTGCCTCCAGAGACTCTGTTCCAGCTTTGATTCAGCAGGCACCAGAAGTAATTAAGGTAAGAGGATGAAGCCTTTAAGTGGATAATAAAACAAATGTGGAAAAAAATGTGGAAAAAATGTTACGAGTGGTAAGCAATTCTTTCGATGCTGCGTTGTGGAATAATGTGCTCAACCTGGCAGTAGTATTGATGCAGAAACGAAAAAGGAAACAAAAAAACTGAGCAAACAAAATGGGCTCTGACGTGCAGTTTCACCTTTCACCTTGTTGTTTTCCTGATGGTGCTCCTGTAGCCTCCTGTTTGCTTGTACTTAAGTGGGTCCTATATAACAGAAGGGCTGAGGCAGTGTTTCAGCTTACTGCTTTATTCCTGGGAGCAGGCACCGGATTGGCTCTCACCAGTTCAGTGGGAACTGGAGGCTCCACCTTGCCCTTTCCCTTCTCAGAGTAACAGCTTCCTTTGTACTGCTTATCGGTGGATCCTGAATAAAGATCCTCTGTGGTACAACAATGAAACCTAAGAAGATTTATTTATTTATTTCCCTTCCTGTGTCCTCAGTGCACAGAGTGGTTACGGTATCCACACTGCGCGTTTCTCAAACAAGAAGCAGGATTTTTTGAGAAGGGTCTGGTTGGAAGCCTGCTTTAGAGGGAAGCTGAAGCTCTCTGTCCAGCTCCTAATACTTCCCATTTGAAAATGAGTGCCACACTTCCATAACAATGCAGTAACAAGGTCCCACAAGGTGCACAGAAGGGCTTTGCTTCCCCAAATCCATTTTCCATTTATATACTTGAGAAGGCGTCCAGGTTATCAGTGAACTCTCAGAGCTCTTTCCAGCAGGAGCATGGTTTGCATGTCTTCAGGATGTTTGATTTCCTGAAAACACAGGTATTTGGTGCAGTTCTGAAAGGGCTGGGATGGAGAGAAGAATTTTATCTCCCTACATGACATGATTTTTTTTCTTAGTTTTAAGACTAGATGCTCTCCAAGCATTTCTAATTCTTCTCTGTGCATCTTTGCTTATGGAAAATGGCAGATATGACCTTGTTGGATATCTCCAGCAAGCCAAAAGAGCTTCTTCCTCAAAGTGTTGAACTAAGCAGCTTTAAAGGTTCTGAAGCAATCTTTTAATAACTATTCTTGCCTTATGTATTTACAAGATTTTTTTTTAACTTGTGAACTTGAAACAAAAATTATCGTGTGACATCTGCGTTTTGTGGCTGCTTTTGTACAATACCTGAGAACTTGGATACTCTTAGACTGTCAAACAGCTTTTTTCAGTTGGTTCCCTACTGGTTTGTTTCCCTCATTATCCCTGTGGTTTGTGTGTTTGCTCTTAGCCTGCCTTCACAGACATACAATGTGTACCAGTATTACCGGAGCTCCTCTCGCTTACTACAGCTCAGCTTTGTGCATGTGGCTAGCACCAAAACTCACAGAAGAAAAGAAATGCCTTGGGAAAGCAGAGGAGACCTGGAGGGGCCTGTGCTGCACAGTGCAGCTGGTGCCCTTCAGAGTGGGTTAGCCCTTAGCTGAGTGGACAGAAGTCACCTGAACTGCTGGTTAAACCAGCTATGGCTTTCTCTGTGGTTTGGTGGGGTTTATAGAGAATGTTTTGTGCTCATCACCTCACCTGTAGGTGTAGCCTGTAGGGTATAACATGTTGGTTAACTCTGAATCTGGCTGGAGAATTTCCGTGAATTTCTGAAGTGTTTGTTGTATTTTCTTGGGGCTCGTAAATGATTATCAAGTAATTGTACAGCACACATGCAAAAGCGAACAAACAAAAACCTACCAGATCTAACATTGGTGAAAATGCAGTGCGATTTTCATTCCTGATGCTTGTGGCAGTTCCAGTCCCTTGAGCAATGTGGAAGGAAAGGTGAAGCCCCTTCAGGCCAGGCCGCCTGCTGGCTCAGACTGGTCTATCTGCATTGAAATCTGTGCTAACTTGCATCAGCAACAGATTTTTCCCTTTGTCGTAAGAGCCGGTTATGATCATCCATGCAGAACAATAGAATTACTTGCCTCCTCAATTTCAAAACCAAAATATTTATAAATTAGGAAATGAATACTCAAGAAGTCCATCAGTTTTTCAGAGCACGTAATGAGCAAATCATGCTTCTTATAGGCAGTCCAGGAAGCTTTGCATGCTTCCAGGCTGTTTGACATTTCCCAATCTGAGATCCAGTTTTCCGCTGCTTATCTCGGGACTAAGTATTTAGTTTAAAATTTCCTGTTCTGTGTGTTCTGCTGTAAGCTGATCTTTCTTATAAAATGTTTTTTGAAATGCATGGTTCAGTGAAAATAATTCAGCTGACTAGCTAGGAGCTAGCAAAAAGTACCCCAAATGTTTGCTAGTCCGAGAAGGACCAGCAGCAAACCAAATAGCTGTATTCTTTGTAGGCAGGAGGGCAGTAAGGAGCACAGCTTAGTTGGACTGACAGTTATGAGGTAAAACTAGAAACAGGGAGTAAGGGAGAAGTAGAAAGTGGGCTGTAGGAATTATCTGATCTACAGATGTGATGACTGATAGATATTTTTTAGGGGGGAGGGAGGGTAAAGTAAAGGGTTCTGCCTTTTGTTTGAAATGTCTCCTGCAGAGTTCTTGGAAAAGTCAGGGGTGGGTGTTTTTGACCTTAGCTTCTCTGTGCCCTTGCCCTGCAACCTGTGCAGGATGGATGATTTGATGAAGCATTTAAATTTGGTTAATGAATGCTTGCAAAGTGCATAGTACTGGAGTGTAAGTATGCAATAAAGCCTTTAAGAACCTTACATGCTCATTCTGCCTTCAGGATCAAGTTTGAAAGTGCAGGGCTCTGCTCCAAGCCCTGCTTATGCATTCTGTTTTAAGAGCTGCTGGGTGAAGTTTGTGAATAGTCTTGAGAGCAGAAACCAGGCCAGGAGTTTGATGCCAGCAGAGGCTGCCTCTTCACATCCTGCCTCCACTGAGCACCTCGTATCGAAAGCCTACTTGCGGTGCAGTGAGCTAGAAAGTGTGGTCCTGCCTCCTGTTTCTCTTCCTCATTTCTCCACTTCCCTATTGCATGGCTTTGAACTTTCTTTTTACTTACCCCGATGCTTATGTACAAACTTAATATTTTAAGCTTGTTTTCTGCTAAATGAGTAATCAGAAATTAGCTATGTTGAAGTGCAGTGGGTGGTACAGCTGCCTTTGGTCAAGGAGAGATGGACCTTGAAGCAGAAAGCTCAGAGCTTACAGGGCTTTTACATTAAATAATCACATTGTCTCAAAATGCATTTGTAATATAATGGATAACTTCCTGGAATCAGATTTCCTCTACATATGTTACGAATTGTTTGGATCAGATGTTGTGACATCACTCAATTAAGTTATCTGCACTCTTTTCAAACATCGATTATTCATGCTTTCTAATCCCAAACGGTAAGAAAGGAGATTTTGATTGTTTGATAATAGTAATTGAAATAAAGGAAAATAATAAATGAATCTTAAAGTATCTTGGAATCAGAAATGACAAGAAAATTAGGTGAAACTAAGGAATTTAAAGAGCCAATATTAACCACTTAAGGAGACATGCCTGGCAGGTGGGCTAATTTTGTACTCACAGCAGATACAGATTCTTCCTGCGTTAGGTTGGTTTGTCTTAAAACAGACATCTGAAGGTATTGGTGCAAAACTGATATACATTGAATTTTTCAGCCTTGTTGACTCTAAAACCAATAAGAAGTGGATGCTATTGCTGGAGAAGCTTGATCTGTTTTCAAGGCATTTGGAGCTGATGCCCTTTTCAGCTATATAGAATGCACTGGGTTTTTGCAGCCAAACTTGTGCTACAGCTAAATCCTGTGGTGATTCAATCGTCTGAATGTTTTAGAACCAAGCCTCTAGCTTTAGGCACAGGTGGGATTCTGTCCGTGTTCTGATGGCTGATGAAGGCAATATGTATTTCTTTAGATACAACACCTTTCACCTTTGTGCTTTACATCGGGTCACTCAAAGCAGAGGACTTTCCAAATTTGCCTGCATTTTGTTCAGCTGATAGGTACCCTGTTGATATACTTTCCTACTGCAGACTGTGAATCCATCCTTTTGCTTCCAGTCTCTCAGAGTGCTGTGTATTTCTGTCTTTATTCATACCCTCCTTTTGTGCTTTGAGGATAAGAAATACCATAATAGGAACCTGCTATTTTGCAAAAATCTGGAATTCAGATTCTTCAAGCTTCAGCTCCAGTTTGCTTTTCTTTTTCCTTGCTATCAGGGTGGTGGTGTAACTCTTTGGAATCTTGAAGTGGTTGATATGTGAATGGGAAATCTTTATTTCAAGAAATAGCGAGTGGTTGCTGGGTTAGTGTGTCTCTTCCGTTCATATGTCTTTTAAAGCACAGTGTAGCTGGTCTGGATGCAGCTGTAGAGATAAGAGGTTCCTTGGGGCTACATTTCCTCTGCGATGTGTAAGCAGGGTGAGAGGTCAGTGGAAGGTGAAGCAAGTGCGCTTGCCACAGATGACTGGGCATAAATCTTCTGACGTGCTGCTATGTGAGATGTGCAGGGCTCCATGTACAGTGAAGCCTCTTGTGCTCTTTGGGATTGCTTTAATGTTTAGAAAAAATTATTAGAGCAAGAAAATATTTGTTCCCATACTTCTGCATACAGATGCATGTGCTTTTTGCTTAACTGCAATCCCATTTAAAACTTTCCTGCCTTCCATTTTCTTTTTTTAGGACTCTTCCCATTCCTTTCCTTGTCCTGCTCCTCTGTTAGGCCACACTTTCATTGGCGAGGCACATGGCAAACTCAGCTGATGGCACTGTGGTAACCTTGTGATGGTCTGCAGCTGTGTCTGTGAATACGCACCTGCACTTTGGAGCTGCAGAGTGCTCCCAGGTTGCACAATTCAGATACAGCTTCAGTGACCTAACGGGACCTACATGATGCTCTGTGTGATCCGTTCTTGCTCAAATATTCTTTCATAAAGAGCTGAATTCCACAGCCTAGACTTTTACCTTGTTCTGTTGAATGAGGAACAAGAGGAGAAAAAAACATCTTGGGATTTTTGCTACGCAGTTATGAAAGCATTAAAAAAAATGCCTTATTTGTGTGCTTCCTGAGGGTATTTCAGAGAGGGGAAAAAAAAAGGGTCTTCATTAAATATCACAGGTTTGTTCTTATACAGCTAGGATAACGAGAGCTTCCTTTTGGACAGGTTGCTTCTGTGTCTGTCTGTCGACCAGCCACAGCCTTTTAGGGGATGCTGTTTATGAATGAACATTGGGCCTTGTGCAGAAGGTGCAGAACATCAGAGCCATGCATGGTCCATTAAAGGCTTTCTGTTAATGAGGATCAGGGACACCTTTCTGTGCCAGAGATAGTGTTTTATTAAGAGCAGCCTGGTTGGGTAGAAATTAGATGATGATCTTCATTATTTTGCCCAGAAAGCAAACTGGCAAGTAGCTAGAACTTTTCAAGTCAAAGGTGAGAAGCAGGTTATGGGGCTGCATGTTTGTCCATCGTGTGCAGGAGGAACATTTGTACTGCCTTTGCTCAGCGCTGTTGTTGCGGTAGGAGAGGAGAACACACTTTGAATGAGCTTGCTTAGAGTTCTATAGAAAAAGAGCAGACCATCTACTGAGAATTGCTTTGCATCTGGCTCGGGGAGCAGCCTCTGCCTTGTGAGAGCTGTGGAAAAGTGAATGAATAGCATGGCACATTTTGGTGTCTTTATAGAACAATTTTCATAGAATTGTAGAGTATCTCGAGTTGGAAGGGAGCTACAAGGGTCATAGAGTCCAACTCCTGACTCTGCAATTGTATTCAAATGTCTGAGCTCATTATCCAGGATCATCCCTGTGCGCCTGTTTGGCGTTCAAGAAAGCAGATGATTCGCTTTTTCCAAGCAAGAAGGAAAAATTGATGTTTCCTGAAAATTACAGCCTTTGATTTAGTGTGGAACTGACACTGGTGTCCTGCCTCATCACCTCAAACCACTGATGCTGTGTGCGTGGGTTTTGGCTGAGAGCGTGTGGTTCAACTCTAGCTGAGTCTGACTGATGGCAGTTTGCACCTCGGGTTTCAGCACAGAGGCACATCAAGTGCAAACTATTGGGGAAGATGGTATATTTAGCCACTTCTGCAGCTGGTCTAATTTTAGCACTCTGGTAGTGGTGGTGGGTGCTTCCTTTCCCATATTGCCCCTGGCCTATTACAAGCCAAGGACAGATTGTCTGTCATGTAGCCAGCAGGGAAATAGATTCTGTTTTAGATCATGTTTCTCAATTAAAGTATTACAAGGCAGAAGATCCTGGTGGTACTGAAAGATACTTTGTATATCAGTTAAAAAAGGAAGGCCTGGCTTCAAGAATGAGACCCAATCTTTAGATGCCCTCCTTGTGAAGAGAGAGAAGACTTGGTATGCTTCTACACGAAGCCATTTGCCATTTTTTGCCAGTAAAAATCAAAGCCAGGAAAACAACCTACTGGTTTTGACGTGGTTGGCGTGGTCTCCTACCGAGTCCTTGTGCCTCTTCTGGAGAGTGCAGCATCTGCTTAGAGCTGACCAGGATGATGATCAAGGAGAGTTCTCTGCGGAGGGACCCAGACCTGGGAGGGGAGCTGGCCTTCCTTGCCAAGGGCTGTGACTTTGTTCTCCCATCTCGGTTCAAGAAGAGGCTGAAGTCATTCCAGCAGGCCCAGGTTTGACCGCTTGGAGTTTCTTTCACTTTTTCTGTTGCTTTGTATTTTCTTTTAATCGGATTAGAGAATCAAACTGTGTCCCCTCTAGGCGTGTCTATTTGCAGAAAGGTATTTGCAGCTAGATACCAGCAGGTTTAAAAATAAACCTTCCAGGCTTACAGCGTGGAGTTAAAAAGTCTTTGTAAACAAGGGGAAAAAATTAACAGGAAGGGCAGTGGTTTAATGGGGAGAAGTAGTGGAAGTCTATTAAATCTTTTCTGCCTTTTTATTAATTAAGAAAAACCCTATTTGTGTGATTGCTCTGAAGGTGTCTTGTTGCATGTGGAATGGCCACAGCTTTCTGCTGCATTGGAAGGGCTGCACTCTCTGCTACTCAGGTTTGTGTGCAGACCTGCCTGCTTGATTTTGGTGAAGAATTTATCATCCCAGAGTGCTTAATTGGGCTCTTTCCTAGTCTCTGTGGGCTGTGGCTGAAGGCAATATAGCCACAGAAATGAAAATTGCACTGAAGATATGTTGCTTGGTAAACCCCATCATCTATACTCGTGTTGTGGGACAGCCAGAAAAGATGGGAGCGATTTGTGCTGTGCCACCAGGTCGGCGTGTGGCCATTCCACGTTCATGGTGAGGGATGCTGGAATCTGCCCATCGAGGGCTTCATCTCCATCAAAGCAGTGACCCAGTAACAATGTTAAAAAGTGGAAATTATCAGTGGTGCAGCTGTTTCCTAATAAACAGCTATTAAAATAGTTCCACAGTCTACTGTAGCATGAGGCTCATTTTTTCATGAGTTCTGGTGACAGGTTAAAGCGCGTGTATAAGGTTAATCTCTGGAACATGTTTTTTTGCTCCCTAGGGGAGAATTGTATGAAGTAATGATGTGTAGTAATGGTTTGGGCGGGGACCGTGAGCAATTTAGAAGACTAATGAGAACCATGCAGTGCAGCTAAGAATGTTCCACTCTCCAGCATTGGCTTAGTTGTGTTTATCTGACCACCTAAGGATGTGATTAGGGTGTGGTTTTCAGGGAGAGATCAGATCTCCTATAGACCAACTGGAAAAGTTGTGGTGAGCCTTTGGTAGGTGAGTCCTGTCTGGGCTGAGCGCAGTGAGGCTAACTGAGGATGCAAGGCAGGTGCTGATGCAGTGGGCAGCTGCAGCTGGGAGGAGGCTTCCTCTTCTCTCAAGCGTTTGCTCCCTTTTGCATCCTTCTCATCGTGTCACCAGTTTCATTAAGTCTGTTTTCTTCCTTTCCAAGCAGGTTAAATCAGTTTGTAGAAGGGTCTGGCAAGCTTGCTAAGCAGCAACAACATCTGTTCAGGAGTGGAGGACAGAGATGGGAATTCTCCCTCTTGGCAGCAAGGAGATGTTAATTTTTGTGCCTTGCAGAGCTATACCTGGGTACATGAGGTGACCTGAGAGTAAGGGTAATTGGATTTGCTAAGCACAGGAAAAAGTGCTTGCAGGAAGAAAGGTGAAAAGGCAGCAGTAGGGAGTGGAGATGAGTGACAGATGGCCACGTGTAGATGTTAGCAAGAGAGGCTGGGGAGCGAAATGCATTTTTTATTTTTATGATCAGAGAGCTTTCCATAGCAGTGATGGTAGGAAGAGACCTCTGGAGGCCTCTAATCCAGCATCTTGCATGTAGGAGGATAGAAGGACTATCAGTGACGCTAGATCACAGCAGCACTGGCTTTTTATGAGTCTTGGAAGCTCCTCAGGCATGGGGATTCCCCCCACCCTTTCAGTGACCCTTTCTTGGCTGTTTCACTCTCACTTAACCTTTGGTTCCTACTGTCCACCGCTCCCAATCTGCAACTTAAGGCTGTTACTTTTTGCACCATGTATCACTCCTATCACAGCCTGGTGCATCATTTGCTTTTATCTGCAGTCAGGCCATGCTGCAGGCTCCTGTTCAGCCTGGTGCACCCCACATCCTTCTCAGCAGGGCTGTTGTGCAGCCAGGGGATTCCCGGCTGGGGCTGGGGGTTACAGTGCCCAGCTGCAGGGCTTGGCACTTCTCCTGGAAGCAGCTGGAGGTTTGCTGAGGTCTCCTGTGCCGGAGGTTCTGCCTTTTTCCGTGCTGACCTTCCCCCTAGGTAAGTGTCATTGCAGATTGAGACAGAGGAGAGCTGCAGAGGGGGTTACATCCCTGTTGTCCCTTTGAGTGCAAATGTTCTCTGGTGGCCTTGTATCTTCCATTTCAGTAGACGCTTGGGCTCTGAGCTGAAGTGTATCAGCCACAGGAGGAGCAGTGCAATATCTGTAGGCACATTAGCAGCGGAGGCGTGAGATCTGTATTTTCAGAACTCAGCTGGATAAGGCCATTAGGAACTTGATCTGGGCTTAGAGCTGGCCCTGTGTCCCTTCCCACCTACGTTCTTTATGGTTCTGTGTTACACAGAGTTTGTTTTGCTGCAGTGGGACTCTGCTTCTGCTGGTGAGTTTACAGTTTGTAGTAGAAAAAAAAATCTGTCCAGAAATGCACTTTATCATATCTTCTACATCATGCTGGCAGTCATATGCATAAGAATCTTTTGGTTTTTTTTCATCGCCTTTCAGATGGGAAAGAGGCAGCAGAAGGATATAATTATGGGAAAGGAGTTCAGGAAAAGAAGGGAAAGTCTTGGGCTGTTGATACAAATCAGCTCTGGAGAACTGATTATGTCTGAGGATGGCCGGTGTCCAGTTATCATCAGGCTTCAGCAAGACAGGAACAGTAAAAAGGAAAGGAGACATTAAGTCAGCATTGTGGACTGCAAGTAACCAGGCTGAGTCACTGTACCCTAGAAAAAGGATCAGAGAATCATATTTGGAAGAAAACACATAACTGGTAAATTCAAAGACCCTGGTGGGGATTAAAGGCCAGGAGAAAAGAACAGAAAATATTACAGCACTTAATGAGATACTGCTTTCTCTCTGGAGTTGTCTGCTGCCTGAGAGACAGACTGCGATGGGAGAGCTTTTCTGCTTTGTTTGTGTAGCTACGGTGTGGCTGCTTTTCTGTCTGCTTTATTTATAGTGCAGATGTCACTGTTTTAGCCTGTCCATAAATAAATTGTATGATTGGCAAGAGATGATACAGTGGATAGACAGATTTTACTTACAGGTAACATAAACCACCCTACGAAACAGGACTAAAAACATTTTTTTGATGTTGCTTTCCTTTATTTAAAAAATAAATAAATAAGCAATCAGCTCTTGGTAGCAAAGATTTATGTAGTGTTCACAGTTTACTTCCTTAGCAGTCATTCATGAGAACACTCCTCTCTTCTGGAGAAATGTTGCACTAATCAAACAGCATTTTGGGTTAACTTTGTGCTATAAGGAACTGTTTCCTACCAAGGATGTGCCACAGAGCTCCCTCGTATCGCTTCCTTTATTTTTTCCATGAGCTGTTCACAGACATTTGTCATTGACTCCCTGCTGTGTCCATAGCAGTTGACATCTGGATATACCCATCCCAGAAGCTTTTTCACACAGTGTTGGTTTTTTTAGCAGGAACAAAAAATCCAAAACCCAAGATTATTCTCAGAAGTATCCTTGAGAGCTAATTACTGCCTGTTGTCCTTGTTGTTGCAGACAGCTCATTCCTTATATGAGAAGAAGGCGACAAAGTTCAAAAACATTCTCTCTATTCCTGCTGTAGAACCTTCCAGAAGGAAGCAATTAGTGAGCTCAGTGTCCACCTCGTGTGCCGTGGACTGGGCCGGATTATTGATGAGCCTTTCTGGGAAGATCAGCTGCAAGCCTGTGTCTGTACAGGTTTCCTACTTTGAGGCTTAGGAGCATTCCCTCGATGTGTCCTATGGATCTATGGACCTATCTAGAACCTCTTGCATTGCTGTGTGGTTGTGCATCAGAAAATTCACATAGACCGTGGGGGCCTGGCTCCTGTCTAACATGAACTGGTGCCAAAGCTTGCTGACTGATTTGCTCTGCTTCCAGAAAGTGGGGTCAGAGCAAATGCGCTGTTATGGGATGTTCAGCTGGAGTCCTGCACTGCGTGCTGCGGGACGTGCACTACACAAGAGGAAGAAAATGATGCAGTGCTGTTATGGCAGGATGCTCTGGGGATCTGCCTACGAAGAAGAAAATAGTATTTTATTATTCACTTGTACTGTAAGAGAATGAGGACATATTGTTAAAGTGAAGAGTCTTTTGAAAGAACACTGTTTCTTTGTTTGTGTTATGTGGACGTTTTTGTAAATTTGAGTGGTTCCTTTTATTTCGTGGAAGTCCTGGCAACTAGGGGTGCATGTCTGCATCAGAGAGATTAATGAGCAATCAACCTGTTTCTGAGAAGTGGGTCTTCAAGACAAACCCTGTTATGTCCTATTGTAGGAGTTGAGTGGCTGGAGATGGCACCCTGATGTCTGTTCCAGCTCTGCTGTGTATGAATACAGCATTGTTAGAGAGCAGCATGGCTTTTCCCTCTGCTGGAAGCTGGACGGTGAAACAACTGAGAGTTGGGTCGTGGCTGGAAGCCTCCTGTATCTGCTCAGTGCAGGCAGGGTGCAACATGCTGCACAAACTAACAGTGCTGTGCCTTTCTGCTGCCCAAATGACTGGCTTGCTTTAGAAAACAACTTCCCAAGTAGTTGGAGATTGGAGACCTCTTGTAAAGGGAGGAGAGGAGGACTTCGGGAACCCCAAACTCCAGGTTAGTGCAGGGATGTAGAACTACAGAGCAGTTGCAGAACAGAAGTGTGCTTGGGCTGGCGTGTGTGTATCAGCATGTGTTCATGTGTAGTACTGTTCCTGAAATGGGATGTTTGGAAGAAGGAAGAGGTCCTTCCTATTTAAAAGGAAGCAGAGAAGTGAAGAGGAAGAAAGCCTTTCCAGCTCTGATTTTCCAGATCATCAGGGAACAGATTACAAAGTGTTTTAAAAACTACAGAGAAAGTGGCTCAAGGAAGCTTTTACAATTCTTACTTCTTCAGCTCCCTGGAAGCAAACTCATGGCAAGTTGGGTTCTTCAGTGTGAGTTAAGGGAAAGCTCCAAGTTTCTGGAAAATACTAAGGCAAGGAATTTAGTCAGGTCATCATAGGCATTCTTTGGTATTTAATAAACTCAGTCTTGGATACTATATCCTGAAACAATTTTGTTTTGAACGATTTAGAGTAAATAAACTGAAAGTTGCAGCTGTATTTACTTGACTATTTCCTTATTAACCTCTTATCACATATGTTGTTACATTAATAATAGCTCTTACGTTTGAACCATTGTGCAATAGGCAGTTCTGTTGGCTTTTCTCAAGAGAGCATGTGTTCATGGGGGGGCAAGGAATGGATTTTTTAATCCCTGGAGTCTGAGTTCTGCTGCTTATACTGAAATGTCTGTTTGTGGGGCAGAATGGCAACACAGTGAGCAGCATAAGAAACAGCAAGCACTGCCCTTGTTCTACAGTACTGCTGAATTGCAGAGTATATTCTCCTGTGATTAAACAGTGTGTTATAATCCACAGCTACAAACAAAATGCACAGAACCTATGTGGAAGCTGCCTTAGATGTGACGTGTTTGACCAATGTTTGATATTGCGAGGATTCTTAGATTTGTAGTTTAAGGCAAACATTTTTATCCCTTTAGCTGATGGTTTAAATTTTTTCTTTTTCACGCTGTTTAAAACAAAAACAAAAACATTTATTCCTTGTATTTTCAGGTTCAAAGTAAGCAAGAGAAGAAACCTGGAACGTCGTCCCCAGTCCCTTTGAACTCAGTGGTTAGCCCTTGTGCTCTGCCTGTGAATAAAGCCACCAGCAGTACCCCTTTGTCCGTAAACATTCCACGTTTCTACTTCCCTAAAGGACTTCCCAATGTCTGCACTAATCATGAAGAGATCATTGCCAGGATTGAAGAAGCCTTCACAGAGTTTGAAGATGAGAAAGCCAACATCTGTGAAATGGGAAAAATTGCAAAGGTAACCTCTCCAGATTTCTTTACTTCTTGGAAAGGGAGAAAGGCTGAAACTAAAGCTAAGAAAATACCTTTTCCTTTCCATATATATATATATTTTTTAGTGAAAAACAAACCAAAATTCTTCTGCTCTGAGTTTTTTTTTTTTTTTTTTTTTTTTTTCCTTTTAGATTAGGAAAATAATTAAGAAAAATGAGTTCAGTGAAATTGTCTGTGGGAAAAGATTGCTGTTTGCCATGACTGATGCGTGTGCTCCTTCTTACTCAGATTTACAAAATCGTTCTTCCAGACTTTTTGGCAAATAAAAAATGCGTTTGTTTTTCTGTTTCTCCATAGTTATAGAAGATAGCAGAAATGTAAAGTGCCTCCATGGCTTCAGATAGTGCTGGTTACCTTCTCTGTGGCTAACAGTCCGCCTGATCTAGACGTGATCTTTGTACACTGCAACAGCATTGCTTGGGAAAGAATTTCCAACCTATGCCACCTTGGGCATAGCAGAAGAGGGAAATGCTTAGTCAGCCCTACGCCACTGAGATGCATATGTTTAATGTCCACAATGTCAGCAGACTTGGAGTTGCTACAGTCTGTTAATGATTTCTTGGCTTCAGAGAACAAAACACAGCACTTGTGTGGGAGCACGATGCAGATGGGCTGTTCTATTTTCCTCTTCTTCCATCGTGGTTTTTAGTAATGCTAATCTAAGACTGGCAGTTGTCAGATGCACCTCATATGTTCAGCTTGTCCTGTGTGTGAGTGCATCTGTGGCACTATAGATTGAGCAGTGATGTTCTGTCCAAGGGGAGGGCTTGTTTTCTAAGAGGGAAGCTTAGGTTTGTTTTTAGAGCAGTACACTTGTAAGCCATCTCTGAAGGCATAATTTCTTAGACTGACCAAAACAAATTTTGAAACTGATTTTATGACAGGACAGGTAACTGTGTGTGGCTTGTCACATTCAACCTGGGAAAAGCAGGAGAGCTGCATAGAAGAGACTTTTGCCTTTCTGTTTGGTCTCTGCAACCATCTCTAAATGGGTGTGCTCTATGTTGTTCAGTTGTTCTGTGGCTTGCTGCTGTTCTCTGGGATTATTGGGAATGGTGTGTGTTTGGAGACTCTAAAGGAAATGCAGGAGAGCCAGCTACTCAAAGAAAACTGCAGAAAATAAATGTTATTTTTGCCTTGGAATAGCAAAGCACCTGTGGAAATGCAGTCACCTGACAGAAGAATGGCTTAATCCTGACATGTTTGTTAATTACCATTCTGAAAACTACCCAGGTAGAAATGCTAATGCAGTGGTTAATTAGAATGTTGTGTTCAGAGAGTCCTGTTGGAATTGGCCTCTTTCCATTTGTGCTTTCGTATTCTTGCTGAGAGTTAGCAGTGCTGGGAATGGGCTGCTCAGGGTAGAAGGCTGTGCACTGATAACTCTGGGTTTGGAATCATTTCACATTCAGACATTCAATTGCTAATTGAGGTGCTCCTGCCCATGGCAGGGGTGTTGGAATTAAATGATTTTTGAGGCCTGTTCTAACCCAAACCATTCTGTGGTCTGTAACTGGAATTGAAGTTCCCTTACTGTTAATGAGAAGTTAGCTCATGGGAAATGGATTATCCTGTCCTCAGGTGTGTTTGTGCTGGTAGGGATGGTCCTTTGGAGGTTCCTATATTCACCCAGTTGGCAGAGTAGTTTAGTCAGAGACAGATCTGAAGAGTCTGACCATTTCTGGATGGACAGGATGTATTTCTCAGGTATTTACAAAGGCATATAAGGGTGGATTCTGAACCTTAGCACACAGTAAACAGCTTTTTGACTAAGCTGTATGCCATTACTGCTTCTTTCCTGTATGTGAAAGTGCTCAGGGTGATTTCAGCGCATAAACAATTCGGTGTGACTTCTCTTTGTTCCTGTGTTTTGTTGCAGATATGTGGCTGCCCACTCTACTGGAAAGCACCTATGTTCAGTGCATCGGGAGGACAAAGGACAGGATGTGTATCTGTGCACTCCTTTGTGTCTTTGTGGAGAAAGTGAGTATAGAAAACGCAGAATTCTTTTTCTAGAAGAAGGTAAATTTGCCTTGGAGGAATCTTTTCCTTCTACCGTTCTTTTGAAAGCTTTGTGCCTTTTATTAGAAAAAATCAATGGCTTAAAAAGCTGTTTTTCCTTTCTTAGAAATTGCTGAACACTTAAACGTGGAGGTTGGTGGCCCTGCATGTGGCAGGGGGTTGGAGATTCGTGATCCTTGAGGTCCCTTCCAACCCTGGCCATTCTGTGATTCTGTGAACACTGATGCTATGCCATGTACATCAGCAAAATTAACATTAGTTGTACAGATGATTAAACATGCTGTTTTGTTTGACATATAAAATATATTAACACACTCCTGGAAATGTCAGTTACTGCAAGATAGCTGCTAAATGCTGCTAAATTCCTGGATATGTTTATCTGGGGCCTTGACAATGCACTGGTGTGCTGAGTGAGCCTGATTTGGGAACGGGGAGAGGAAGCCTGTAGCAGGGCAGGAAGAAGGAATGTGAAATAAAAGCACCATGCAAGTAGGCCAAACTCAGCTTTGCTAGTTGTTACCTTCTTCACACACACTGTAATAACTGTGTGGGTTTTGGCAGTTGTTTCCTCGTACCACTGTCAAAACTTCTTTTTGAAATTGAAAGCTCTTGCACGTATTGTGGTTGGAGTTAGAGGTGCTAGGTGGAACAGACCTGTTCTCTTGCCTAATCTTCTTCCTCCAGGGCAATTCAATCTTTGTGAAACACTTGAACAGCATCTCCACCTCCTACCCAGAGATACTTCTACTTTTTGATGTAATGCTCACCATTTGGATTCTTGAAATAGTCTTTAATCCTGAGTTTCCAAAGTATTTCCTATGACAATGTTGTCAAAACAGCCAAGTTACCCTGGCAAAATTACATAGATGCTGGGGATGACTGTGATCAAGTTTTTCTTGACAAGGGCAGCATTTTTTCCTTCCTGAAGTTCCTCCAGCTAATCCAAATTAATCCCTCATGTATGATAGCACATTTTTGCTCCCACTGATTTGCACATCCTTCAGATTATTGCAAACTGTGGTTGTGCTCCTTTTCTGTATTCCTTTAATCCACACCGCTTCCAAGCTGTTTTAAAGATGCTTTCTTCACTTTGATTTCTCTCTAAAGACTATTTTTTTTGTCCCTCCTTCTGACGGTTGTAACAGTTAACTCTGGAAACAGGATACCCAGAAATAAAGGTAGTGTTTTTTGTGTAGCTGCACTACAGCTGTATGAACACAGCCTTAATTTCAAAACAGGAATGTGTGATCGTTTCAGTCTATTTTTAAGCATCTTAGTAAGTGGTCTGACTTTTCAGAATGCTGTGTGCATACCGATCTCACTTGAAGTCAATAGGAATTGCTGTGTGCATGGTACTTCTGAAAATTGGTGCTTTTAGTTTGGTGTTAAAACGTGGCTTTGGGCTTCGTCTTTGTGTGTGATTTAAAAATAAAAAAACACCTCTTTCGTGCAGCTGATTCAGAATGTATTTGTTAATTGACAGCGTGAGGTGAATGTGAAGCTAACAAAAAGGATTGTCAGCCACTACTTCCCTTTCTTGTTTTCTCTACAGACTTAAAAGCTGTTCCCCCCACCCTCCTTTTTTTTTTTTTTTTTTTTTTTTAAATCTGCATTGGATTAAGAGTAATAAGACCCAAATTAGTGGCATGCCACTTAGTGTGATATCTGCAGGAGGACTAGAGGCATTTCAGTGCTGTGTTTCAACATTTCCATGTCTCTAAATTCTCAGCCCTACTAGTTCTTTCAGAGTATCATAGAATCATGGAGTTGCTCAGGTTGAAAAAGACCTTAAGGATCATCAAATCCAACCACAACCTAACCATCCTTCCCTAACTAACAACCCTCTGCTAAATCACGTCCCTGAGCACCACATCCAAATGGTTTTTAAACACATCCAGGCATGGTGACTCAACCACCTCCCTGGGGAGCCCATTCCAATGCTTAACAACCCTTTGTGTAAAGAAGTTCTTCCTGCTATCCAGCCTTACCCTGGTGCAATTTTGTTCTCCATAACTTAGTGTGCACAGCAACCAGCCATGCCATAATTAATGAGAGATGCTCATTTTCCTTTTGGAGAGTGATTTTTCAGGTCTGAGACTTAGTCGCTGCAGTTTCACAGTATCTTCAAACATTGAAATGTAGTGAAAGGCTGAATTGGGATGCATGTCTGCTATGGCACCGTTAGGTTGGTCCTGTTGACTTCAAAAGAGATCAGTGAGCATGCAGCATTTTGAGAAGTCAGGTTTCTTTCTAAGATGCCATTGAATCAAAACAGGAGTCGTCAGAAGGAAATATGTTGCTTCCACAGGAATGTTAACGTGAAAAAATCTCCACTGAGCAGAAGTACCTTGGTGCTGCCAGGAGATGCTGAAGATGATGCTAGTATTGAGGTCAACTTTGCATAATGCATATTGTAGATGTATTGCATAACATGTGATAAGGCACTTGATCATCTAGCTGTGATTTGTGATTGTCTGTGAGATGCAAAGCAGTTGAAGTAACTTTTCATCTCCCTCACAGAATCTTACGTAACTGCCATGATGACGCATCCAGATTTGCTTACCTTGTAGCAAAGCCCAGCTGTGGTTACCTTGAGCAGGAGGACTTCATCCCGCTGCTTCAGGTACCTGCACTCAGCAGTGAAGTGATGGGGAGAGTGGGGAAATGTTTGCTTTTTTAACTTCTTTATTCTCGTGTCTTTAAATGTTTACTAAAAACATGCAGACCTATGGTTGAACAGTGACTGGGAGGGTTACTTTAGAGAGCATATAATTGAATTTGTCTAGCCAGACTATCAGATAAAGTATCCCATGGAAATCTGTACAAAAATACCCTTGCAGTACCCACGGGCCTGTGTGCATCTCTGTACCTGTTAGTAGCAAAGTTCCACTGCTGCTTGTTTTCTGATATTCAGGCAAAATGTCTGCGTCGCACCTTCATTTCTTCTTAGTAGGCAGGCCAAAGTCTGTGCATCTTATTGCATTTCTTTCTTTCCCTTCAATTCAGATGTGATATTTTTAGCAGAGCAACTATGAAAGCAAAGTATTCTGGCCATTTATGCAGACTCTGGATAGATTTAGCTCTTCTACAGTCTCTCTGTAAATCAGGTCCATCTGCTTCTCTTATCATCTGTTGATAATTTTTTTTTTTTTCCCCAGACTATTCCATAATGTCCTTAACTTTAACACACTTTGTTGCCCTCTTTGCAAAATCTTAGTATAGATGCCTTGCTAGGGAAAGATTTTTTTTCTGCGCTGGATGTTTGTGTGTCTCAAACAAGCCTAACTGGGACTGCAATGGGTAAATTTTCTGATGTTCTTTTTCACCTTTTCTCCACTGGGCATACTGCCTTTCCTGACTGATAGCAGCTCTGCTTCCTAGCTACTGGTTCATCCAAAGACATGTACAGTCTTGTTTGTCATTCAACCAGATGTTAGCAGTATTACACCATATGACACCATCATAGTAGACCTGATTAGACATCAGGTTAGACTGCCCAAAACCTGGCCATGTTGTGCCCCTAAGGGCACTGTATCAGCTCTGTCCCTTCGCCACAGCATGGTATAAACAGCAAAATTCTGGACACCTCTTAAAGAGGAGACGAGTCAGACGTGTAAAATTACACAGACATTCTGATACACAGAGCATCTGAGCTGATTGACTCAAGATCTAAGCAATTTCTGTATGTGTCTGGTCATGCATTTTTTGGTAGGTTTGACATCATGAGTGAGTATTTCACTTACAAAAAGCGGACCTTATAAAACTCCACATATAGTTCAAGTCAATTTTGGGAAAGCACTGATGTCTGTCTGCTTTCTAGGGTTCACGTGAATTTTCATTGATGAGGAGGACGTGAAAAGCAACTTTCTTAGCCTTTCACAGAGCACTCATTACTGACACTTAGCTCTAACAAATACCAATATCTTCAATGAATGGAAAAAATGTTTTTGGAGAAGAGGTGGTTGCATGGTCGACTAACTGATTTTGTATCTCATTCAATAAAAATGAGTTTTCATCCACTCACTAACTCTCTTCCTTTGTTTTTCTGTCCTTAAGTAAATCAATATGGCCCAACAGGTGCGTATTGCCCAGAAAATGTATTGTACTTGTATTTCTAGAAGGTTCACTTCATAGATTAAAAGGTATAATTTCAGTTTTATTGTTAATGCTAAAACAAGTAAGCAAAAGTATTGGTTTGTAAAACAAAACAAAACCCAGTAACACCTGAACTTTAAATAAAAGGAGTAGGAACTCCGTTTCATCTTATTTGGTCTTATCTTGCAGGACGTGGTAGAAACGCACCCTGGTCTGACGTTCCTAAAGGATGCTCCAGAGTTCCATTCCCGGTACATCACCACGGTAGGCTGCTTGTTTCATCTCCTGTCACAGTGCTGTACCAATCCTCCTTTTGTTATTTGTCACTATTCCCAAATCATTCATTTACTGCAAAAATACATGTTTTTTGTATCGCTAGCAAGAAGTTACATTCAGAATTTCTTCAGAACAAAAAAATAATCAGTCTGTGTAGAAGAGGTCATTCACAAGGGTAGTGATGATTCTTTCTGGTCTTAAACAAATCTTTGAAACAATTTTGGCCTTTAATTGTGTTGGAGGAAAATAAGAGTGATCCTTCTTTGGTCTTTGAGAACTACTAAGTTACCCCTAACACTGCAGGGCCTGTGGCCCTGGGTGGCCACATGTTTGAAGATTTCTGTCACTTAGGCGTGGGGTCTCTGATTGTTCCATGGTACAAGGCATCCACCATTGTCCAACCCTCTTGCATCTCACTTGCCAGAACATCTCTCTGGTCTTCTGAATCACTGATTTTTTTTGTGACTACTGCTATAGCTTTGTTCCAACTCTGCAGTCAGACGTTAGACTTGTGCTTTACCTGAAAAAGTTTGTACTTTTTTTTTAAGCCTGTGTTGTGTTGGGTATGAATATGGATAAAAGATATAAATGTAGAATGTTTGATCTCTGCAATGATAATAAACTCAGATAAAAATGGGCCTGAGGAGAGCTTCATCTCAGCTGGGTTTAGAGCTTTTCTTACTGGCTTGACAGGCTCTCTGTGGGGGCCTGCTGCACCACATATCAGCAGCTGGGAGATTAGTGGCGGGCACTGACTTATCCCTTTCTTGTAAGGAGCAGATGGCAGAGGGATTCTGCTGCTTCGGCCATATCATGTGTTTGTGAATCTGTATAACGAGAGACAATTTCAAATGTCTAAACACTCTTGACTGTGGTGGTGAATGTCAGTGTATTATTATCAGCATCTTCAGTCCCTGTGGAGCGAGACAGCAGATTTGTTGAGCATAGTACCTGGTCAGAGTAGGTGTAACAAATGTCCAGGTGATCATGAAGGCTCACGAATGGGTGAATTGCTGTGATTTCTAGATCTCACCAGGTGCTGTGTGTTCTGCTCTGAGAGATAGCTGCACTTCAGGATAACTGAAATGTAGGCTACTACTAAAAGGAGAAATCTTTTCCTTCCTTTCTTTATTTTCTCATAACTTCCCTTGAACCTGGATGAACTATGTCCTGTATGACCGCCAAATTTGGGCACAGAAGAGGATCCTTCACGTGTACATGAAACTTCTCAGTGCTTCTTGATTCTGCTCATCTCCTCTGTGCTTTCTTACTTCAGCCTGAGAGCCTTTAGACACCCCTATGTGTAATACTGTTCACAATGGTGGCTTCTTAAGCTTTCTCTCCGGTACCCAGGAAATGATGGTGCTGGTGTTTGAAGTGAACAGTGTGTGGCAGCGAATCTTACAAAGCTGTGACATCCTTCACAGACTTCTCGTGCTTGCAGAACAACTCTGTTTTGGGTGTCTCTTCTGACAGATTCCTCCTGAGCTCTGTGTTTGGCCTTGGCTGGATCACTGAGCTGGAGCAGAGTCTAAGACCTAAGGAGACACAAAGTCTATTGGGTCAGATTGGTCCCACATGGAGTGGCAATATGTGGCCCACTGCATAGTGCCTCTCCTCTCTGACAGCAGGAATTCCTATTTCTCACATGTCTGTTCATGAATAATTTGGCACTTCTGTCTTTAATGCCATGAAATTGAGTATTTCCACCAGGAGGTAATGAAGGAAACAGCTTTGTCCTTGGATTTTGAGACTGCCTGGACACTTTCATTCCCTTCAAGGTAGAGTACCTTGCACTTATTTGTAGTGATAGTGCTATATCTGCTGCAAGAGCAAGAGTTATATTTCATTGTTGTATTACAGATCAGGGCCATAAAGAGACACTGGCTTTTCTGCTCACTATTGAATATGGCATCACTTGGTTGAAATCATCTGGAGAGTAAGTTAACAATGGATGTGTTTGCATGTTTCATTATTTTTTACTTCTTTCCATGCCTTTTGGATACACTAGCCTTTATGTAACCTGCATCAGTGTATTTGACCTGTTGTATTGCCAAACTATTTGTTTCTAAAGTATACTGAACTACTTGTTTCTTTTAACAGAGGTAGACTCCTGAAACCAATGAAGAGGATGCAGAATATCATGAGACATTTAACATCACTTCTTCCAGAATGTGCAAAGAAAGCTCAGTGTTAGCAATGCAGGCTGTTGTTAAAAGTCTGTGTCAACTGAAAACAAA
Organism: Lagopus leucura; assembly: GCF_019238085.1. Classification (NCBI taxonomy): domain Eukaryota; kingdom Metazoa; phylum Chordata; class Aves; order Galliformes; family Phasianidae; genus Lagopus; species Lagopus leucura. The sequence goes on from NW_024962274.1 coordinate 12,434,861, forward strand.
TTATCAAACCTTACTGCTGGGTGAAAAATGTTCAGCTTATACAGTATTACCCATGTGAATGTGGAAAGTGAAGATGGTCTACAGGATTTAATAAAGACTTGGGTGTTTTTTTTTTGTGTTGTTTGTTCCCTCTTTCCCCCTCCCCTCAAAATTGTGTTGTTTTTCTTTTATGGGGATAATGGGAAAAGATCTGGAACTAACCCATCAGTGGTTCTGGACCTGGAGATACTTTACATGATGGTATTGGGCAAATAAGGAAGGAGCTTCCCCCTTCCAAAGGCTCATGTACTCAATTCAGAATAAACAGACTTCCATGCCAGGAAGAAGGGAGCCAGAGCACAGCGCACAAGGTTGTAGCTGCTGAGTAGAAGTGCCTGTAGCAACTTGGGCCTGAGGCCAGTTTCTTACTTGGTATCTAAGCTTACAGTGGAGATGCAATCATGCAGCAGGTGCTCTAACTGAGAAACATAAAGCAGGCAGGCCACAGGAATTAATTTTCTATCACAGTAGACACTGGCTGTTTGAGTGCTGCAAATCATGTCAGTTCTATTATAATGTCCTGTGATATTTCCCAAATGCTTTTTTTGACAGCTTTGTCTTTATAACCTAGAAAAGAGAGAAGTGGAGGCACTGTGTGTATGTGTACATGCAGTTTAATACTCACCAAAACTACCATTATTTGAATAATAAAGCCTCCACTGAGTGACTGGATACAGTAAAGAGGAGGTGAAAAGAGATCCCATCTTTCCCCTGTATGCCTTATTTTTACAGCTGATGAGATGAGAGCAGAGGGTGCATCTTTATCAATATGATCTGACAGAGGAATGGTTTCCTTGAGTCACTGAGGGGGATATTTTGCTGTCTGCTATTACCCAGCAGGCAGGGGAAAGAAAAAGACTGCTAGTTAGGGGTTCTTTTTCTATCTTGAGATTTTTGTTTGTGTCCTTGGAATGTTGTGGAAAGGCTGTATCTTTGTGAATTGCTAGAGTTGAGAGGTGTGGTAATGGATCGTGTGTGAGGTGAGACACTTCAGTCTCTGAACTGGCTGGTAAAACCTGGCAGCAAAGCCCAAAGTTCAAAAATAGTCCAGAATGGCAATGGTTGCCAGCAACATGGAAGAAGGAAGACGCAGCTTTGAATTGTTTAAGACCAGAAAAGACCATTGTGATTCCCTAGGCTGACCTCTGGCACTACACAGACCACAGAACATTGCTCAGTGATTGCTATGGTTAGGATAAATTTTCTTCTTGACTGAATTATTGCACAACTTCAAAAAAAAAAAAAAAAAAAAAAAGTGTCTGTGATTGATGTGTGGAGTGGTAAAGAGCCCACAGTGTGTCTCTGCAAGTTGTCCCAGTGGTTAATAACTGGCAGTGTTTATTTAAAAAATAAATAAATAAGACAAAATCCTCTAGATATCTAGTTTGAGAGACAAAAAGTCCTTCTGCTGTCCTGCATGTCCCCCTTTGGCTTCTAAGGAGTAGGATAGTCACCAGTAGATATCATGGTAAGCTGAGTTGACTGTTCTCTCTTTTCGGGGTAAATTCTGAGTCCTCAAATCATTCTCGTTGTTCCCTAAACTGTCTGGACTCATCAGCATTTATTGTCTCACTGTTCTTTGTATCCAAAGCAGAGTGTTAGCAATGATCTCATACTTGTTTCCAAATCTGTTCTGGACTAAGAAGCCTGCCCTTGTGTGTCTGAGTCAAAGCATGGTCCTTAAATGGTCCTTGCCCACTTGCAGCTATGCTTTAGGCTCAGAGTGACCCATCACAGTCTTATCTGTATCCTTACAATATCCATGTTTTGTAAAGTTAGCTTTTATGTTGGAGTAGCATGTTCTATTAAGACTTACCAAAATCCTAGGCTAATACGTCAACATGTCAGAGACATCAACAGCTTGTATTAGATTTCATTTACAAGGATTGTACTCTGTAGGCTTCAGTACTGATAGTCATTAACTACATTTCTAATTTCTCATGTTGAAGATGTCGTGTTATTGATATTTATTCTTGTTCACATTGTCATGTTTATTCTTGCATGCTCTTGATCGCACACTTGCATGTTCTCTGCCCTGCAATACTTGATGTGCTAAAAAGGAGTGGACTAGGAATAAATAGTTCAGCCTGCTTTTTTATGAGTGCTTGTGAGCACTCATTCTCATACTGTGTACTGTTCCTCATGAGTTGTGTGCTTTCCCCACCATGCTCTTTATTCCCTTTTATGAGAAACAGTGAAGGAGATGAACCATGTAAACACATCCCTAAGACAAATGCAGACAGATAATCTCTACTGATTATTTTTAGTGGAGCCACCAAGAAGGTGAGGTATTGTTACAGACACAATAGGTCAGACAACACCTGTGGATTTCATTTGCATGTCCTATTTCCTCTTCTGAAGTCCTGATTTCTTTTTTCACAAGTGCAGAGCACTATCAGTTGAGGTCCTTGCAAGCTGCAGTGCCTGAAGCCTGAAAAATGTGCAGTGATTTGTCAGCACTTTGAACATATCACTTCAATAATAAATCTACATGCTCAAAGATTAATTAAGAACTGTGAAAATAGTTGCAGAGTGAAAATGGACAATACTATTTCAGAAACAAATGTTACTTTCAGACTCCATTGTAATTAAGAATAATAGTATAAACAACAACAACAGAAAGTTTTCATTAAGAAGTCTGCTTGGGATGAGTGAATAATCCAAATAAAGCTACTCCATTTCAGCTCCCTAACTGATTGTTTCAAGGAGTTGGTTTAATGAAAGTTGTTTGTCTTGCAGGTTATACAAAGAATATTCTACACAGTCAATCGATCCTGGTCTGGGAAGATCACCCTAACAGAGCTGAGGAAAAGCAACTTCTTGCAAGTATGTTGGTTTCTACCTGAATGGGATATAGAATGCATTGATTCCTTTATTCCTGTGTACTGTTCAGTGGGGTTGTAGTAAGGCAAACTCAGTGCCCAGCTCAATGCCAGGATAGGGGCAGAACTGGTGAAGGAGGTGTTTCAGAGTCAAGATGAGAGAAGACCAAGGACCAGAGCAGCCAAGATTGCAGCAAGTAGAAGTTGAAGGCGTACACTCAAAACTCTGCAACAGCATCTGGCAGTTTGGCTCTTAGCTCCTGATCTAGCTAAAGTGAAAGGAAAGCAAGAGACACAGTTTATCTCTGTTAGGTGGCTCACTGAGCAGCCAAGAATAGCTGGTGAATGGCCTATGATATGTGGTGAGTAGCACAGCCAATTTCTTGGCTCAGCTGGCGATCAGTCCTCTGCCAGCTGGTCAGGCACACTGCACCATGCAGTTGCAAGACAGAGCATGTCAGGATGCATCACCTGGTTTGTACTGATTTCTAATTGTGCAGTAAACTTCTCCAGAAAAGCTGTCAAGTTTAGCACTAGTTACAATTCCTGTCATATATCGGAGCAGGGAATGGTGGGTGGATGTTTTGGGATGAAGATCTCTGTTCATTGTATAATTTACCCAAAAGAGCACCAGATTAAGACTGTCTAAGGCTGCTTGATTCCATCCCAGCCTAAAAAGCCAGAAGCCTTTAGGCTGAAAGGTCGAGGTGGTAAATCAGTTAAGGCAGTGAGATTTCCCTGTTGCATCCCACTGTCTAGATGTAATGTACTTTCTCAAAAGCCTCAAGCATGAAACATACTCCTCCTTTCAGATTATTCTGCCCTACTTGTCACGTCAACTAACAATCAGTGCTCCCTTAGGTTGTCTCATGCCAGACCAAGCCTTCTTCCCTACCATCTGCTGTTAACCAATCCTTCCAACTTATACTACATCTTTGTTCACTCATTTTTCTCCCTTAATATGTTCACCTCTTTCTGCTTGTATAGCTACTCTGATTTTCACCTTCTGCAGCAGGGAAGTTCAGCTTGGGGACCATGACTTGCTGAGACAGCTCTTTGCTGTGTGTGTAAATGGCATATTTTGACGTGAGCTATTAAAAAAAAAAAGTTCTTGAAAAACCTCCTCAAGTGTTTATTGTCTGCAAAGGCACGAAGAGACCCAAGAAGCTAGTGAGTGAGTGTTCAGACGTGTCTTAAGTCTTAGGTGACTTGAATGTCAGAAAATCAGAATAGTTCGGTAGGTTTGCTGCTCCGTTGTTCCTGTGTGAAATTTTACTGAATCTGATGGTTAACGGGATGTGAGTTTTGCACTGGCTCAGTTAGCTTCCTAGGATATAGAGATATTGGAGAGAGAACAGTGAACTATCAGCATTCACTGCCACTGCCACTAGGCCTGCTGTCTTAGGGACACAGCTGCCTGGGACTGCAGCTTTGACTGTCCCTCCTTCTGAGGGTTTGGGAGGGCAGAGGAGGGTAAGACCCGTAGCTCGTTTGATTTGATTCATTGGATTGAGAAGGCTGTATCTGCTGTTCTCTGGCTGCAGCGCTCAGGGAAAGGCAGGTGGGGATAAAGGTGAGATACCTTCTGCCATGGGAGGGAAGGACAGAGGTAGGCGTAAAGTGGAAATAAAACAATTGCTAAATGTTTCATAGTGGGATATGGTAACAGAAATCACAGCTGAAAATCTGCCCAAGCCTTCCAGTTAAACTAGACTGATTTCTGTCAGCAGCCCGCCAGGAAGATCAATGTGATTGGTTTAATTTGCCTGGATTGATCCTTCCCCATTCCAGGTGTGAGTCTGGAGTAAGACTTGATCTTTTGCTTCAGGAGCCGAGCAAGTGCAGTGTCAAGATGCATCTCAGTTCCTGTGGATTTGCTGTGGTAAATGGCTCTAGGAGCCTCTAGTACAGGTCAGAGATGGTTCACAAATAATGGATCCCAGCTGAGACAGCAGTTGTCTCAATCTTCTGCATGACTCTTTGCTATGGCTGAAAATTAACAGGAATTGTTCACGGGATTGGCAAAAGTATTGTGCACATATGCTAACCAAGATGTTCAAGCCAGATGCTTTATAACTGCCTGTTAAACATCAAGTGCAAGAACAAAATCTCCTACAGTGAGGAAGGGCTACGTTTTGGATCAGCTCTCAGAGCTGTGTTTGCCCAGCTTCAATAGAGGTTGGAGGACTCAAGCTGTTAAATTGCTTCTTTGTCTAGGTTTAACTTCCCTCTTTATTTATACTGTTTCAGACTCTTGCTCTCTTGGAAGAAGAGGATGACATAAATCAAATCACAGATTATTTCTCCTACGAGCACTTCTATGTTATATACTGTAAATTCTGGGAGCTGGACACTGACCATGACCTTTATATCAGCCAGAAGGACCTGGCTAGGTACAGTGATCAAGGTATGCTGCCTGCAAGCTATGGTGGGAGGAAAGTGGTTGCTGAAAATAGAATGATCCTAATAAAAAGTAAAGCCTTTAATTTAGTTAATTTGACACCTCAACAAAATTTAAATGGAGGCATCCTTCTCATAAACAAATGCTGATTTACAGACTTACTTGTAGGGGCTTAGACACAGAGAAATGCAGCAGATGCTGTTTTCCTCATGAATAGCTTCAGTGGATTGCTGCCAGAAGGACAAGCTAATAATGCTTTCAAACTAGCTCTTTTTTTTGCTGAGGGTTTTGCAGGTAGTTGAAGTATGAACAAGAAGGCCAAGCCTCTCTGAACTTTAAAGATTGCCAAATTGCAGTCTTGTTGGGTGAGAGAAGTTTCAGAGTCCAGCAAAGGTTGATGAATTTTGGTTTGCAAATGAAATCTGGGGATTATCTTTTGAGTTCATTCTGGAACACTTTGCCACAAGTTGAGCTGATCCTAAAAGTTTTCAAAGGCTCAAGTGCCATAGATAAATTAATGGAATAAAAATCCACGAAGGGGTGAATAATGCAAAAGCAATTCCTCTGGCTCAGGAAGTCCTTGCTCTGCAAGTTCTGGAAGGCTGAGAAGGCGTGCTAGAAAATAGTCACTGTATGTGTGAGCTGTTCTGTATGGTTTGTTGGCTGGGCTGCACGGAGGCACCCAGTCAGAAGGGGGCTGTGTTTAAGATTATCTGTGTTCTTGGAGCACGATATGCCCATGCGCTTACAGTTAGGATTCATGACTTAGTGTCTTGGACAAGAGCTTGAGCTATTGACCAGCATGTTTTAACTTTGAAGATGAAGTTGTCTTGAATTCTTCAATGTGTTTACCACACTTTTTAGGAAAGTAGTTTTAGGATAGAGAGTTAGGCTTGGAAAAATGGGATATTTAGACACAACATGTAATTTGGAGGTAGCGGGAGAGGTGAAAGGTGTTCCAGTGCATAGAGTTACAGGGGTCTGGAGGTATCACAAATTGTGAGGAATTGCTGGAGGTCTGGAGGGGACACAACATTTTGTAGGGGTCAAGATGCTGGAGGGCTGAAGTGAGAAAGAAAGAAAGGAGTGTGGATTGACAGTGCTGTAGGTCTGTGTGTGTTGTGGTGGCCCATGTCCTTGGGGTGGAAGTGTTTACGAGAAGGCCATGGAGATTCTGGCAGTCACAGCGGGTCAGGAGGTTGCTGAGAGGCCTGGATGGGCCGAGGATAAGGAGTGCCTAACTAGGTTATATGGTGACTAGGTCCTTTTGGGGAGGGTGGAGTGTGGGAGTGGAGCACCTCTTACACAGGAAACTTGAGAGCACGGAGTGCTGGGGAGCTGAAGAGAGGAGTGCTGTGAAGGGGAGATGTTTTCAGTACAGTGGTGCAGCAGCAGGTCTAAATGAAGTGTCTCAGTGGTCTGCAGTGTCAGGTTAGTGTGGAAGTCCTGCCCAAGACTGATACTTATTGCTTGGTTGGTGCTTCTCTACCATAGCAACCAGCCCCATACATTTCCTGGTTGGCAAAGCCCTTCAACTCACTTGAAATAATGCTTGTTTTTCATTGTCTTTCCCTGAAGCAGGGGATTGCAACACTTCGTGCATTGCTTAGAAATGTTTTTGTATGGATTTGAGATGTGATTTTTGCTTGACAGCTGAACTAATTTTGCAGTATACATTGAAGTAGTCTCCTTCTATTAGTCCTACTGCAGCAAACTAGGGGTAATACTGCCCAAACTGGAAGATGTACTGCAAGAATCCAGATCACTCGTGGTGGCCATATTTGAGAGGAAGTAATAGTGTTTGGTAGGATACAAAGGCAGGCATATCTTTGTTTTTAGCTGAGTGCTGCTAAACAGAGAGCAGTGGAGTATCTAGACAGACAGTGTAGGTAGAGCTTTGTTTTAGTGGTGGGAAATCACTTTGTGTGAGTTCACTTTAAATAACTGAATGTCATTATTCTGGTGACCTGTTGCTTCATTTTATCTATTTCCTTTGTTTCCAGCTCTATCAAGCAGGATTATTGAGCGAATATTCAGCGGTGCTGTGGTGAGGTGAGGAATAGCATGCTGGCTGGGAATGGAAGTGAATTTCTGTCAGGCTGATTAGAAATTCAAGATACTGATCAGTGGGAATTTCTGAGAGTATGGTTTCCAACACGATGCTTCAGTTGAAGCTGCTTGAAAATTGAGTGGCACTTTTGGTGGTATCTTTAGAAAGCAAATAAAAAATGCTGTAGGATGATCACTTAAATACATCTTTGTAGAACACGTAGTAGAAAATATTTTAGAACAGGCATAGCCCGTGGGAGCATACAGATGCTGTATTTTTGCCCAACAGTGGCACAGGGATAGCTGGACAGCATTGGTGCAAAGCCTCAGAAAAACAGCACAGCCCAGCAGCTGCTGTGTGAGGATACTTGGCAGGTGAGCCTCAGCTTTGTGGTGACATCCAGGCAGCAAGCATTGTGCTTGGGAGGAAGGACAGGAGGATTGTTGCTAGGAAGTGCAGGAGTACAGGCTGAGCGGGCAGTCTTGTTTCCATTTTCTCTTACAAGTGATTCGGGGCTTTTTAAAAACTGTGTTGATAACATTCTGAGTATTAAGAAGCCTGTTTTTTCTGGGTGTGTTTTTCAGGGGAAATGAAGTTCAGAAGGAAGGCCGCATGAGTTATGCTGATTTTGTGTGGCTGCTGATTTCAGAGGAAGACAAAAGAAATGCTACAAGGTTTGACTGATTTCTGTGTCCTAGTAAAAGTACTAAGATGAGCAGATAGGATTTTAGAAACTTCTGTGATTTATTGCTTTCTCAAACAGACAGCAGCTTGAGTTTCCATGATTATTAGGAAGAAGACAGCTTACTGTCAATACTTGGTCAAATAATTTTCCTTTCTTGAGGAGAAATTGCTTAGAAGGAGAGTTTCCTTTTAATGTTAAGTGTCTTGGGTAACCATCAGTCACTTTGGTTCCCCCATGCTCATGAAGTTAGTGCGATTTTACCACTGTGAGGAACTGCTTGGAGAGCAGTAGTGAGCTGCATAAAGACTGAATTTGTTTGTTTTCCCCCTTTGTCTCCATCACACTTCCCTATAGGTCTTGATCTCATTGACTGCAGACCGGATGATGGCTTCTCACAAGGGCGGTCCCTGGCCCTTTTTATAGAGGCAGCTGTAGATACCATCTGTCAGCACTGAGCTCCTGTGTAGTGGGCAGAGTTCATCTCACATGGCTGCAGCTTTGTGGCCGTGTGAACTGATATCTCAACCATGCTGTGAGGGCTGGGGTGCACTTCAGAGGGGGTCTGTGTAGCAATAGCAAGGGCTGCAGTCACTTTTCCTGGCCTACCCCTGGCTCTGGGGTAAACCCATGAGATGTTTGCAGCTGGTAGGAACGTTTCCTTTATGCATGTAGCAAGTTCCTAAGAAGGGTTTGTAGGGAGATGAGTCTCTTAGTAAAACCTACCCACCTGCCTGGTTTGTGCAGCCAGCAGGAGACTGCTGTGCAGAGCAGAACTAGATCTGCATGCAGTTATTAGGGCAAGGAATTCTCTGAGTAAAGAACTCAAATCCATGGTTGGACTATCTAGAGGTGAAGGTAGGATGTAGAGTGTAGCTGCCTTAAAACACTGCCTTTGATATAAAAGAGTATGGGATAGCTGGCGTCCTGGCTTCAGAGTTGGTTGTATCTGGCTAACTTCTGATGCTGAATGGGGCAGGAGCACCACAGCCTGTGTGAGACAGTTGACAGTGCACACTGGGCACTTGCTAGAGCTACCTGGTGAGACAGGTCGTGAGGGTGGCTGTGCTCACAAGTCACCTAAAGCAGAACTAACAGGTGGCACTGGTGAGCCTTGGCTTGTGCCCTAATCCTTCCCAAAGGTTATTTTTGTCCCTAGATTTATACCAACGTTTGGGTGAAGAGGAGCATTGGAGAACTGGGGAAGGGGAATGTGCATTGCTGCAGTAGAGATTCTCTAATGCAGTCACCATGCTTTCACTAATCCTGTCTCTTTTTCTAGCATTGAATACTGGTTTCGCTGCATGGACCTGGATGGGGATGGGGTGCTCTCCATGTATGAACTGGAATACTTCTATGAGGAGCAGTGTGAGCGGATGGAAGTGATGGGCATAGAACCACTGCCATTTCAGGACTTGCTGTGTCAGATGCTCGATCTTGTTAAGCCAGAGAGAGAAGGTACATTCTGTTTAATGGGGCTTCCATGCTCTTTGATCTGTGGTGGATTGAGAAAGTAATGTTACCCTGAAACCCATTTGTGGATAGAGTCTTGTGTTAGAATCACAGGGCTGGAATTACTGTACAAAGTAACAGTAACATTATGGCTGTTTGCAGCATAATGTTATGCATAAAGAAGTCTGAAAAACTCGAAAGACCTTTTGAATGAACTTGCTGGCACTGGAGCAAGTCTTGTATAGTCCAGCTGTGGAACATACTGACAGCATAGATGTGAAACTACCATCCCCCTTCACATTCTTTCACATTTCACATAAATATGAAAGACCTCCATATTACCTCCAGATGTGTGTGAAATTTAGAACTAACACACACCAATTTATTGAATAATGTTTATCTTCTTGTCAGGATTGGAAAGAGATTTTGCAATATTGTAGCGTAGTGGTGCAACAAGACTTCCTTAAAGCTGACCAGAACAGGTCCAGTTTCTCACTAAGGAAAAGCTTAATAGCACAGTATCATGTGTGGGTTTTTGTTTGTTTTGTTTCTGCAGGACGAGTAACCCTGCGAGACTTGAAGAGATGCAGAATGGCTCATGTGTTCTATAACACGTTCTTCAATTTAGAGAAATACCTGGACAATGAACAGAGAGATCCCTTTGCAGTGCAAAAGGTATAAATCACTTCTGTTTCTAAATACAGGCCTTCTCAAACTCGTCTTTGGAATTAAACTGGATGGAGGAAAAATCCAACTGAATATAAAGACCTTTTTATAAAGGTCTATATATAAAAACCTTTTTCACGCTTAGGGCAGTCAGACACTGGAACAGGTTGCCTAAATAGTTTGTGAATATTCTGACCTTGGAGGTTTTCAGCATGTGACTTTGAACTCCCTGATCGGACCTCACAGCAGACCCAGAAGTGACCAGAAGCTGAGAGATGTCCTGGGTACCTTCCAACCCAAACCATTCCACTATTCTATGATGTGACTGCCTTAGCTGATCCTACTGCACCAGCACTGGTGGTGCAGTGTGTGATTCTAGAGAGAATGACCTACACCTGCTGAGTTGCCAGTGATCCATCAGGTTGTGCTGGCGGCATTCGCCATCCTCCCTCCAGACAGAAAACATAGAAAAGGTTGTCACTTCTGTGATTTCTTGTTACACTAGCTGTAGGGTGTTCTGGCACCTGAGCTTTGTCAGTTGCTGGCGTGAAGTCCCTCACCTCTGGTTCCCCTTGCATATGCACTGAAAACAGATGTGACTGTAACTTAAAAACTATCTCCCAGAAGGCTTTTATGCAGTCAAAAGTACAGTAAAGTGGTGGGGATGCCAAAATCAACTCTGGTTCTTTCCCAGCTGGTTCCTGCATAACCTGAATGAGGAACTTTGCAGTTCAGTGCTTCTAGGCTTAAGTATATCCAAATTCGGAACCACCCTATTTAATGCTTTAGGTTTCTGTCTTTATTTTTTAAGGATCATCCTAAGTTATGCTCCCTGGCCCCACCTGCCTGCCCCTATCTTCCCTTGGCTTATTTACTAAATGGCAGAGAGGCAAATGTTTATAGAGATGTTATTTTGTAACCTTTCAAGCTTTCCCCCTCTTAGCAAACTGTTAGGGTCAACTGTAATTGACAATTAAGGATTTCAAATTAAGTCCTTTAACCAATTGCAAACTGTGAAGATGCATGGCTTTGTGAACTGGAGCAACGAAAATACACAGAAGATACTGTGGAATGACATGGGTTGGAATGGACCTTTGAGGTCATCCAGTTCCAACACCCCTGCCGTGGGCAGGGTTGCCAGTAGTTATTCAGCATTTCTGAAGTGGAGGGGGACTGATTTGTTGGCAAGTCAGGTCACACACTGAGTTTTGTAGTCTGCGCGTAGTCTGTGTGTTTCATAATGTGCAGATGTTAATTTAAGGTAATTGTGAGCCTTTCAGTTAACACATTTTTTGACTGTTTGGATACCGTTGATGACTACTCCTAGAACTGGCTGTTCACATGTGCATGGAGTTACAGAACAGGAGACCCATTCTAAATGTAGTTGTAAAGAGTTGCAGATGTGGTGTGCTTGACTGCCTGCTCTCTTCAGGATTTTGAAAACGATGGCCCTGAACCTTCTGACTGGGACAGGTATGCTGCTGAAGAGTACGAGATCCTTGTGGCTGAGGAGTCTGGGAACGAGCAGCTCCAAGAAGGGTAAGCAGAGGCATTGCACTGCCTGGAGACGCGTTCCGTGGCTCTGGCTGAGATCAGGACTCTGCATCAGAGCGTGGTGAAGCCTGAAGTGGTTGCTCCAAAATGGCTCTGTTGGTAAATTTGTCATAAGAGGCTTGGGATCTTCTGAATTCTTTTTGTCAACCATTTAAATTAGCTACACAGCAGGTGTGAAGATAGCTGGGAAAAAGGAAAATGCAATTTTCTTTTGGTAACGGTACCAAAAAGATCTCAAATGACTTTTGCTATTCCTGGCTATGTGTTAATGGTAAAAGCTGTAGCCGTTACATTTGCCATATTAGTGGAGACTTTATTTTAGTCAAATAATTTTACTTCCTGCCCAACTTTATGCCTGTTAGTCTTTTTATTTAAAACAGTTGACTTCTGCAATATCTACAGTAATTTTTGCAAACGTGTAGAAACGTGTATTGATAGCTCCAGCTATCCTCAGAGCCAATGAATTTAGGCACAGCAGTAGGTCCAGGAATGCTCTGTATGCATTCCACAGAGGCTCCCAATGCAGACCTGCTGTATGCATGGCTGGGGTCGTATCTTCTTGAGGGTATTTCTCCAGAGATTTCTTGATGGTTACTGTAAGATGCATTGGAACAAATATGTTGTGTTTCTACGTGGTGTTAATCTTGCATGATTCAGGATTTCACCCATTCTTGAGCAGCATTTACAGAGCCATGAAATAAGAGTCCTGAGATGATTGCCTAATTTCCCACAATGGAAACTGCTTGGATAACAGTAGCATCCACTAATTGGCCACTGGGATTTACAAAGCCATGGAGAGCTGCGTTTGCCTTTCTCCCTGTGATGTGCATCCAAACAGCAGTAAGCTGTTTATTCATCTCCTTTGAGCTGCCTTGTCTTTGTGTGGCTTCCATAATGAAAGATGATGTAACAGAGGATGGAAGATAAAATTGTTGTATTTCCTGCATCTGCACTGCAACACCTGTGTGCTCAGTACAGAAAAGAAATAGGAATCTACCATAGCAGCTTTGCAGGACCACGACTCACCAAATTCACCAAAAACGGAATTGGCAGGTGATGTCAGGTTTTTGAAGTCTGTCTGAAACAGCTCTGTGTCTTCCTCTAAAGAGCATGTCAGCAACCTTGCTGCTTGCTTTTAAGAGCCCCTGAAAAGCTCTGTAGTCATGGCAGCGGCATTAGATCTCATTTGTGGAGCATAGCAACAGACCACAAAGGAAAAAAAGGAAGGGAAAAAGAAAAAGAGCTGGATGCCCAGACAAATTTGCTAGAAAGAGGCATTGAGTTTTTGCATATTCATCATTTCTGCTGTCCTTTGAGGGTGACAGAAACAGAGTGGGACAAAACAAAGATGATTTATGAGCTCTATGAAGAAGCAGATGATTTTTTAGCAAAGGTAGCTGGCAGAATGTGAAATTCAGTGTTTGTCTGAATAGATTTGAGAATAACCATCGTTCAGCAATTGCAGATGAAGTAGTTGGCATTCTGCACTACGTTTATGACTTATTCCTGCCTGTAGCTTTTCTGACTGGAGGGTTTCTGACACCAGTTGGTGTCTGGCTACCTGAATGCTTGTCTGTGACAGGGCACTGCCTGTGGAAGAGGAATCTCACCAAGACATAGTGGATGCTCACAGGGACTTCAAGGATGCTGTGCCTGTTCAGAGGTGGTCAGGCGCTGTCTGCGTAATGTCAGGGAGATCTTAAGTGTTTACTTCTGATCCTGAGTGGCAGCTTCAGAGATTTGCAAGTACTAGTGTGGTAAATTAAATACCTATGTTGGAAAACACAAGGACAACACACTCACCAAAAAGAAGAGAAAAGAAAGGTGTTCTTCTACTTAAAACAACAATTTGGAGCGTGGTGTTTCACTGAACGCTTAAGCTGATCTGAACACTTCTCAGCCATGTTTTCTGGTTTATACATCTGTGTATGAGTTTTTGAGAAGAGAGCCTGTTCCCTGGTGAATGCATGCACATGTTTTTGTGTAAAGGCAGAAGCAGAAGTTGAATCTGACCACGAAGGCTCTGAAAGCAAAATTGCTGTCTTACAGACTTTGCAGGTGATGGCACAGAAGCCTCTCTGCAGCAGGACGTAAGGATTGGCAGGCAGAAGTTGCTCCCAGGGCTTTGTTGTATCTGCACATGACTTAGAAGAGGGAAAAGCAACACGAGAAATGGCAGATGGCTCTTTTTTTGGCACTGTCCACACAGGGTATCAAAGGAGTTAACCTTTTTCTAGGGCAGTTTATCAGTGAACAAACTGGAGCTATTCCTGTGCTTGCCACTGGAAGACCTGCTGCAACATTGCCTTCATAACAAGCGTTGCTTTCAGAACTAAAGAATTTGAATTTCTTGGGAGTGCTGAGAAAATACCTTGTGATGGGCTGAGGCTGGGGAAAAAATATCATTTCTCAGCAATATACTGCAGCTGGCTAGAGAGGAGAATTTGCAGACAAACCTCCCTAAGTCATAAGCACAGAGACTGGAGCTTCAAACCAAGAGGGAGAGGAATGTGACAGTGTGGCCACAATTGATTTTTCTGTGAAAACAAAAGCGTATCGTAAGCTCAAAAATACTTTGGAAACCAAGTGTTAGTGAGCAGGTCTGAGCAAGCCAAGTTTCCTCTAGGAGCTGAATCTGTGCCTGAACAACTTGATTTCTACACTAAGGCTACTGCAAGATACTGACTAAAACTGTATTCAGATTTCTAAATGCTGAACACCAATGAAAAGCTGCTTCAGAACTTACGAATGAGAATGGATAGAGGACAGTCAGCTGTCAGAATGCTGCCTACTGAGGCACTATTCAGTGCTTTACAAACATGCTCCTTGAGGTTAACATCCTGCATGTTATCGTATTTTAGTCACATGGTTTAGTGGCTGCTGAAATAACTTAGCTGAAAAGTGCTCTCACCAAAAAATAGCTCTTAAAGACACACCTTTTATCTTTACAGATCATTTGAAGAAGACTATGAGACAGATGAAGTCTTATCTCCCTCTGAAACTGGAGACAAGTCAAACTAGTTATCTCAGATCTCTTAGCATAGAGAATGGAAGATGTGTAATCAGTGTCTGTCGAACTGGATAGCAGTCAGTCCCAAGATGCTTAGGGACAGTTAGGGATTTTTCTTAAGTCTGTCATTGGAGCAATGTGTTTTATTTTGTACACTGTAACTTGAAACCCCCTTTTTTTTTCTTCTTGTGTAACTGCAATAAGATAATTTCTTTAAAATAGCTTTCTGCAATGTGTTACTGTGCACACATTAAAAATGGTGATTGCACCTTGTTTCCTTCATATCTTTTCATATAAATGTCCCCAGATGTGCAATAAATGCCAGCATCTAATGACAAACTCACAGCTGCGTGCAACATCTACAGCGGTCATTGGTCCGTTGGTTCAGTCCTGTGCCATTATGACTCTTTGACTTTACAACAGGAGTGACAGAAGTTGCCAAATTAATTTGTATATATATGACTAGAGATCATTTAAAACACAAATCACAGTGCAGTCCTTGGTTTTGCTGGTGTCCTGAATACCAAAGGCAACATGCCTGCAGATAGGGAGAATGAGGTCCCCTTCTGTGATATAAAGCTCTTGTAGATGGTACCAAACAAATTGTACTTGTATGCATATGTGAACAGTTAAAATGATGTCATGTTTCTCTTAGAATTTATGATACAATTAATGTTTCTGCGTATTCTTTTGTGTGTGAGAGGATCTCCTGTATGAATACCAGTCAGGATAGTGGTTTTTTCTCTGTAGAAGTGTTTTCTAGTATATTTACAAGAGATGCATGCACTGTTCAGCCAGTGTGCTGGAACTGCTGCGTTCTGTGTGCTTCAGTTCTGTTTCTTTCCTGTGCTCTTCCCTTCTCTTGTACTGCTAATCTGTAGCCTTCTGCAAGGGTCTAAGCTGATATCATGAAAATACCTGCCTTACCCATGTGTGGTAAATTCCTATTAACAGAGGGATTCTTTACCTGGTAAAGAAAACATCCAAATATTACTGGTTTTTTTTTTTTTTCCCACCCATGAAACAGACCTAGATTCAGAGAGAAAGCAGTGTAACTGATGAATTCTTGCTGTAAGTGCAAAATTGAACTGACTTTCCCATGGAATTACAATTGATGTAGAAAGACAGAACCCATTCACTTCGTAGACAGATAGCTTGTGAATACACATGCTCACTATTATCCCAGCGTGTTTGGTGCATAAAAATGCTGCCCAGTGGTACATTCATCCCTAGATGCTATGTCTAAATGTTGCTGTTAGTAACAAGTAAGGAATTGGCTGATCACTACAACCCAGCTTCAACTTTTCCAGGAGCCTTTGAAGTGTCACGCCTGCCTCCCGATGCCCAGGTGGGACATACTGCTGCCTTGCTGAGGTTAGTAACTATCATCAAGATCAAAATCTGAAAGGGAGGAAGTTATCAGTTACACTGGGCTTGAAGAACTGTTCCCTTTCCCATGAACAATGTTGCTATTTTATCTAGATCCATATACACATCCCAGGATCCTGGATTTTTCATATATTTTGGGAACTTCTGGATGCCCAGATTCTTAGCAAAGGTACTTTGAGGTCATCTCCATTCTGCAGTGACAGAATGAAGGAGGGGGCACTCTGACCAAGGCAGGATAAGCCCCTTCAAATGCAACGAGCACACAAGAGTAGCTCTGTTCAGCTCCAGGATGTCTGAGTTATATCTCCATCACCACTGTAACCCTTGGAGAAGCTTGTGGAATAATTCCACAAAGATCCACGTTCAGAAAGAAAGTAAATGATTGCAAAAATGAACATAGGATGGAAATCACACAACAGCCAATTAAAACCAGCTCTTTCTACTTCTTTCACCTGAAAGAACCAAGACAAAGCATTTCACCTCTTCATTATCTGGGCCTGAAGTGGCCTTTTACTCTTCAATAAGGTTTTAAATCTCTCCAAAACAAAGATTATTCAAAGTAACAAGAGAAGAACCTGACCTATTCCAGGATGGAAAGAAAGCAAACAAAGAGGAGTATCCTAAGCCTGGTAAAATCACCTGTTACATTTTCAAGCTTTGGCTTCAGTAATGTGAGGCAGACATTCGTGGCTCTTCTGAGCTCTTTCACTCCCAAACCCAAGGATTTCTTTTTTAAAAAACAGGTTCTCTGCTGCTCTAATTACAGTGATTCCATTTGTCCCTTCTAGCAGGGCAACACTGTGACACCAGCCTAAGGAATAAAATAATAATAAAAAAGAATAAAGGACAACTTAGGGCAGATGTTTTGCCTCATGTACAAGAACAAGCTACAGAAACTATATGTAGTAACTTACAGCGTTTGCTTTCTGGAAAAGAAATCTGTTCTCTGTCTTACTAATCCATGTGCAGGTAATCATAATTCAGCTGTCACAGATTAATTAGTGAATGAGGTATTTATTCTACACCCCCTTTGTGTCTTAGCCCTGTCAAAACTTCTCGTGGTAAATTTGGAAATTCTGTCATGCTCCTGGAGTTTCTGGGGTGGTTACAACATCAGAAGATCGGGGTGTTTGGGACTGCAGACACAGTGCCTGCTCCCCTGCAGCACACACCAGCTGCAGAGGCTGTGAAGCTCTCTGAAATGAAGCCAACGAACCCAAGAATTACAGCACAGAACACTCACAGGAACCCACTGCGCTCTGACTTTGCCTCCTGCCTGCAGCTGTCAGTGTCGCTGTAGATGTCGCAGACCTTTCAAGACAGCTCTTACGTTCTTCTTTTTGGTTGTAAGTCTGTTATGAGCTGGATTCCTTTTGCTAATGAATGGTCAGAAAAGCGACTGCAATTCAGTTCTGCATGATAAAAGAATACGTGTTTGTTTGTCCCTTCTAGTCTGCTTTTGTCTGGCAAAAACAAGTCCCGTGTCCTTAGGAAAAAAACCTTATTTTCATATTCACAAATATCCTCTGCACTGTTCAGACAGGAGATGTGGTTCAATACAACCACGTGCTGGAATGGTACTAGGCTCATTTTTTTCTTTTTCTCTGCAATCTCGGTAGTAATTCCTTCACCACTTTTCACCAGCAAGAAGCGCCCAGGCGCTGGCGCAGTTCCCCTTCTGCCGGCCTGCCACCACGCGGCAGTGTTGCAAAACAGACACGGACAGCGAGAAAGAGGTGGCAGGCAGCCTCAGGTTGACAGAAACACTGCAGAAAACCTTCCTGCTTTCGTGAGCTAAGGATGAAAGGAAGCTGACCTGAGAGACTCTGAACAAGGTCCGTGCTTAGTTTCTGAAATAAAATATGCCTGAAAGAACAGGAAGGAAAAGAAGCGTACTTTTGGAGTACGGCACTTCACAGCAGCTGCAGGTCTACGCAATGGAAGTGAACCTCAGTAAGGAGCACGTGTTACTGTGAGAAAGACATTCAGCAATGGATGGCCTTTCCCTCTTTTCTCTGTATCGCTGGGTGATGGTTCTAGAAACTGAGTATTTAAATAATAAAGGTTCTTATACTTTGTAAAAGTAGTTTTGGATGCGTTTTGTGCTGGTATGGTTTTATCTTTGTATTTCTACTTTGTAATTTCTTCATTTCTTTTTGGCAAATAAAGGACTTCTGAAATGAGGAGGTAAAATCTGTCTCACAGTGTTGGCACAGTGTTACTGTTCACTTCAGCTCTGAGTGCTGTCCCAAACCTGCCGGCCTTATTGCTGCTGAGCTCATCCAGCTGCCTGTCAGCAACCCCACGGAGCCAGGAGGCGCAGCTCTGCTGAACACACCGGGGAGAAGCAGCAGGCCCAACACTCACCTTCCTCAGGTCTTCCTCCTCAGCGAGGAGCCCCGCTCCTGTACCAACTTACCAAATTCCTGCGTCCCTCATTTTAATCTTAGAACAGACTTCTCCTGGATCCTCTGCAAGCGGCACAGAGGGGAGAAAGAAAAATATTGTTTTCATCGCGTGCAAATGCTGAAGTAAAAGTGCTGCATGATCTTCTTACTTTGTGAGACCGGTGGCTGCACCCACACGCATCTGATCTGTGGATTGCACACCTTTTGGTAGTGACCTCTGGTTTCTTTAAAATACCCAAGGCCTTCAGTTATAAAAATGGAATAGTTAAGACTGGACAAAGACGTGCCTGCAGCACAAGCAGTACCACCTTAACACGTGTGAAGTGTCAGGGTGAATGTTACAGCTGCACCACCTACACCTGAAGTTATTCTGATGTATCCAAAGCTGCTCTTTTTTGTTGTTTCACTTCTCAGGAAGGCATTGCTTATAATCCAGCTTTTTATTCTCAACTGTATAAAGATTTAATACATTAAAAATATCTGGGGCATGTGCTTCCATACAGTAAAGAGATGCTTTTATTCTAGATCACATCAGAATTCTTTGCAAGATTTGTGTGCCACGTCTGTATGATCGTTTTCTTTAAAATCCACCTGTCTCACCAAACAACAAGCCCCTGCTGTGCTAGCAATACCTGCTTTGAAAGCAGGGCTTTCAGGTTTTATTTCAGACTGCTGGTGTGTAGCAACTCCATAGGCTTCCTTGTGACTATGCAAAATTGACAGTGGTTTTGGAGAGGGGGGAGCTGGCAGCCTTGTTTCTTCTGTCTGAAAACTCCGTGCTGACACAAATTGAAGCAGCTGCAGAAGAAGACATGCTACCTGCCTCCACAGTTTCTGACAATGAAACCATACTCAAATGCATGTACAGAACATCCGCAGGGAGTTGAGCATGTTGCAACCTCACTGTTCACAGGCATTATACATGAGGGTTAGAAATGTCAGAGAGCAAGAACATCACCTGCACAACTGAACTGCCTGAAAGAGCAGCATAAACCAAGTGGTCATTTCCAGTTTTGCTTCCTTGCCCCCTCCTCCCTCCCTCACTCACATAATACATCGAAAGAGCCTTTCCCATTAAAATTAGAAGTTTAAATGTTTTCTTTCTTGAAAAAGCATCTTCCACATGTTCAGACTGAGAAGGCCATAAGCACTATTTTTGTACTGGCACACATCAGAACACAATCCAAAGTCCCCTTCCACAAGAAGCTGTTCCTTCCATCTCTACAGCAGTTTTCAGGCAGGAAGACCACCATAGCAAAGCATACGCTAAAACTATGCTGCTTCTTTCTGATCCAGCTCTGCCGATGGCAGAATTGTATTAAAGCTTGGAAGTTTCACTTTCCTGAGGTGGACTGGGAAGAAAGCTCGAGTGTCACGCACTTCCTAAATGAAATCCCCAAGCAGGCTCTTCTGCCAGCACAGAGAAGAGTTCCCCCACTGCGCAGCACTACAGAAGGAAGGCCAGGCTGACAGCACCCAGGGAAGTCCTGCCAGCCCAGCCCAGCCAGCCCAGGCTGAGCTATAGCTGGAATCACTGCAAGGGCTCTCTGCCAGCCATTCTCCTGTGCTTCTCCACTGATGGCCAACAGGGTGCAAGCCCTTGCTGTGTGTGATGTTGGTCACTTAACTCCTTTTGACTACAAGCATTGTTGGAAGCTCCCACACCAGCAGGCTGCTGATATCTCTTTTAAAATGGAAAAAAATGCTTTTTCAAACTGGAACCACTGCAACCATTACCAGGAACACTGTGACCCTTTCTGTTGTTCAGCTCATTCAGGAACAACTAGCCAGGAGGTTAAAAAAATGCAACCAACCAAACCTTAATTTAAACAACTACAGAATTAGTCATCAATGAACTAAGCAGTGCGTAGACAGCAAGTTTGAAATATGCCACACCGATGCTCTGAGCAGTTGCAAAATAGAATTAGAAAACTAACATTTATTAAATCAATTTGAATTTTAATACACATTTCAAAAACGTGGCAGCATAAAAAGAAACGTTTTTAGAAACAACCTGAATCTACCATTTGCACTGTTACATTAACGATCAGGGCTCTCCTGTCAACAGTTCCAAAACACACTTGACCTAAACCACCATATTTAATGCAGCAGTGAGATACTAAAGACTCCAAGTACTCCTGCATTTGTGGAGCAAAGGTACTACGCATGTAATTTAATAGAAGTCCTAATAAATGTACCACCAACAATCCCAGCAAAACTTAACAGCTCTGCAAAACCATTCAGAAATAACCCATGCTGTGCATTTTACTCCTCTTAGATCAGACTCCGGTCTGGCAACGTTTCTTACACGTAGTGGACTGGGAAACAGATTTACATCAGTAGGTCACGATCAAACCACCAAGTCAGGAAACGGTAGGATCCTCTTGGGTCAACACAAAAATCACATACAAGTTTAACTAAATACATTTTAATAGGACATCATTAAATCTCATGAGGGCTAGAAAACACAGACCTTAGGTACCTGGGTTGGCAAATAAAGACAAGAATACTAAGAAGCATTTTCCACCATTTACTCATTATCAAAAATATTTTTCAACTCTTCTTGCAAAACAAAAACAAAAAAGTACAGACTGGACACATACATCACATTTTTCTTCCTATGGCTTTAACCCCCCACCCTACCCACCCCACAAAAAAGACGGGGGGAGAAACAAACCAAAACCAACAAAAGGATCTGACCACGTCCACAGAAAATGACACCATGGTACACTACAAAACGAAAGGAGGTGCCATTCGTGTCCAAAGGTTTTTGCTTATTTCTTAGGTGAGTAACCATCATTGTACATGCTTTGTGCCAAATCAAAATATACCTAACGTTAGGTCAGCAAGCACTGCAGACTCCATTAGATGAATTAAAGAAAGATGGAAGCAGTTAACTCGAAAAACTCACGTACTATTTAACATGCTGTTGAAACAGGAATCGCCTTTTAAATTAGAAGGTAATGCTGTGTGTTCTAGTCAGCCTGTGCTCAATCTGTGCTCTGTCATTCCAAGAGGAGAAATTTCTGCTTTCACAAAACAACTGCATTTTCCAAGTTGCCAATGGAATCTTAACGACAGGACTAAATGCTTCTGACTGTACTTTTATTTAGGGATTACGATTAAATGAACTTTTTTTATTTTAAATTATCATAAAGCTGAATTCCTATGAAGGTTTTCACTTTCAAACACTTTTTGAAATGAGCTCTCTGACAACTTTTTGTTATTTTTCTGCTTGGGGTCTTTTCAGCCCAAGTCACAAAAACATTGACCTTTGAAAGCGACTTTCAATATATCACAGAAAAACGTGACGGATTCCGGGTGAATTATACAGCTTCTTGTGCCTAACAAACATCCAAAATATTTGGCCTTTGATAGAAATCCATTTTCTGCCCCAGCCAAGAGATCCTGTCAGCAAAGAACTGCCCTCAAAGGAGCTCCCCCAGGTGTGCTGCGCTTCGGCTTCAAAAACCAAACATACCCAGCAATGGCAACTGCAGGAGGTATCTGCATACTGCACTCACTGACTGGCAGCACAACAGGGGCAGAGGAAAACCAGCCACGGAGCCCCTCCTCAGAAGCTCACTAAAAAAATACCAGCAGCTCTGTTCTAGAAGCAGCAGCACTAAAATCAAAATCATCAGGAACTGGCAATGAAAGGAAAAAAGGAGAGGGCTGCTAAGGAGGTAGTGCTCCTCACACCTGAACCTTCTTTGTGTACAAGCAATTTTTCCACTTCAGTCAAAACAGACACACGTCAAACAAATGGAGCTGGCGTGGAGGGCGTTAGCAGATCAGGAGCATGACCAGTGGAACTGGCAGGGAAAAAAAAGGAATGATGGTATTAATGGGGATGGCACACTGGTGACAGTGATTTAACGTTCGTGTCTGAATAACTCATCTCCCTGACCCTCAGTGGGAGACTGAACTGCTTTGTGGGCTGTTAGCTTTCTCAGATCTTACTGATCTTAATTTGTAACTGCTCCATAATCAATTCTAACAATCAAAAATTACCTACCCTTTTCAGACTGTGTTCCTCAGCTTAATGCTGCATTTTCTCCAGAAATACTAGGCGATTTTCTGGCAGTAGTGATTGTAACCAATTGAGAATTATTTTTCTGCACCATAATCTAGCACAGTTTGCACGGGCTAACTAGATAGCACTTCTCTACGTTTAAGCAGAAGCTTTGACTGAGCACAAAGCATGAGCAAGTACAATGAGGTTAATATTTCTCCTTGCCAAAGATCTTGTGATAAAATCATTTACATCAGCAATTCATCTCAAACTATGAGGTGCTGTAAGAACTAAAAACAGTTTTAGGGTAACTCCTCCATTATCTGCAACTATTTCCCAGACACTAATACACATAACATAGCAATGAAAAACACTTGATACAAGTGATCTAAACGCAGGAGCTCCAGCAAGTTAAACAGAACCATAGCTGCCTTTAAACTGTAGCAGTTCCCCTACTGACGGCAGGGAAAAGAAAAAGATTCAACAGTCATATCTCACGTCTATAGCTTCCTCCAAACTTTTGTCATCGTGTGTACTGGCAGCTAAAAACGTAGTTACTGGTGACCCTGTCACATTGATTACACTGGTGCTTGTGCTGGCATTGCGCACCGCAATGCTTGTCACATTAATGCCCAAAGTAAGCCTAGTCTGCTCCAAGGCCTTTTCTGGCACCGCAAATGCCTCCAGCTTCTTCTCCCCATTAGCCATGTAGGAGTTTTGGCAGCCACGGCATATGCAGTCAAGGCAGGCTTTGCGGTTAGAGTAGCAAGGGCAGCGTTGGCCACGGCATGTAAGAACACTTGGATTTTGGGTGGCACGACCACATTTGCACCCTTTCTTTTCTTGTGGCTTTTTATACACAGTTTTTGTCGGGCTTCCCGGCATAACGTTACTGCTAGGGACTTTCTCCTTTGCTTTGTCTTTTGTTTTCAGCACCCCTGGTTTGGCTTTTGGGTGAGATTTCTTAGGGGCATGTTCTAAATTCTTTTTCACGCTTTTGTTAGACAGGAGCACAGTTTTACTTATTTTGGGAGTAGTGCCTCCGTTAGGTACAGTTGCAACAGGCTGCAAAGACATTTTACTTTCCTGTTTCACTGTCACAGGAGCTGATGCTCCCAGTGTTGGGCCACAGATGATGCTGGAGATGGGTAGAGGTTGCACCTTTTCACTGTCGCTTTCTGATCGAGATCGCTTTCTGTTTAACTTGACTACCTTGGGTGTTGCTGCTGTACATGAGATCCCATGAGGAGAAGCATCTGTGGACACAAAAATGTTATGGCTAAGAGGCGGGGGAGAAAGCTGTAGGAAAGGGCCATTAGTCACGTTTGCCTCCAAGCTGGGCTGCAAATTAGAACCACAGACTTCGGTATTTGAAACGGTTTCTAAGCTCCGGAGAACTTCCTCAACACTAAGGAGAAGCGATCCGCCTGGCTTGATATCTTCACTAAAACTGCAGATGTCAATGCCCGTCGTGCACAAGTCACTGGTAGAAACTGGGTCACACACAGGCTGCAGGCTGCTAGAGTTATCTTCATTTTTCATGTACTCTCCGGTGCTACATACATCGATCGTGTTGGCGTGTTCAGGAGAAGGAATATTCACTCCAAGTTTATCTACTGAAAGCCCATTACAATTGGGCAACCCGTTGATAACAGAACCTCGAATATCAACATTCTGCGCGCTCTCAGGTTTCGATGTCAAATTAGCTGGAGGATCGCTTGTGAGCTCCGAGGTTGAAGGTACTGGGGAATGTGTCAAACACAAAGACAAGGCTGTGTCAGGAGATTTTTCCGTCTCTTCGTGGAGTGGCGATCCGTCTTTGAGCAAAGCCAAAAGATCTGCAGAACAGTCAACTGCTTGGATAATGTCTCGTGCCAGGGGAGTCTGTGTTATGTACTCGCAGAGTTTCTTATAGCAATTCACTAAAATGCTTAGCTGCTTGTTCTCCTCAAACTGTTCATAGTCCTTGCACCAGCTGCAGGATGGTTTCATCATCATCTTCTTGCCTTTACACGTTTTGCAGACATAATGCTGACACGTGGAGTTTGTAGGAGCAATAGGATCTTGTAGCAAATTTCCTAAAGGAAGAAAGAAAAAGAAAGATTACCGTGAACTCAAGCCAGGCTTCCCGGATCACACAGGATGGATTTCTTGTAACAGCAATAAGTGGCCCGAGAAGGTCCAACAAGTCACAGGAAATCATACTGTGCAAAGAATCATCTAAAAATTCTCACAGATGCCATATCTGATTTTAAAACTTCAGAAAAAAATAGAAATATATCACGCCATAACGCCACACGTAATTGGTTGTGCTGCTGCAGCCTTTAGAAGCACAACAGATCCAGTCCCTATGTGCCCTCAGCAATTCTTCCACTGAAAGCTACAAAAGACATAAGATTTCTATGAGTTTACCAGAAGTGCAGCAACAAACCTCCATGAAGAGCCAAGGCAGAGGTTTTAATTAAATCAGTGAAAACAAATGGAAAGCGAGTAAAGGGAAACCCTAAAAGGAATGTAAAAATGATGCAATAGCAAGCCCAGAAGAAAGGAACGCACAACAGAGACTGTTTCACTTTTCATTTGGCTGGGATTGAAAACAGAGCATAGCTTTATGACAGCGTCACCAATGAAGCACAAAGATTTTAGTTTTGTGAACAACAAAAGCAACTAAATGGCTCCTACGAATTCTTATTAAGTACCAAATAAAACACCCAATAATGTATCTGAATAAAAATGAAAGAAACGTATATTGTATATTGTTCCTTAATAGATTACTCTCGTGCCAGAGAAGAAGATGCAACCAGGGAACTGTTAACTTATCCTGGGAAGCAGTGGATCCCCACTTCCCATCATTGGGCCAATATTTAAAATAACAGTAGTTGTCACAACCACGATGCTTAAATACTTCAAAGTGTCAAAACCAGCTCACACATCCTGTGCAGATGTGAGGGGACTGCAAGAAATTTCTCGGAGATCTTACTGTTAAGGAGAAAACCATTTTAAAAAGCCAGTTGCTGATGTACTGAACACACCTGAGAGCACAGCCTTTACACTCGTGGTGCTGAGAATCTGCAAGGTGAGGTTTTCATCTCTCTGAAATGAGAAGTCCGGAAGAATGCCTTTGCTTGTTCTCAAGAACAAGGTGAGAGACATGGAAGAATAAAATACAAAAGAACAGTGCTAATTTAAATTCTGCATAGAAGCAATCCAGCTAGTAACTATATCCAGTATCACTTGGTTGGTTTTAGCCAGCTGCAAGCCAGCAAGGTATTTTAATGCCTAAATAAACTTCACAGTACCTATAGTTGTCTACAGCAACAGGTTTCCCCTTCTTTAACAGCACATGTTCAGTTTGATCAGCACTGTCTCCCTACGAGGAGCCTCTGTTGGATGAGTGACAACCATCAGTGGATTCCCACACAGATTTCACCAAAGTGAAACATGTTCTGAGGAACAAATCAGTACTATTTGGAAAATTGGGAACAGAAGGCAAAGCGTGCAAAGTAGACTGAAAGACCAAGTCATAAATATCTCCTTTCATCAGTTGCTTTCAAGGAAGTTTTAAATCAGATGGACCTTCCACAGCAGATTCCCGTGGAGCCCTTTGGAGCGCTGTAACCAACCCAACCTCCTTGAGCACACTGAGCTATGAGTTCAACGAAAATCACCCCAACTTCTCTATGCTGTGTTACCCTATAGGGAACCCAGTCCCTCCCAAGAACAGCACATACTGACCACTGCCTGCAGCTGCCCTTAAATCACAGAACTTGTCCCTGCGCTCCATCTTTTGTGACAAAGCTCCATGCCCTTTCCTAACCCAGCCTTCCCTGCCTTCCATTACATGGAAGCATCTTTTGAAAATTCAGCTTTTTGTGCATTTGAAGTAATAGGAAACTTGCATTAGCTCTGTCATTTTACAGAGCTTCTGGATGCCATGAATGAGCAGATGAAGGGACCTTCCTGTTTTCCCTCTGAAACCTGAATCCTTTGGTACTGATGGGATATGAGAGATGCCCCCATGCTGCAGCTGGAGCTGTGACTGTACCGGAACATGCAGCATTCTAATACAGCTCCTCAAAAGCAATACAGAAGGAACCATGCATAGAAGCTGCACAAGAAGGGCTCAAAGCACAACTGCAGCAATTGGAAAATGAGCGTATAACCAAACAGTAGGTATGTAACTTTTCCTTGCTGCTCTGAGAAAGGCTGAATTGAGGAAGACTGACTCCAGATCCAACAGAGACAACAGCAAAACACAAGTTATGCAGTGAAAATTTAAAGCCATCAGGTGGAACAGAATCACAGAATGGCCCAGCTTGGAAGGGACCTCAAGGATCACAAAGCTCCAACCCCCTGCCACATGCAGGGCCACCAACCTCCACATTTAATACCAAGACCAGGCTGCCCAGGGCCCCATCCAACCTGGCCTTGAACACCTCCAGGGATGGATGGGGCATCCACAGCCTCTCTGGGCAGCTGTTCCAGCACCTCACCACTCACACACACAATGCAGCCTGCAGAAGACACGTTACGTTCCCTTTAAATGACACTATTTGCAGAGCAACACAAGCAGAGATGTCCATGGTGGTCATAAGGTAACATCTGATTTTGTGAGAAAAGCCCATAACCGCCATTCATTGGGGAAAAACAAAAGAAAGCTTTAAATTGCATCAGCCAGTTTTAAAAGCAATGTCCGTAAGTGGAAAGAGTTTACAAGCAGCTGTTGGGCCCTTCTGGATGTTAGCCCTCCCAGCAGGAAAAGCAGAAAGCTGTGCTCTGACTCGAGCAAGGAGCAAACACAAGAAACACTTGCTCACATAATGCTCTGAGACTACATATGCATCCACTGCACTTCCAGCAGGAAAAGGCCAGCAGTGCTGTGCCTGTGCCTTGGTCCACCCTCAGCCTGTTTTGCTTCTTAAAGAGTGATCAACGCTTTACAGATTATGAAATACTAATCAGTCCAAATAAGAAATGTGCAGCCACAATTTAACTTTTAATTAGATTTTTTTTTTTTTTAATCTTGCTGGCAACTGTGCAATTCATTTATCCCAAAATACATTTGGCTGAAGCTGCTGAATGGGTGCAAAAGCTAAAAGAAGATATTAAAATCTCCGAAAAAAAAAAAAGTGGTGATTTCCAGAGGAAGACAGATGGACAGACAAAACAAACCACTCTGTATGCTCTCACTGGAGGAAAGAACACAGCGAGTTCTACTCTCCATAAATGCCAGCAACCTACACAGGGGAGACATTAGGAATGCCTGAGCCATGGGAATATTTTCAGCTTGAGCTCATATCTCATATTCACTCTCCAGTCAGTCAAAGTTTTTCTTGTGCATGCTCTGTGGCACTTATTACCCTCTTCAGATTTAGTATTGCTAATATTAAAAAAAAAAAATAAAATAATCATGAGATGCAAACTCACAGGAAATTTAAGCTTAATTAGTTTTAATACTTGGGGAATCATGCCAAGTCAACAACATTGTCCCAGAAAGGCAATATCTGAGCTCTAGCCAAGAATTTGGAGGTATTAAGCACTGGGATGTTTTGAACTGTTGGATTGCACAGGCTCCCAAATTACCAGATTTCCCCAGATTCAGATTATAAAGTTCACCAAGAGAATGACGATGGAAAGGCTTCCGAGATGTTGTCTAACCCATCCTCAAAGCCCAGAATAACCACACGGAGTTAGATCAGAGATCCATGCAGTGCAGTGTCCCATCTCACTAGTGGCCAAAAGCAGATGCCTACGGCATGGAGTAAGAACAAGGCAAGCACACCCTTACTCCTTGCCCAGCCTTTAGCTGTTATTCTTGGAGATGGAGTTTCCACGTATCCACGTATTCAGTAACCCTCAAGATTCTCTCCAGAGGCTTGCCTCATCTCTTCTTGAGCTGTTTCAAATGTTATCTGTCACAACAGGCTTTGACAAGAAGGTCCCTGTGCTAAGCATGATTTTTGGTTTCGAACCATTACACCTACTGGTTTCACCAGGCAATCTCAGCTTCTTGTGTTGGAAGAGGCCAGCAGTCAATCCCCACCCCCACCTCCTCACCGCACTGCTCACGGTTTCACAGCCACCTCTCACATATCCCCCACGTTGCCTCTTCCCCACACTGGGAAGCTTATACAGCTTTACACAGTGTCATAATAAACTTTGCCACCATTCCTGGTTTTTAACATTTGTTGTACTTTTGATTGATACTCAGCACTGAGATAATAATTCCACGATTTTACTCTGAAAGGCCAAGATCTCACTTCTGGCTGGCAGCCATCAGCAGTCTATCACTTACATACGTTTACAGAAACTCCTTAAGATATAAAATGATGTGCTCTGAGAAGTAATATTTTTCTCCATGTTTATCATTCAGCATTGATCAACTAAACCTCATTTGCCATTTTATTGTGCAGTCACTCTTCCTCCTAAGATCCCACCATGATTACTCAACACAGACCTTTATTGCTCCTACTTGAAAGAACTCGTAGTACTAAATTTCATCCTTGCTCATCCTCTTTCGTTCTTATAATGCCTCCAATAAGAGGCTTCACATTTCTCTAAACATCAGCTCTTGACCTCCCTACTATCAGAAAGGTTTACCAAACATCTACTTTAATGTGAGCACTTACACTTAGTAAGCAGGATATACAGAGAAAAGACTTCTAATACATTATTTACAGAACATCATGGCTGTCCTGGAAAGCTGTTACCAGGAGGGAGGTCATTTAAGCCCCAAGGAACACTTCCTATGGAGTTCCTTAATGAGCATTACTCCACAGCTGCAGGAAGAGGGGAAGCATCTGCAAACTGTATCTCACAGACCACAGGAGGAGAAGAATTGGGCACAGCGTGGTTATGAGGTGCACGTATCCAGCAAATGTGCTCCTTTCGTTCTTAGCTGCCTTGAACAAAGGCAGAGCGCCCTAGAAAAGGAGGTACATTCTCAGCACACAAACCCGCTTTGACGCCCTTGGAAAGCCTACTGGAACATTGTATATTGCCTTCTTAAAGGCCCAAATTTATAGGACTGATATAAGTATTATATCCTAATTAGACAAAGCAAACTAGTAAAGAAATCAAGTCCAATTTTGTTAAAGTATAAATTTCACCAAAATCACCCTTGTTTTGTACAGCACAGCAAGCAAGTAGAAGCTCAACAGCCACAGAACCGTGCGCTATCGCTCCTGCTCTGCAGGCTGTGTCACTGCAGGGGAGTTGGACTAGATGGCCTCAGAGGTCCCTTCCAATTCCAATCCTATGTCTGTGATCTCCTCTGATCTAAGAATACGATTCTAAGCAGCAGCAAGCGCTGTGCTGTGACCACTGGGCTCAGGAGAGGAGACTGACAAATTATAGCATGGAAGGATTTCAAAGTGAATTCCTTTCTCGAGGCTGGAAAATTCTACTTATCTGGAAAACCCGGCTGTCAATGTGCTTTGCATTACTCTCAAGTTATACATAAATGTGAAGAAACTTTTTTGGCCTCACACAACTCCAACGTAGCATCGAGCAACTCCTTACTGCATAGCTACTCAAGCTGATCTGTAAATGATAACACAGTAAGAAAACAAACTAAAGAAATCCGTGTTTGGATTCGCCTACAGATCTGGGTAATTAACCCCAGAAAGATGCCTGTTGGAAACTTATCAGCTCGTCTTTAAACACTGTGCAACACAATCAGAGTGGCCAACATCCTCAGCTGAGCATCAGAACTACTCCATCATCTCCCACTGCCTCAACGACAAACACACACCTCAGGTCACACTGGAAGGCAATGCTGTGACTTTGCTTTGCAGCTGCCTTCCAAAGCCCAGCGCCACCCAGATCTCACGGTGGAAACCACAGACACTCCTAGCAAGGCTTCTCAATTTTGTTTTAAGACTGGAGTATTTTTAGTTTAGAAACCAATTTAAAATTCAATAGGTACAGCCTTGTGTTGTCAAAACGTGTGCAGTGCAATGCAGACAACCTTGAAAAAGCAGTTCTCCCAAAAGTCACGTGCAGGATTTCAAACAGGAAACAGCAAATTTAAGTAAGGGGATTTAAGAGGAAGAGAAATCAACCACGTTCCTGGCTAAAAATTGGTGCATTCAGAGAACGGCCAACATGTGATAGCTGGACAGTAGTTTTCATTAGTTAAAATAGATAAAAGAAGAAAACATCAACAAAAATTACCTGAGAAAAATGTGCCAATCCACACTTCTTTCAAACACAGAAGGGAACTGTGATCTGGCAGCCCAGATCATGAATCACCCTTCACTTTCCTCAACAGAAGGAGAATGGACAAAGAATGAGAATTCCACTCATTGTTTCCATCACAAAAATCGATCGTGCTTTCTCACTGTACGCCTCTGATATCCAGGTTTAACTTGCTCAGAAATAGCTCACATCTGCAAAGAAAGTCCAATCTCGTGCACATCAATAAGGCCTTTCAGGAGTGGGAATATGTTCCTTCTCCCTCTTTCCATCTCCATGACTGCAAACTGAATTTTCTAGAAATTTTACACCCGAGTATCACACAGCCATCTCCTGTGAAGGACACCCCATAAGTGCTGCATACTTCGCTCTGTCTCAGTGCCATCACAAAATTCAAACCTCAATTGCTCCAGAATCACAATTCATTTGCACCCCACTAGTTTCTAGAAGCTTGTTCCCTTAGATGTTTGTAGAAATTTTCATTATGAACGTTTGAAGAAACAGTACTGTTTGAAAAGTCTAATTCACAGTTTCCAGTGGCAAAGCAAAGCCTAAAGGTCAGCAATTCCACTTGGGTCAATACCAGCACTGCTGAGAGCTGAAGACAGGGGGGCTGGATGAGGTCCCACTAGGGACCAGCAGAGGGGAAAAGCGGAGTCGACCTGCAGAAGCAATGGGGAATCAGCTCAGCAAGGGGCAAGGAAGGAAAAAGGAAAGCCACCACCAAGCCACAAACGTGGACAAGATGAAAGAGAGATGCACATGTTTACACAACTCAGTGTATCACCAGCTCTGGAGAACTTTGGTGCCTGGCTGGTTGGACAAAGACTCAGCTTCTATCTACAGCATAAAAAGTTTCAACAGCTAGGCTAATGCGTTTATACAAGAGCGGGGTGGGAATAGCATCCCTACAGTGACATCAAATAAAAAGAGTTGACATAATACTTATTTCCATTTGAATGCACACCATTCCCCTTGCTTGGGGAATGCTTGCACCAAATGCTTGGCAATTGGTTCCCTAACTTTGTTTTACCATTTAGCCTTCAAACCTCCAGCTAAAATTCTCACAGCTCCCTCATCACATCCCCCAGGAGCTGTGAGGTGCCGGTCAGTATTATCACACTGTTTCTTTGTTCTGTGCCACCCCTTCATCTCTGTGAAGCCACACGGTGCCTTAAACATCCTGTAACGTAAGCCATGGGATGTGAGACAAGAGCTGTACTCTCACCCTGCATTTCCATAGTGCAGACTACCTCTGGGTTCCTGGCCACGTGTGCAGCGTCCCACTCAAACCATGCAACCCTTCCAGTCCTTTTACATTCTAAAGAAGCAACAATCTTCCAAATATTTTCTAAATGTCTGTCAGAGGCTTCCAGGGTGAAGTTTTCCACGGGCAGAAAAAAGCCAAAGACCAGATGACAATCTCCTACAAACATTTTAACTGATGTTCAGGGCTGCTAATGATGGAAAGACAACTGACATTCCGAGTGACTTGAAGAAACCTACACAGTATTCAAAACAGAGAGAGTCACTTTTAAGATTTATATCTGGTAGGCAGTATTTTTAAAACACAGAGATTTGTTGCATAAACCCAGTCAGGCTATTTTTAGATGGCACGTGGTATTAGTATGCAATTTAATAATAATCACGTTAGTTCAGAGTCTAAAACACAGATCTCACATCCTCAAAACACCCTCTGCCCTGCACAGAGTACTTATTTCATCCCAAATCTCCAGACATTCCATCTCACGCCCCTCCAACAGGACGATGCATCACCTGCAGCTCCAGCCATGAAGCCACCACGTGCTCACACTTAAATCCTAGAAGCACACACTGCTGCCCATTGCTGTGAATTAACCTTTCCAACCCGTCAGGAAAGGCAGAAACCTCCAATGCACTGGAGCACAGCTAGCTGACCAATTTACAACGCCACACATTACGACTTTCTGCCGGGGCAGCTTTGCTATCAGATCAGAAGCAAACCAGTTGGCTTGAATCCAACGCACTGAGCAAACAGTGGGAGCACAACCACATCAGCTGATGTATGTAGCTGTCGCTCCTAAAACCAATTCCGTGAAACTAAATGGACAATCCTGACTGCAGAATGAACACCTACAGAATAACAAAGCCTAGCAGGATGCATTCAGAGAGATTAAGTGCTGAAGCTGATGACAAGAGCAGCGCTAATTTGGGCAGGGATCTCCCAAAGGACCTGCGATGGGATTGTAACTGTTTTATACACATTACTGATAAACCACGCAGCATTTCTCCAACAAAGCACCGTTTTTAGACATTTACAGTCAAAACTTCATTTCGCTACAGACTGAACAAAGAAAATAACCAGACATTCATTGTTCCATACTCTTGAATCCATATGCAGGTGTTTGGATCTCACAGTCTATGGACCACAGATGCAGAAAAAGAAGCGAGCATCTGAAAAACCTTCAATATTTTAGAAGACAGACAGTTGGGTTCTGGTGCTCAAAACACCCGCTCTCGTTATCGTGGCATCTCACAGTGTAACCTCTACCTCAGTACTTAAACCTTACCTTTAAAACACTGTGTGAGATTTAAAAGGCTCTGATAGCGGAGAAAGGCATGCAGAAGATGGGCTATAAATGATCTTTTACATAAATGATCTTTTACACACAAAAAGTGTAGTAACTCTCAGCGCACACCTGTACAAGAAGCAAAATGCATTCTGAAAGTATCACAGCAAGGTCAGAGAGCTGAAGAGGCACCGATAATCACCTGGACAGAAGAGCAGCAAGATGAGAAGCAAACAAGAAGGTGAATTGAGCTGAAGATTTGTGACTGCTGGTCAACACCAGAGTGGGCAGTTTGGCACTGCACAGGAGCACTGCTGGGACTAACTGCCTGCAGCATCAAGCAAGACACCTGACTAACTCTGCAGGACAGGACCTGCGTGCTACTACATGGGTGCACAGCACTCAGCCTCATAAAGAACCCGGAATTTACAGGGCCTCCACATCTACCGAGCCACCAACAGACACCAAGACAACACTGGGGAATCCCTTGTAGACTACATCTTTGAAACCAACAGTGGCTTTGCTTATCTGAAAGCTAGCTGCAACAGTGAAGAACAACTCCAAGTAGCAACCTTACAATTCAAAGACAATAGGAGCTGAAGAGAGGAAGTGGAACCACTGCAAGGTAGCTGGTAAATCAGAACATCTGTGGAAGCACAAGCTGGTAGAAGAAAACAAACTAAAACAGCACAGACTGCTCTACAACCTGAAAGCCACAAAAAAGCCATACAAGAAATGCTGGAGGGGGGAAAAGGAGCCTGGGAATTTGGGCAGGGACAAATTAAAGATAGACAGTTTCAATAACACAGAGTGCAAAAACAAGACTGCAGAAGGCCACTAAGGGAAGAAGTCAAGGCATGGAGAGGAAAGAACGTGTTTCAGAGGAGTAGTTTTAACGTGGGAAGTTCAGACAGCACAGTAGTTAGAAACACATAATCCCTCTGTTAGTATCTTAAGAAAAAAAAACAGAAAAATACTATTTTCAAGCAAAAGCCATCAGTTAAGTGAGCAAAAGCAGTAACGATTTATGGGAAAACACACAGGTAGGGATATGAAGTAACAGAATTGAAGGCAAGGCGCCAGAGACAAAGAGCAGAGTTGCAATCATATCGACATCAGAGTTCCACGAGGAAAAGAAAAAAAAACACTTGGGCAAATTATTTCAGGAAATGACGACGCAGCGAGCCTGCGAACGAGCTCCTTTCCCCGCACAAACCGAGCTCTATTTTCTAAGACTTTAAATGGGAGGAGCTACGGCTACAGGACGGGAAGCCTCCACGACTCGCTTAACAGCCCCAACGGCGGCTGTAAATAAATAAAACGGCTAAGTTTGTACACTCCGGTAATTCAATTAAATTGGTGCGACCACACATTAGCACAGATAAACAGAAGCAACCGGAGAGGCCAGAAGCACGGCCTGTCCAGGAGATCCAAAAGCTCAGCAGCAGGGCTTGCCACGGCCTCAGGACAGCAGCGGACAGCAGCAGACAGCAGCGCCCGGCAGAGGCTCGGTGCGCTCACAGCTCGCCGCTCGGAACGCAGCGGTTCAGATTCGCGCAGAGCCCTGCAGCCCCGGGTGCGGACCCTTCCCGAAAGGCAGAAGGCTCTTTTTTGGGGGAAGGAATGAAACGGGGGTAGCCTGGCAGCTCCAGGCCTGGCTCGTCGCGCTGGTTGTCCAGGCAGTATAATTACCTGCCGTGCACAAAAGCAATCCAAGCGTTGTTCCTGGGCGCTTACAATTCCTACCTCTCAATCTACGTTGTTTGTTTCTTTTTCCTTGAAACGTAAAGCACGAAAAGCGAAAACGGAAAGCCAGAAGTTCTCCCTGCCCCTACGCTGTGTCTCGAGCACCTTTCCTCGCGCTCGTCCTCAGCCACCTCTCCTTAAAAACAATTAGCTGCGCTACAGCGGGCCGTTCCCACAGCCGCTAATGATGGTCCTACCGCCCTCTGCGACCGGACCGCCCGCAGCCCGGCATAACTCAGCACGGCACGGCATAACAGGGCACGGCATAACTCAGCGCGGCACAGCATAGCACGGCACAACACAGTACAGCCCGGCCCAGCACAGCACGGCGTAACACAGCACGGCCCGGCCCGCCGCCCGCCCCCGCCCCGGATCCGGCGGAGCTCCGCGCCGCGGCCCGCATTGTGCAGGGAACAAAAGAAAGGTCCTCACCGCACACGCAGCAGGAGAGGGACTGCCTGAAGTAGGGCAGGAGCTTGTTAATCTCGGTGAAGGACTGCGGATCCCCCGGGTCGTAGTTGAGCACCAGGCGGCTCGCGGAAACGTAGAGAGCAGTGGCATTCACCGGGTTCATCGCAGCCGCTCGCACGCCGCCGCCTCCGGAGTGAGAAGAACGCGCGGCGCCGAGTCCGTGCGGGCGGCGGGGCGGGCGGCCCCGGGTCGGGGGTGTCACCTCGCTGCGGGGCCACCCGGAGCCGCGCGGCGGCGGCGGCGCGGAGGCCCGGCGGCCTCGGCCCTGTCACGGGGCCCGCGCTGGCTGCTGCTGCCGCTGCTCCGCCTCCCGCGGGGCCTCGCTCCCGGCGGCGGCCTCGGCCCGCCCGCGGCGCAGGGAGGCGGCGGCGCTACGCCAGGCTGCGGGCCATGCTCCGCCGGGCCCTGCTGCTCTCCCCGCGGGCGCGGCCTCAGCGGCGGCCCCGCATGGCGACGGCCGCAGGGAGGAACCGCGAAGGCAGCTCAGGGCGGCGGCGGGCCGGGCCGCGCTGCCCGCTCCGGCGGCGGGGGAGGGAGGGAAGGAGGGAGGGAGGCGGATGCACCTGGGCCTCAGCGCGGCCGCATCGCCGCGGCCTTCTCCGCGGGGCCGGTGGCTGCAGGCTGCGCGGCCGCGGGCCGGGCGCTGCTCGTGGGGTGAGGGTCCTCCGCCCGATCCTCGCCGCAATGTCAATAGCAACCGTTAGATCCAACCGTCACTGCGGAGCCATCGCCGCTGCCGTCTAGCGCCCGGCACTGCGCATGCGCGCCCGGCGCGCTTCCCTCCCGCAGCGGGGGCCCATCCCGACGGGGGGGAGGGGGGAAGAGCGGGGAGAGCGGCGCCCTCTGGCGGAGCCCGGCAGCGCGGCCCGCAGCGGGGAGCGGGGCCGCCCTCCGCCCGGGCGCGGCGCAGCCCTGAGTGGGAGCGCGGTAGCGAGCGCGCGTCTGGACGGCGGCCCGGCGACAGTCGCCCCACCGCTCCGCCGCCCCGCGGTCGGGGGTCGGGGCTCGGCCGCCGGCAGCGCTCCGCGCGCTCAGACCTTCCCCTGCGCCCGGCCTGCGCCTCCCGGGGCGGCGGTGCCGTCCGGCCGCGAACGTCCGTGCCGCGTCATGGCGGGCGCCGCCCCTCGGCGCTCTGCACACGCGAGCTGGCCCCGCCTCTGTGTCCGCGGCCCGGCAGGGCGCCTGTGGGCCGCGTTCGGTGCTCCGCGGTACCGAGCGATGGTCCTTGAGGGACTTTTCGAACCTGAGCCATTCTAGGATTCCGTGACCGCCCCCCGAAGGAAGCGGCCGGCCCGCTCGTCCCCGGCTCCTGTTGGCAGCGCTGCCGGCGCCATTCTCCATGCCGCTGTTCTGCCCTTCGCACGCCATCTGCTCGCATCTCTCCTCTCCCCGCTGGCCCCACGCACGCTCACGCAGAGCTGCCCGTACAGAGACAGCCGAGGGGTTCCGCTGATCCTTTTCTGTTCCTTGACGCTGTCTCGCACACCCCCCCTCGGCGTGCTCCTACATCAGTGTCTGCACCTATACCTCTCTCGTGGCCCCCAGCACACAGCCGTTAATCCATGCACACAATCAGTCCCGACCCTCGTTTCACAGCACAGCCCACATACATGCTGCCTGCCAAGCGCCCGGTTCTTTTTCCAACTCTCCCCTCTATGCATCTCATGTGCTGAACCAAGCCAACAAACAGAATAGCATTCAACACCAGGAATGTTCTCATACGGACCTCTCTGCATCCCACACTGCCAAACTCCCCAAACCATATGCCTGTGTACATGAGAGGTCCCTGGCAGCAGACGTGTGTGCCAGGGATGGGGCACCTGGCCTTGGGGCACTACTTGCCCACCTGTTCAGCCAGTGGAGTGTGCTCAGTGTTGAATGAGCCCCCGAACACTCGCACTATTTCATATACCAGTGCAAACAGCCTTTACCTTTCCTCTCCTGGGAGAAGGGTGAAGAGGGAGGTGTGCTGTGTGATGTTGCTTGCATTTTCAGCTGCTGTGGTTTTACTTCTATGCTGCATCTTTCTTCTCCATCAACCCATCTGCCTTAGGAGACTTTGAGTACAAGAAGTAGATTCTACTTCCTACCGGGGGAAAAAAACCCAAAACTATTATTTACGGAAATCTAGGAAAAGGAGTAGAGGGTCCAAAAGAGGACAGATCAGGCATTTATTTAGAAAATATACTGAGAATAGTAGTTCAAAAAGAGGAAGGAAAAATAGGCAAGTAAAAAGTTCATGTGTGTTTTACACGTCTCTGAAAATCAGCTCAAAATATTTGAAGCCGGTGCTTTCAACATACCAAATTCCTTGGTCTTGGACAACAAACAAGTGCCTTCTCTTCACGAGAGCTGACAGGCTGCCACAAGGTCTGTCCCTGCCGCTCAGCACAGCTGCCCAACTGATCACTCAGACTGTGGTCATGGGTCACTGCATTATTTGGTCACTTACAGTCTGAGCTCGAGTGCTGATCTTTTGACTTACAGCATTTTTTCAGTGGAATATGAATCTGAATAAGGTTAGAATAGGGATATTGTTTTGTTTTCCAGTTGCTGTCAAAATTCTGCCCATGGCTGCATTTGGGAAGAACTAGACAGATTAGGTTAGAAACTACTAAAACTAACACTCCAGAACTTAGGCCATTAGTACAGATCTCTGAGTTTGATGGAGTTCATAGGCTATAGTTTAAAGCTTTTGATTTTGATACAGCACTTGCACAGAATAACTGTTTAGCTCTCAGTGGATGGCTCATCATAAATGTTATATAAAACACGAGGTGATGAAGGAGCTCCCTGTGTCAGGAGATCCTTCTGCTGTGAAAATGGTGTATTTTAAAGCATGCTTCCTTACAGGAAACTAATTAATTTAGTAAATCACTTGAAAAGAGAAATGATAATAAAAAAAATATTTAAAAAGTCACCACGTATACTGCTTCTGAAAGCCTGTGCAGCAATGGGTGTATTTCAGAAAAGTAGGGGACCAGTGGCAAACTTGCTTGCTTGTTTGATGTTTCTATCTGTGTCATCGCATTGTAGACATCATGAAGAGCAGATGAGACTGCATTGATTGTAATAGTCACAGGCTAACATAAGGCTGCTTGTTTTCAGAGCTGATCTTATTAATGAATAAACAAACCAAAGCAAACAGTAATAAATACTGAATCGCAGTAACTATGTAAGAAAGAAACAGTGGCAAATCCCCCCGCAGCTTCTAAGAAAGACTAACATTGCATTTTGCCCCAAAGCAATTGGAATGAACTGAAGATATTCCATTGTTTTTACCTCATCTCACATTTGTCAATGAATGGCAGACTTTCCCTTTGTGACCATTTTCTCCTGCTTTCAAAACCATTCTCATATGTCATTCCAGGCTGGTCATATGTTCCAAGGGCATTCCGGATGCTTACTACTCTAACCTCAAGATCTCTCTCTAGGAATTTTTACCTTCTCAGCGTTCATATGTACAGTGCCATGTCTAGGGACATCCTATTTCTATAAACCACAGCAGGAACTTGACAATAAATATTCCCCAATAATTTTAAGGAACCAATGATCTCACTACAAAACCACCTGCTATTGCTATGGATTGTGCCTGTTGTTGTGCCCAAACCAGTCACCCACAATTCATTAACTTCACCTGGGTGATGTGTTAAAAGGAATTTGCACAGACTGAATTTGCAGGACGTGTTCCCCAGCATTTATTATTCGACACAAGTTTTCTCCTGTGGTGGACAACTGCTCTCCCAGTGCTTCACAAATCTGAAACTAAGTGACTGGATAGAACTGCGGTCTCCTCTCTCCAGGTATGTGAACATGCATGGCCTAATAGTTGTTCTAATTCGGCACCAGGATCTTTTTTGGTTATTGTTCGCATGGTATTCAAATGAGCTGTATGTGCAGACAGTATATTGTGGCAGTTGTAAAAAATAAATGTTTACATGTCTTTGAAAAATGTCACAAAGCAGATTTCCAACATACATATTAGATGCAGAACAGCACTGATAGAACTCGCAGCTGTCAATCTCCTCACTGAAGCAGTTTCCTTTTTTAATGGTGTTGCCAAACAAAGGAATACAAGTTCTCTGCTCTCCTCTGGCAAACACGGTACCGCAAATCCAAAATCAGCTGTTGTTACTTTAGGCTCAGAGTTCTTGTTTTCTGTGAATGCCAGAAAAATCTCAGCTCTTCTCTCAATTTGGACAAAATGCCCCTTTATCCTTGTTTAGCTCTTACATCTGCTAGCCAGTTTGGGATGGTCACCCTTTCCAAAATACAGCAGGACCCCGAAATCAAAAATCTGTCTGACGGCTGCATAAATCCTGAACTTCTGTTCCCTTCCTCTTTGGTCATCTTCCCAGCTGGTCACTGAGCTGTGGTGTTGAAAAGCCCTATAGAAGCTCGTGCAAGATTGTTTTTTAACTTAGTAGTTGTTATTATTATTAAAGCAGGGATTCTGACCTCTTTCCTTTGGATCTTGGCTGTAAATGGGACAGAAAAACTGCTGGAAAACCCTGGTTTTACTCATTTTCTTGACTGCTTTAATTTCAGGCAAGTACACACTACTCTTAAGGTGACTTCTTAGATCCATATGCCCTCGGTGCAGCTTTTCTTCAACCAACACATTCCTGACCTTTTGGATCTAGCAAAAAATCCTCTGCCTGCAGACAGCTGGGTTGCTAATGCCATTGCTGCTTGTTCTTATTTTTGAACTTGGAAGACTACCACTGTCTATTTCAATAGAAACTTTGTAGTTACTCCCTGACGAACACATCATCTTTACTCTGAGGTCTTTTAACAGACTCTTTGAAAAACCAGGACAGACTCATTATTTGCCACATCAGAAAAAGAATATCAAGTTCTTGGTTTTAAACAATGTAACAGCAGTATTTGATAGTGATAAAACGTACAATCTTGTGTTGTACGGTGTGTCTGACATTGATCACAGCAGTCACTCCTGTCTTTAATGTTTGTCAATCCAGTTGTGGGTTTCTATCTTGCCTGAGGTCTGCTGATACCTGTGAAGCCCCAGCTTATCCTTGCTATGAGCTGGCTCAGCACCTAGCTTTCAGGAGTGCAGTTTGTTGGAATAGGACTTTCTCTTCACTCTGGTTTGGAACGGTGCATAGCATGTAGCAGTGTCCTGGGATTGGCACTAAATATTCAAGCTGAATCTGAGCCAAACTGCTAATGTAGAAATACTTGTCCACCTCTGTGTATATTCCATGCCTTCATTTCGGTTTACTGAGAGTGCTGCTGCACATCCTACCCCAGGAATAAGCATTTACTTCTTACACACCTCTGTTATTCTGAGTTAATAACCAACATCTGTGACTTTGGGTTGTTTCTTACGGGGCTACAAACTAATGATGGAGCTGGGCTTTATTTACTACTTCTAGTTCTAAAAACACACATTAATTACTATGCTTGCCCAAACACAGAGACATGGAATAGCAGGAGGCTGTTTTCTTGTGGTGCAGAGCCCTCTTGCAGCTTGATTTGGCCTCAAAATCCTTTCGCCCCTATCACCAAATTACATTTCAGGGGATCAGGACCTGAGGAAATGGCCATAACTTGTACCAGAGGAGGTTTAGGTTAGGCATAAGGAAGAACTTTTTCCCTCAGAGTGGTCAGGCACTGGAATGGCTGCCCAGGGAGGTGGTGGAGTCGCCGTCCCTGGCAGTGTTCAAGAGATGCCTGGATGAGGAGCTGTGAGATGTGGGTTAGTGCTTGTGGGAGCAGTGCAGTAGGAGGGTGGCTGGACTGGAAGATCTTGCAGGTCACAGAATCACACAATGGCCAGGGTTGGAAGGGACCTCAAGGATCATGAATCTCCAACCCCCTGCCACATGCAGGGCCACCAATCTCCCCATTTAATACCAGACCAGGCTTTCCAAGGTCTTTTCCAATCTTGTGATTCTATGATTCTATGACTTAATAATCATAGCCAATATTCACTTTGCTTTTTTATGCACGCCTTGAGTTCGTTCTTGCAGAGAATGATGAACTTGCTCCTCTGGGTTAACGCTTTGTGGGTCTGACACGTATGCATTCTCAGCGCAGATATTCCCTAGTGCTCTTACAACATGAATTACTTTATGACAGCCTGTATACACTGTGCAATCCAAAGATTCCTATTCTTGGCCAGTCTTCTCTCAATGCGTTTGACGTCCCCGCAGCACAGCACAGAAAGCACGGCACATCGGCTCCCGGTGTGCACACAGCAGAGGCGTGCACAAAGCTGAGGCGCGCACACAGCAGAGGCGCGCACACAGCTGCGGCGTGCACACAGCTCCTTCCCCACACCCGCAGCAGCCCGTGGCGCACGGGACGCGGCGCTCCCGCTCTCGCTCCCAGAGGCGGCGCGCAGGCGCAGTGTCCGCCGCCGCCTCGCGACATGGCGGCGCAGTGCGTGCTGCGGGCGGCGCTGTGCCGGGCCGCCCCGTGGGGACGCCGCGCCGCCTCGGGCGGCTCTGTGCCGCAGCGCATCGAGGAGAAACGCCGCGCCGCGCTGCTGGGCGGCGGACAGAGCCGTATCGACGCACAGCACAGGCGGGTGAGGCGCGGGCGGCAGAAGGAGAGCCGCTCCCCTGAGGCGCCGTTCGGGCTCGCTCCGCCCGCCGCCGAAGGTGGAACGAAGCCGGCCCGGTGCTCCGGCGGGCCGCAGCGCGCCTCTGAGCGGCACCGAGCGCTCGGGCGGCGGGCGAAGCGGGCAGCGCGGAGCCGGCGGCTCACGCAGCGCGGGGCGGGCCGTCGTTGAGTCGGAGGGATTTCCCAACCTCCGTTGCTCAGAACGGCGCCCGCAGGCTCCGGGGCTTCCGGCGGAGTGCTGCCTCGAGCGGTTTGTGCTCACCTGGGGGCCTCGAGCACCGCTTACGTTGCCCTGCGTTCCCCTGTCTCTGAGAACTTCGGCCGTCGCTTCCGCGCGGAGCCTCAGCCGTGTGTAACGCCGCGTTCAGGCGCGGCCCCCAGTAGAAGGGCAGCCCGCCCCTGTGTGAGATCCCTGCGCTGCCGGGCGCCGACCTGGCCTGCAGAGAAAGCTGTGTAAGGCCGAGCTCCGAAATGAGCTGTTCGTCACCGGTTACTTCATGGCATCATCGTTGCCGAGGAGGGGCGTGCAGGGCCGCCCGTGTGCTCCGCTCTCGGCCGTCGTGCTGTAGTGCCCCGTTGGTCCCAGCAAAACCTGCCAGAAGTTCCCTGCAGGCTGTGTGCGGCCTTTCCCTGGCCAAGCTCAGATTCACAGAATGCCCAGCACTGCTCTTACGGGCCGGTTTGGCTGTGCAAGGGTTCCACTTTCAGGAATAGAACCAAAGGCCTTAAGAGCATAGCAGCCATCAGACGTGTAGGCAAAAATAGCTGAGATGCCATTACATTACATCTTGTTAAAAAGGCTGAGGCTGTCTCTTATCTTGTTGGAGTGCAGCTCTGATAGTCAGCCTTCCTTTCCGAGTCTCCTTGCTTTGTGTTTGCTCTTGAGGAGGCTCATTGCTGGCTATGCTCCCAGCTTTGGGGGTGTGCAATCAGTGGGGCAAGCAGAAGATCTGGTGAGGGAATGTTTCATTAAACTGCACCCAGAGGTGTCTGGCAGGGCCAGGGCTGCCCAATGGCAGTGCTAACTGCGGTGTGTTCCATTTCAGGGGAAGCTGACAGCAAGAGAGCGGATTCTTCTGCTGCTGGACCCCGGCAGCTTTGATGAATATGACATGTTTGTGGAACACAGGTGTTCTGACTTTGGGATGGACTCTAGTAAGAATAAGGTATTTTTATTTCACGTAATTCTTGTTTCTTTGTCCTCTGCTGTGTAGCCAGGCGTGTGATTGAAGATAAGTTCTTCTGTTTGCATACAGTATGTTTTGGGTTTGGAAAGTGTTTGCGAATTTCCTTTTGTTGCTTGTAATTTCCATGTAACAGCTCATGAGGTTTATTTTTACATCGTTTAAATTTGATTTTTTTGTTTGTTTGTTTGTTTTAGGAGATTACCTGTTTGTTTCAAGTACTGCTGTCGTATGTTTGTCTGTCAAGTCAGGGATACATACAATGCAAATCCGTTTTATGTGTGCAGATATGTCTGCATTTGGATATACAATGTATATTATACAAATGTGGATCCTTCTGCCCCTCTACAGATATCAGTAGAGCTGTAGGCTGAAATAAGTCAGATCTGTACGTACGCTTGCCGAACTGTAGTCATTAAATCCTTTAGGGCTTGAAAACGTGACGTGTCTGCATGTTCAAGCAGTTCTGCTGGTTGGTGAGAAGCTGCAGTCTGCCTCACTTATGCTGTTTTTGATAGGTGGCCATATATCCTAAACCAGCAAGGTACACGAGGTGTGTTATGTAGAGGAAAAATCTGGCTCCCCGAAGTCTCTCGCAGTGACATTGATGCCTGGTGAATGAATTACTACCTGCAAAGAGTATTTTGTTGCTGTGTCCTGCAGAAGTGACTGGTGAACGTGCTGGGCTGTGTAGGTGGCTAGTGCAGATTAGCCTATTGAAGGTGAACCTTCCTGTAGGTGACTCTGATTTGGAATGTGGTAGGAAGCTGCGCCAGGTGTGTCACTGCCACATGCTGAGTGCAGTGACTGCAGTTTCAGATTCCACAGTTCTTAAACTAGCTGATCGTTTTGCAGTCC
Source organism: Lagopus leucura (assembly GCF_019238085.1). Lineage (NCBI taxonomy): Eukaryota > Metazoa > Chordata > Aves > Galliformes > Phasianidae > Lagopus > Lagopus leucura. The sequence continues at coordinate 12,478,941 of NW_024962274.1, forward strand.
TTCCAGTTTGCCAGGCTGCGTGCTGTGGTGAGGGAGGGCTTGGTAGGCTTCTACCCTCAGAAGGGCTTCTTTTCATTTCCAGTGGCCAGGTTGCTGACAGGACTCTGCTGGAAGGATGGCGCTCGCTGAGTGTAGGAGGAAACATCTTTTCTTCTATGGGTAACTTCTTACTTTGTTCCCCCAGCAAACTGAATTAACTCCTGTGTTGCTTTTCATTGTAGTTCACAATGCTGTACCCACAGTGCTGTTAACCAAGCACTGTCTCTGAAGATAAAAGGAGCAGTGAAGTCCTGAGAGTGACAGCTGGGTTAATTTTTGCCTTGTCCTTCAGAATTCACCTTTCAGTGAGCTGCAGGTTGTGTTTACAGAGCGCAGTTCCACAGCAGATGACCTAATTGGTGGGCAGTGAGCTGGAATATTAGTTTAGCATTGAATAGCTCAGGGTTCCTGGAAGTTTCCAAAGGTAGGGTGAAACTTGTACTCCGTCCAGGTTGCTGTATGGGCTGTTAGGAGCCATCTTTGCAGTATGATGGCTGGAGCTGGAGAGGTGTGTAATGCTTTTCTGTATGCCAGGAGGTGGTAACAGTGCTGACTGTGCAGCTTGAGAGAAGTCCCCAAAAGATGTGACCTCCCTGTGAACAGATTCCCTTGGGTATAAATGGGCCTTAGAGCGGAGGAGAGTGGGTTTTTTCATTTGTTTTTGTTTCCTCCTAGGCAGCAAAAAGCATTGAGATGCTTGGAATTCCCTTATGGCAACACACTTCCTCTGCTGTTTTGAAAAACATCCATATACTTACAAGTGAGACAACATCAGTAGGGAAACTTTAGGATTCACATGCTGTATCTCCTCTTTCATCTTTTCCCTTACTTACAGGGTAAAAAAAATGGGACAGGTCAAGCTGAAATGTTTTGGATTCTGTATTTTATGACCTTTCTCAAGAAAGATTTATATATGGTGCCCATTCTTTTAAAAACATCTGATTCTAATAAAATGTGCATTCTGTCTCTGAGGACGTGGTTTGCCTTAACTCTAGGCATGCTGAAATTTGAGGGGAAAGTGCAAAACTCATAAATCTTTAGATTCATATGTAACTTTGATGTGATGTTACCTGCAGTATTCTTTTCCAGTGCTGAAGCGAGTCTTTATGGAGCCTCCACTGCGCAAATAAAGACCAGTCCTTTCACTATCAGTCTTTACCTTAACCTTGTGCTCAGTGCTTCTTAACGGACATTGTTGCTATTTTGAGATATAAATATCTAGAGTTATTTTTTATTTTTTTCCATTACAGTACCCTGGAGACAGTGTGGTGACTGGCCGTGGACGGATTAATGGTCGACTGGCTTATGTTTTCAGTCAGGTACGTCTCTGTTTTTTGTTTTTGTAAGTAAGATGAACTTATCCTTTGAAATAAATACGCTGCATTACACTGTGACCATGTAGTAACGTACCTGTTTACCACCTGCCATTAAACATAAGATAAACATAACATCCTGTGGGAGGAAGCAGTGCACTTGGAGACAAGAAGAGGCAGAAGAAATCTTTCCCAGGCCGTTTTTTTGGTGAGATTTGCAGTTGTAGGTAAGGTTGGGATGAAGTAAGCGATGAATGCAGCACTTATTTGGTACCTTATTTGGAGATGGAGAGGTCTCTGAGCACAACGTGTTGCAAGTACTGAGAGCTCTGGCTGTGCGTGCAGCTGGAGGTGTTGTGATTGGACTCCTGCAAATGTCAGTAGAGTGCTTTGTGAGCCCAGGGAACCGCCTTCCCACTTGGAAGGTGCAGGTCTGGTGCTGCCTGCTGGAGGTACCGGCTGGAATTGCATTGGGTTGAATTCGTGGTAAAGGGCACCTGAGCAACCCTGAACTGTTCTTCAGGTTAGTAAAGAGACTGACAGATAGTATATAAATAGATAAATTGTGTGTTTTATATTAAAAGTGTTTTAGAGGAAACACCATAGGTGGAGTTTATCTTGGACGAGTCTTAGCACAGTGGAAGAAGAGCATTCTTCTGAGTTGTTGATATCTGCCTGTCTGTGCTGGGTTACCAAGTAGCCTTTGTTCAAGTTGCTTCCATGGCTGGAGTGGTTGTTGCCATCTTGCTTGCACTGAGGCATATGCTGTGCCTGTTTTGTCCCTGGTGTGTCGTTCTTCCAGGGGAGGGCACTCTTGTTATGTGGGCTTGAAGAGGAGCCAGAGTTTCTTTGTTCAAGTAACACAGGTAGAGGGCAGTTCTTGTAAGGGTTTCAATGTGTCCCTTCATCGTGTGCTGTTTTTAAAACAATTATTTTTTAGAAAGACTTTATGCATCTCCAAATTTAGCTGCCACTTAAGATGTCACTTCCTTTTTGCTTCAGCTACTGGTCGTGATGTTTTCTGCCCGCTAAGTTTTTAGGGTTTCTTTGAGAGTAAAATTCAGAGGGAATGCATCAGTGAAGCTGACCAGAAGTTAACCCCTGGTGCCAGGTATCACCATCCCTTGTCCCTTCTGGATCAGCCCCAGGGCTCCTTCTTGCTCTTTCAGAATCTCACAGCACAGTCCCAGAGGAAACACCAGCTGTCCATTTTGGCTGGCATCGTTCCTGCAGCCCCCACAAAAGAATAATAAACTCCTGGAGCATAACTCATGAATATAGAACAAGGGCATGCTTTCATTTGTGATTTCTGCCTGTTTGCAGCTTTATCCTACTGCCACCCTTTGCAGTAGGAGTCTACTTACGGTGACATTTCTCAGGCTTACTCCAGTATTGGTAGCATCTCTGAAAGAGTAACATGTATTTGTGGAAGAAGAGTGTTTGAAGAATAATAAAAGCAAATGAGACACAGTGAGTTTGTGATCTGAACGTAGAATCTACTGGCAAATGCATAAAAGATCTTTTTACTTGTAAACAAGGTTGGATTGACCACGATTGGTCTGCAGGCTGCTTACAGAGTCATGTTGCCTTGGAGCAGTGTGCTAAATGTAGAGCAGTGCAGGATTATACTGTTTACTTGACACGTTTTTCATTAAGGTCAGTTATTGGGATTTGTTTGGCTGCTTGTTATTGAAAAGATTCTTTCCATAATCTCAGAATTTGTTTTGTTTCCAGGATTTTACTGTATTTGGAGGCAGTTTGTCTGGAGCTCACGCCCAGAAGATCTGCAAGGTAATATTTCACAACAGAGAACAGCAACAAAAAATGGCCAGTTTTCTTTTTCCAATCTGTTGTGCTAATAATTTTGGAGGAAATGCTTTGTAGTGACTTCAGTGGGCTGTGGTGGATATTGCTGGCAGTCTCAGAATGCCTGTGTCCTCACAGTTTGGTAAGGAGTGGGGGCACAGCTGAGCAGAGGGGCTTCCTCTGGGAGCTCTTGAAGCTGTTGTAAGTAATGTCTGCTCAAAGTTGATTTTCCTGTTGTGTGCAAAAAGCCAGACAGACATACAACTATGAGCATGGGTTAACTAGCCACTGTCTGAGGGAGAAATATGGAATGACTTGGGAGTTCTGTTATGTGGAAATGTAGTATTTATGAAAAGAAATGTAACAAGTAAACAATCTGAAGACAGACAACAGCGTAGAGGTCACCTTGATGCCGAGCTTCCGTTATCAGGCACGTGTGGCTGTTGGTCCTCATTTGCCCTCCTGTCTCACTGAAAAAGCTGGTGTTGGAATCCCAGGGGTGTGGAGGGCAGCAGCTGTTTCATGCATGAATATTCAGTGGCATGGGCTGATGAAAACTTCTACATTTTCTTTTGCTATGGAACTGGGAACAAGGTGTATGGAGCTCGAGGCCTTTTCTCCTGCTAGAAATAACTATTTTTTGGCATAACCTCCTGTGCAGTGAGGAGATATAAAAGTAGAAGACAGAAAGACTTTGGGCTGAGTAATAAGTACTGGGCTTTACCAGCTCTTGATATCAGCAAAGGTGTTTGTATTGCCCTTTTACATCAGAGCTCCAAAATGTTTCTTTGTGATGGGAGTAACGTGATGCTACTGGGACGCCTTCTGCTGTTTTGTTTGTGATCTGGTACTTCTGAAACAGCAGGGAGTGGTAGCAGAACTGGAAGACATGAGTCCTTCCTAACTGATACTATGTTTGCCATCAGCACCAGTGGTAGGCCTTGAAGTTTGAAGGCTCTGTGTGCATCAGTTGCTCGGTCTGTGAGGCTGCAGCTTGGCAGTGGAGAGCTGCATGGTGTGGTATCTGTCACTTCTTTTAGTTCTTATTGAGCTGAGTTCTGGGAAGCAGAAATCTGTTCTGGGAGACAGTCTTGGCTGCTGCAGACCCTATGAATTGCTTGAGGCACGTAAAATGAAGTGAAGTTGCTGCCCCTCAGCAGGACTTTTGCCTTTGGCTGTCACTGTTCTGCATATCTTTTCCTGGAGTTCAGGTATTTGGCGTTTGCAGGGTAGGTAGGTCTGGGCTACAGGTGGCAGACTCCTTTTGCAGAAGAGCTGTAGGTACTGGTATGGCAAAAAATAAAGCCTCAAACACGAGTAGTCTAAATGTGTATTAAATGTGTACACTGATGTGAAGAATTTCAGTATCTGGAAAAATCATGGAAGTGAAAAATGAATGCATATGTGTGTCCTTGGGAAATAGCAAAGTGTGTCAGTGAACTTGTTTCATTGACCTGGGAAGGCAATGGATGTCAACTGGTTTCTAATAAGACATTTGATCATGCTGTGTGTAACATCCCTGTAAGCAAACAAGGCTGCTCATGGAGCCTCTGCTTGTGGCCCACACAGATGCTTTTAAAGTGCTGGACTGTATTTGATTGCAGAATCATTCTCCATGTCTGCCACGGCGGTGATCCAACTGTTAAATGAATGTCCAGGCACAAAGTTTGAAGGATCCCTATTTTACGTGCAGTGACTGCAAGTAGGAGTGATGCCAGCTGAGCGCTACACAGAGACAGTTATCAGCAACCCGTGTTCAGGCTGCAGTTTTGGTACTGCTAGGGTATGTTGGTATGAATGTCGTAATGTCCTTTCTGGTTTTCCAGGCAATAAAAACTTGCTTGCTACTGTTGATGGCTGTGAGCACTTTGAAAGACAGGGCTGAAGATTTAGAAATCTTAAAAAGTTAAAGATTGGATGTAATTGGGTAAAAATGATTGCGAGGGCAGGAAAAAATATCAAACTAGAGACTGACAGACCATGTGCAGTTCTACAGGAAAATGACTGAAGAACCAAGGCAGGTCTTGTTACTATATACCAGTGCTGTAATGTCAGGAAAATGCCAAACCCCTCTGCTTGTGTCACTGTAGCAAAGGGTTTGGTGGTACAGTGTGGGTATGGAGATGCACAGCTGGTAAGGCAGTGAAGGACACGAGAGGGGTTAAATGTGTGCCTTTCAGCCTCCAGTCTGAGTGAGGCTCTACGGGAACTGTTGAGTCCTGGCCCCAAGCACCAACTGAACACCTGGGGAAGGACTGGTCAGCCCTGGGAGCACAGGTGGAGGCAATGCAGCTGTGTGACTGGAAGGGGTGGAGCCTGGCTGCACCTCTCCTAGACCTCATTTAAGGGCTGGCTGCCACTGGGGAAGGGTCTGTGGTTGGAGATCCCTCCTTGGTGGAGCTTTCCCCTGCAAACCTGGAATCTTCTGATAAGGGTGAGCAATCTGCTGCCCTTCCTTTATAGCACCTTTTTATTGTGCTGCTCCTGCCGTCACACCTTTGTTGTAATGTCTTTCCCATCGTATTTTGATCTCTCCCATTGCTACAGAGCCAAAATGCAGTATGTCAGTAAGCTGTTAATGATTGTAATTAATGCAAGCAAGCGAGATGCGAAGCGCCGTGTGAGCAGTTCAAAGTTTGTTGCATGATTTTCTTTCTGGGGGATGCACAGTTTGATAGGGGAGGGCCGTGCTGGTGTTGCAGGTAACCAAGTGTCTGTGTTCATCACCAGGTCATGGATCAGGCTGCCATGGTTGGAGCCCCTGTCATTGGGCTCAATGACTCGGGAGGAGCCCGCATTCAGGAAGGGGTGGAGTCTCTGGCTGGCTATGCTGACATCTTCTTGGTGAGTGCCCTGCTGCTTGAGTGAACGTTGTCCAACACTGTGATCTGGTGAAAAGCCCTGCAGGAGCTGCACTGCAACGTGGGCTTTGTCAGAAGAATAGAAAGTTAAGCAATTTACTTAATTAGGAAACACCTATAAATATTTTTAGTTATTTTAGTGAATAATGTTGATTCACACTGAGTTACAGCTTGTGTGTGTTGGGATGTAACTTCTTTCAAAGTGTGTATGCGTTTGTCTGAGACAAGTGGGCATGCTGTGCTGTGGAGTGTTTTGTAGGTGTCTGATGGCTGTGACACACCACTAGCTGTCTCTGTGGCTGCTCAGAAATACAGGCCTGTTAAGAATTTCACACAGCAGGCTTGCTTTCTGTGGGGCTGATAAATGGTGAAACTTTTCTGCAGCAGAAAAAGGGACTTTAAGTAAACCCAACAACCTGTGCTTGAGGGTAACTTGAGAATGTGCAGCAGAAGCACCAGGTGTTGTATCAAGGTGGTCGATGAGGGGAGGAAAAAAAATGCAAGAGGTTTCTGTGCAAAGAATACAGTGGAACTTGTTGGTGTTACCACTTGAGGACGTGCAGGACTGATTGGACTGGTGGAAGTTTTATGTTATGCAGTATCTTTGTGGCTAAAGCACACAGTATTGATCTTTTTTTTTTTTTTTTCCCCTAAAATGACATTATTTTATATGCCTACCAACATGCATTGTTTTAAAGGATGATTTGTACTTTCTGTAGATATGAGAAATAGCATTTATTATAAATGATAGGAAAAGTAGTAATCATAAACACCTCTTAGAGCTGTTTTGAAAACAAATGACGGAAAGATTCCAAGGATCATCAGATGTCTTACTGACAGTTTTCTTTTTGCTTTAGTTTGTGTGCATTTCTGGCTTTTTGGTTGGTGGTTTTTAACATGCTGGCAGCTGCCTGAGTCACTGCGATGCCATCTGATGTTTGTGCTGTTAACCCAAAGGACAAAGTTCATTCTGCTTTCAGTTCTTTCTTTTCCACAACCATGTGCTATCTTGTTTTTCTGTTGCCTTAATAAATGGCAGACCATGGTCAACTATCAGCTTTGCTCATTTAGAATAGAATTACAGGATAATTCCAGTCCAGAGAGTCATCTGGGGGTGTACAGACCAATGTTCTCAGCCAGGGCTGATTTTTAACAACAAACCAGGTTGCTTCATCTCGTCTAGCCACGTTATGGATGTCTCTAGGGACAGACACTTGGCAGCTTTGCTGAACTGTTCTCATGGTGACATTTTTTCAGTTATCTCTTGCTGTGATTTGTACCACTTGGTTCTCATCCTTTCCTTGTGCATTTCCCAGGAGAGTATCATGCTTTTCCACAGGAGTCCCTCAGCACATCTGCAGGTATCACAGAATCACAGGGTTGGAAACAACCTATAAGATCATCCAGTCCAACCTCCCATCATCACTGCCACCACAAGCACTGAACCACATCTCACAGCTCCTCATCCAGATGCCTCCTGAACACTGCCAGGGACGGCGACTCCACCACCTCCCTGGGCAGCCACTGCAGTGCCTGACCACTCTCTGAGAGAAAAAGTTCTTCCTCATGTCTAATCTAAACCTCCTCTGGTACAAGCTGTGGCCATTTCCCCAGGTCCTGTTCCTTGCCTGGGAGAAGAGGTCAAACCCCTCCTCATCACAACCTCCCTTCAGGAAGTTGCAGAGTGCAGTGAGGTCTCCCCTGAGCATCCTCTTCTCCAGACTGAACAATCCCAGCTCCCTCAGCCGCTCCTGATAAGACTTGTGCTCCAGACCCCTCACCATTTCGTTGCCCTTCTCTGGACACGTTCCAGGGCCTCAATGTCTTTTTTGTAGGGAGGGACCCAAAACTGAACACAGTATTCAAGGTGCAGCCTCACCAGTGCTGAGTACAGGGGATGCTCACCTCCCTGCTCCTGCTGGCCACACCATTTCTAATGCAGGCCAGGATGCCGTTGGCCCTCTTGGCCACCTGAGCACACTGTGGGCTCATGTTCAGCCGAGCACCAACCAACACCCCCAGGTCCCTTTCCTCTTCACACTCATCCAGCCACTCATCCCCAAGCCCATAATGCTGCATGGGGTAGTTGTGGCCAAAGTGCAGAACCTGACACTCAGCATTGTTCAACCTCATCCCATTCACCTCAGCCCAGTGATCCAGCTTATCCAGATCCCTCTGAAGGGCCTCCCTACCTTCAGGCAGATCAACACCACCTCCCAGCTTGGTGCCCTCTGCAAACTTACTGAGGGTAGGCTCAATCCCCTCATCTAGGTCATCAATAAAGATATATAGGTATATAAAGGATATATAAAAGATACATAGGATATAAAGGTAGCAGCAAGTTCTCCCTCTGGCTTCTCTTCTCTGTGCTCAGCAGCCCCCATTCCCACAGCCTCTTGCTGCCTGCTGACTGCTTGAGTCCCATGACTTGTGGGGGCATCTTCCAGTGTGTCCCAGTTTGTCAGACTTGTACTGGGGCCTAAAACAGGGTGTGAGCTCCATGTGTAGCCATCAGAAGCTGGCAGTCTTGTTTGGAAATGCCTTGCATGGGCCTCCATTTCTGATAAGTTTCAGTACTTCAGAGAATTGTGAGGTGCAGAAACGATAGGTTCACTGATGCTTGAAGGGTGTTGCTGAGCTCCAGTTAATGCTCAAATCACTCATCTTTGGTTTACATAGAGGCAGCATTCCTGGTGTTGCTGCTGACCACTGCTGTATGCTGTTTCTGATTCCTGTGAACCTTTTTACTTCAAAGCAGGCTGGCAGTGATGCACAGAGAGATCAAATTTGTTGCCATTTGGAAAATGTGACAAGTGAATTCTTTGCTTAGACATTTCCTGTCACCATCGTGCGGTGGGTTTGCTCTCAGTATGAGGTGTGATGTCCCCTTCTCTCTAATTAAGGCAGGTGAATGTGGTGGCAGTTCAGTTTTGGGAAGTAAACGCGCTTAATTTACTTCTGCCATTCAGACTGCATGTCTTTGTGATTTCTGTTGCAGAGAAATGTTCTGTGTTCTGGGCTGGTGCCTCAGATCTCGCTCATCATGGGGCCCTGTGCTGGTGGAGCTGTGTATTCTCCTGCTTTAACTGACTTCACGTTCATGGTGAAGGTAAGGGTGGAGCAGATCCTGCCGTGCTGCTGGTAAATGGGGTCAGTCACAGTCAGACCCCATGTCAGGGTTTGTTTGGTGGGCTCCTGCTTCACTAAAGGCCTGGAAACTGCTGCAGAAATATCATTAATACCATTGTGACACGACCAGCTGTTAATTGGCATGGATGGCAGTGCTGAATTAGTCCTGTGCCATTGTTTTGCACGTTGGATAGATGAAGATATAATTAATCTCTTGTTAAAAAGCGCTTTTGTTTAAGCTTCAGTTCTAAATGAAGCAGGTCTGAAGCATTTAATACAGGAGTGCTTAATATATTTTCAAACTACAAGCTGCTGGTGGTTGGTTGTGCTGCTGGCAGGTATGGATTGCAGGTGGGTTGTGGTGGTTACTGCTCAGGGCACAGACAGGACACGATGAAAAAGGTGGTTTGTAGAAAAGGAGTTGGTCATGACTGTGAGGAGCTTCAGAAGGATTTTTGTTAATGAGTTTTTTAACATCTGAAATCAGTGTATGGTGGTGGGGTGGGACAAACATTTCACCCCTTCACGTTTTTGTTTTTTTTTTTTTGCATTTCATGCTAATATTTGAACTGTTAGACTCAGAGTTATTCTTTTTTATTCACTTTAAATTTGAAATCATGGAGTCATTCTGTGTTCCAGTTGTTCTAAGTTCTATGGGTACTCAGCAAAAAAGTCCTTCATCCATCTTCCTTTGGGTCTCTTAGCATTTATGGGTCTTTCCTTTTTGTCCTAAGAAATAGCTGTTGTCTTTACCTCATGATTTCTGTCTCAGGTTATTTTTCTGTATAAGCTATTAATGTCTATAGAGATTGGTACAGAACTGGAAAATAAAAGGTGTGCAGAAACTGCAGAATACACTTCTGGGTTAAATGAAATTGAATTCAGTTTATTCTTCATGGGAAATCAATAACAAATTTCCAAAGAAACCTGTAGGTAGCTGTATTTTCTGTGGATTTTAGTATAATGTATCAGGGATTCTTTTTTTAGGGAATTCTTTCCAATGTTGAACAGTTTTCCTATTTTGAGGAAAGTCTCTCGGGACGGCAGCTTTCCTTTGCTGCTTTTGCAGCTTGGCTCTGGCATTTACACACTGGTTCTGCTTTATTCTCTCCCCTAGGATACGTCCTATCTGTTCATCACTGGCCCAGATGTAGTTAAGTCTGTTACCAATGAAGATGTCACTCAGGAGCAGCTCGGGGGAGCGAAGACGCACACGGCTGTGTCTGGTGAGAGCTGGAAAGTCTTACTTCATGCTCTGATCTTAACTTTAACAGAAGTGACGGGGCTGTTGGAGCTGCTGTGAACCTCGTACTGATTCCTGTGGGCATGGCTGTCACCTGAGGTGAAGGGATGAAACTGCTGGAGCACAGGATGCTGCGGTGTGCAGGGCTCAAACCAATCCCTCTTAGTGGTGGAAGACGAAGCAGGAAAAGTGGGAGTGTGGCAGAGTTCTGAGATTTTGAGGAGAAAGCAGCAAATCCACAAACGATTATACAAGTGGAAGGGCTGTAGGAGAGCAGAGCTCTCAAGGAAGGTTTGGGATGATGGTTTTTGTGTGTTTTTCCCCAGAAATGTGCATGGGTTGAAGGATTCTTGGCGATCCCTTGTTTGCCTAGAAACGTTCTTTTCCTTTGGCTTAGTATTTTTTATTTTCTTTTCCTCTGGGGAGACTTGGTGTCTCCTTGATCTTGAGGCTCCAGCTGGCAGTGGGATTTCAAACTCTGTGTGAACTGGACTGATGTGAACCAAAGCAACGTGTGTGTGCACCCCTGCCGCAGATCCAGGCCTTGTGAGAGAACACAGTGAAAAGCTTGAGCTCTTGCATTGCACAAGGCTGGGATCCAGTTCAATCTGTGACAGCTGATAAACCAGTTCACACAGTTTTAAATACAAAATGAACAATCCAGAGCTCTTCTGGAAGAAGACTGATGCAGCCACACATTTTCTAGGTACTTTTAACTGGTCAGATCTGATTGCTTAAATTTCCCAGTTGTCAGTAGCTTAAGTTTAATGCATCGTGCTGTTTTTCCTTGTCTTTATGGATACATACTTGAAAACAAAGCACTGCAAAGTAATTTCAATAACTGCTTCTTTCCAGGAGTGGCACACAGGGCCTTTGAGAACGACGTAGACGCCTTACTTAACCTCCGAGAGTTCTTTAATTATTTACCTCTTAGCAACCGCGACCCGGCTCCAGTGTGTGAGTGCCACGATCCCAGGTGAGAGGAAGCTGGCTGAGCTCTCTGCTGTCTGACCATTTCATGGCTTCTCTGGCTCAACGGGCACAAATGTGCTGTGATAATTGTGGTACACTGTGGGAACATGGGAAGTGTTCAGCTGTGTGTGTGTGCATAACGGACGTGCCCACTGTTAACATTAATTATTAAGTTTGTGCTGTGTACAGGATATGGGGAAAGTAATCTCTGTCCAGTTCACAGCTTTTCAGGCAGGCACAGTGAGGCAGAAGACAGCACAGTAAGGTGCAGTGGGGAGATCCTGCCCTGCTCTGTCAGTGATGTGTCTGTTGGGTAAGCTTTGGTCACCAAACGCAGAGGTTGGGATGGGATGATGAAGTACAGGAGGCATTAGGCAGCTGTCTGTAAGGTTTGTTGTGTAGCTGACAACAAAGGAAGGACTCATCACTTCAAGACTGGAAAACAGGAAAATGGCAAAAAATGCCAAGAGATGGAGGGACAGCCTGGGAGTCAGTGCAGCAGTGGTTCAGTAGGCAGCCTTGCTAGTAGCAGGACAGACAGAATGTCAGTGGAATAAAAGCTGTTTAACCAAAGATCTGACTGCAGCCCTTCCTGTGCACATCCCCTAAAAGGTCTCCATCCTCTCCTGTATGACATCTGCTCCTATCCTTGTTCATCCTTTCCATTCTGCAGATGCCCATGATTTATATCTTGGGGTTTCTTGCACACTTGAAGATTTTGACATGGGTATTGGGAAAGTTGTCCTCTCTTTAGGCCTCTGTCTTGTAATGGCTCTGTCTGTATGCTCTGTGTTGTAACATCTTTGAAGCAGTTTTTTTTTGTATCAGTGTTACAAATCACTGCTGTGGGAAATGAAATACATTGTTAAGAGAAATAAGTGTGCTAACTGCTGTGAAGGGGATGGTCAGACAAGCTGATCATTTACTGGTCCTAACATTTCCTGCCGTGTTCATCTCATGCAATTGCTAAGCTGGAAGACTGTTCTTACAGTGACAGACCCAGTATTGCTGGGTGAACATGGAGCACTGTTGCTGAGGTGGGCGCTTTCTTTCTAAGCATTCAGCATGTTGTACTGAAATAGGCTGATATTTTAATTTCATTTATGGAAACAACAGTCTGTTCTGTAATCAGTTTATCTTACATTGGGCACTTTATTTATCTGGGAGAAGCTGTCAGTTATCCCATGGCTGGGAGATTGATCAGTTCTGTGTTATGGCAGATGTTTAATGCAGTGTCAGGTATATTAGTAAAGGATCACCGTATAGTAAATGCTCAGTGATTTGTGTTGAGAACTTCAATTCAGTTGTTTTTCTACGTGTGAAGATAAATTTACCTGTGTGAATAGTGATATCTTCAATATAGACCAAATTGTGTGGTCCTAATACTTAATATTGGTGATGCTTCATCTGCACATGCTGCCTTGAACTGATGGGGTTCTTGCTGCTGCTGCAGTCGCAGCCCGCTCCTCCCTTTTCTTTCTCACTGGACCGTTTTCATGCCAGGAGAAACTGCTTCTAATGATGTAAATGAAACACTACATCCTTTCATCTTCATTGCTAACTCCAACCACGTTGGCTTCTTCCCCCCTGCAGACAGGTTCTCTGTGGTGCTGATGACATCAGGTTTGGTAGCTGAAACCTGTTGGTTACAGTTGTTTCTTTTGTTTTGGATTCCATAAGAAAATTAGAAAGTTCCTATGGTGATTGTGCTCTGCCTTTGAGGAGCGTCTGGTCCGTCCCATTTGTGTGATGTGATTTGGTTTTGTAAACAAGTGCTGTTTCCTCTGAGGAGCCATTCCTGGGAACCTCACACAGGTCCATTTCGCACTTAATGGAAACCACTGTTGACCTGAGTGAGTTTCTCGGGCTGTCGCAGGCTTCAGCTGACTGCCTTGATGATGAGCAGCAAATCTTTTCAGATAAATAGGATTTCCAACAGATAAATGAGATTCTCAGCCTGAGTCCCGGGACTCCACTGGCAAGCTCCAGATGTCCTTTATCTCTGACAGTTTGAGGTTCTCGTCCCTGAGATGTTCTGGGTAATGTCTTTGTTTGCCAGTGGTTGTTCGTTTTAATGCCGTTACGATTTCCATCTCTGCCTTACAGCTCTGTGGATTTATGGGAGCAATGCCTTCATTTTTCCATTTTCCTTATCCTTTGGGATATCTCAGAATACAATCTGGAGGTAACAGGAAGATTTTAAAACATATTCATAGTTACTTTCTGGGAAAGTAAAAGTTTCTGAGTCCATTGTAACATAACATTGAATGCGTTGGTCAGATTAAGACTTAATTATATCATTTGAATATATATGCATGCAATTCTCTTAACTGTGGGAATACCCTGGCAGTGCTGCTGTGGCTCTCAGCAGGGAGGTGTCTGTTGGTCCACTGCAGGTGAGTTAGAGCAGCAGTGGGGCTGATGTTCCTACTCTTTGCCTGAGATTGACAAATTGCAGATCGTGTTTCCAGTTTTAAATTGAACTTCTAGAGCCTAATGTTGTACTGTTCTAAAGGTACAAAGCCATGGCATTGTTAAAACATAGAAAAGTACGGTTGTGACTCTCAGCAACTGGCATACATGCAGCCCCCCCACCTTGGGACTGTGAATGACCCCATGAATGCCAGCACATGGAAGTCGTTAATGAAACTATTGAAGATGGGTAACTGACAGGTGAGCTGCTAACAGGGCGTTAAACGTCAAGCTCTTGAAGTGCAGAGATGATGAGATACCCAGAGATACTTCAAACCCAGTGCTTAAACTGAAGAAGCTGTGAATGGATGTTCTACCCTTCTACAAGTCTTTATCTGCTTGGTAGGGGTGAGAAGTATGGAAGTATGGAGAGGTTCCCAGAGGTTTATTCAGATCACAAGCATACAGCATGGGCAGAGGCAGCATCAGAGTTGTAAATGAGAAGCCTTGCTCTGCCATTGGAGAGGCCACTTCACCTCTCTGTAAGCACTGCATTGGTGGACTGTTGTGATTCTGCACTGTGCTTTGCGCTACCAATTTCCCCATTGCTGAGCTGTGCTCCAGCACAGGGTCCTTTCCAGTGCCCTTGTGCAGTCCCCTGTGTTGTGGGCCCCTCCAGCCAGAGGAGGAGAGGTGTTTTCAGGCAATGATCTTGTAGACAAAAATACATCTCTATAAGAGATGTCTCATTCATGGAGGAGCTCAGAGCAACAGGTAAGCCATGGGTGAGCCCTCAGTGGCCCAAAGCATAACTGTGCTGCAAAGAGGACTGCTTTTTCCCCATGTTTGAGTAGCAGTCCCCACCACGTTCTGGAGAGATGGCATTGGCGCTGTTTGCCTGAGCTTTTGGTCTGGCGTTCATCTGATCTGCGAATGTTATTGCTTGGATTTGTTTTCTGCAGCGACCGTTTGGTTCCTGAGCTGGACACAATTGTCCCCATGGAATCCACCAAAGCCTACGATATGCTGGATATCATCCGCTCCGTAAGTCTGCCGGTCTGAGCCGTGCTGAGAACAATGTGAACATGTCGTATTCCTGTGTATGTAGTTGTTAGTCATGGAAGGAAACCAAGATGGTGCCATTTCAGATCTGTTCTTCAGTCTTTGCAGGTTACTGTTTTTTCCCCTGTTCAGCAGTCATGCATGAAGAGACAGCAGCAATGGCAGAAGAGAGATGTTTGTGGGGGAAAAGGGTCTCAGTGCTTGTCTTCAGTATCGATCAAACAGCATGCACAGCTGTACAGATGAGAGCACTGCTGTATAAATCTAGTGGAATTTTACTGAAGCAGTGTAGGCATTGTTGGGAATTCTCTTGCCCAGCTTTGCCTAATTCATTTTTTGTCAGTTTTAACGTCTTAATACATTGAAAACAGCTGTGCAGAGAACAGGGTTGTAAAAAACAAAACAAAAACAAATCCAAAAAATCCAACAAAACCCAGTTCTGTTATGTGTAACTGTTACAGCCCTGCAGAGCACCTGGGGGTCCCAGTTCTGAATGTTCAGGATCCCAGATTGGCCCAGGATCCTGTGGTAGATGACAGACCTGGGAAGAGCAGCCTCATAGGCAGTGAGTACAAATGGTGGCTGGGGGGAGCAGGGCTGAGCTCATGGCATCCTTCCAGACTTTTCCCTCTGCAGTTTTATCTGACTGTCTCTCCCCACACGCAAGCATTCAGCCGATACTTTTCAGTGTGCAACTGGCTGTGTTCAGATCCATTTTGGTGGGTTAAGAAAAGCTCAGAATGGGCTTTTAATCTGCAGGTTCTTCTCTTCTGAATGTCCCTGCTCTGTGTTCTGCCTCAGAAAGTGAGGTTTAAAAATTCTGAAGTGAATTAGGAAAAAAAAACGCATCCACGGGCTTTGAGAAGAATTAACTAAGGAAATAAAACTGCTTAAATAATAAATAATTGAAATTTTTCATGCATTGGAAGGCAGTCTGTGGTGTGTGTAGGAGAAGTTGCCATCAAGAGCTGCAAAGAAGGCAGTAAGGGTAGAGCACAGCAGGAGAAGAGCAGAAATGCAGCCGTGTGTAGGTGTCGCTACTGCTCCATCTGGAATGATCATCTTTGAATTGAATCTTTCTGTACTGGTGGATGCCACTTTGCAGAGCACACATGGGGGCTTCCAGCTCAGGGACGTGCAGCTGCAAGGGTTTGTGTTTGTGTGAGGGTCTGTGTTTGCAGGGAGATCTTTTTGGCGCAGTGTTCTCCTGCTGTGCAGAGCAGTGCTTCCCTATGCCCCTCTGTTGTGCACAGGCAACACTGCTGGTCAGCACAGAGTCGTCATCCCCAGCAGAGCATGGCACATTTGGGCCTCGGGAGGAAATGCTCTGGATTTGCAAAGAAGCAAAGTATGAATTAAACAGATAGTGAGAAGTCCCCAGGTTCCAAGGAGTATGATTGGCCTTTTGGTGTTGGAAGCTGTTTGTTAAAGTGCAGTCTGCCAGTGGTGTGCTGAGGGTAAAAATGGTTAGCAACTGGTTGGGGTTTCTGTGGTAAGTTACAACAGGTTTACTACAGAGGAAATGCCACAAAGATGGTTTTATCTGCTGGGATGCCTAATTGGCCGTTCTGCGAGTGAATGCAGTGCTAATTACTTCCTGTGCAGACAGAAAGATTTCTTCCTTTTTTATTTTATTCTGCAAGTTCTGCTAACGTTTCTCACGCTAACAGCTGTGTGTATAAATACGCGTGCAGACATTCTAAGGGCTCTGCCAACCTGTCCTCCTTACAGATTGTTGACGAAAGGGAATTCTTTGAGATCATGCCATCCTACGCCAGAAACATCGTTGTGGGGTTTGCCAGGATGAACGGAAGGACAGTCGGCATAGTGGGCAACCAACCCAAAGTAGCATCAGGTTGGGGACAGCTGCGTGCTTCTGATGTGCTGCCTCCTCTTGGTTTGGTTTGGTTTCCTTGTTGCCCTCTGTGTAAGGCTGGCTGGATGAACTGTGGATGGTTTGTGCGGCCTGCCATTGCTTCATGCTGCTTTCCTAATGCCTTGTTTGTCTGAAGTCTCACTGTTGTGCAGCTGTGTGACTTGCCTGTTGCTTTGTTGCATGAAGACCTGAAAAAAAGATTAATTTCTTTATCAGTGTGATGGTCTTGCTCTTGGGTATCTGCAGGGCTGCTGTGTCTAGCACAAGAGAAGGCCACCAGTGGTCTGGCAGCGGCTGAGATTGACTGATTAAGCAGAACCTGGAGCTTGCGTGCTTGCTTCCACAGCATTAGAATGCCCCAGTCTGTTCTGTAGTGCAGCTCTTCTGAAAATGCAAAGCATTCAGACATACGTACAAGTGTGTGGAGCTCACACAATCCAGACATGAAGATACAAACATCTGTAGCTTACATCACCTTTTTTGAACTGCAGAAGGGATTTTGATTTCTCTCCTTAATAGCTGGATAACTTCTGAGGAGACTGAATGCTGACCAGCCAGCGCTTGGGTACCACAGTACCCAGCAATCACTGGGTTGTAATATTATTTTAGTCTTCAGATGGTATTATCAGTTTGAAGATAGTTAATGTTTGAGGTGTCCTTATCTTGTATAGGTTTGATATAATATCTAATTCTAAATGGCAGTGATGCAGAACAGAAATACTTTGCAGCTTTTCCCCAGAACACCAGTCTTTCACAATTGCCTTTGTTTTTTCATGGGGAGCTCCATTGTTCCAATATCACTGACTGGGGAAAAATAATTAAAGAGCAAATCACAGAAAAGTAATTTAATTTACAAGGGTGTGATTTAAACGGACTTTTTGGCGTAGGAGCCGTCTGTGCACAGCAGTCACTGTGGGAGGAGGTGGGAATTGCGTGCAGTGCTTCAGAAGGATGAGGGGTGCCAGGTGACTGCAGCTGGTGGTCAGCTTAGTGCTGGGACAGCAGATGATGATTTCCACGTTACTGCAGGCAGGATTTCTTGTTTGTCTTTCTTTTTGAGAAGACAGTACAGCTTAACTACAGCATGACTTCGATGCTGCCTTGAATTACTGCCTATAGCACGTCATTTACACCTTACTCTGTTTTCTCACCTCCAGGGTGCTTAGATATAAATTCTTCTGTCAAGGGAGCCCGCTTTGTTCGCTTCTGCGATGCGTTCAACATCCCTCTCATTACTTTTGTGGACGTTCCTGGGTTTTTGCCAGGTATGCTGTGTCCTTGTGTTCCTATTGGTTGTGGGGTGGGGAAGCAGCGGGAGGTGGTGGTGCTAAACCCAATCTTAACGACTGTAAGAAGAGCTGTTTGCTGTACCGAAGCTTAAATAAGCCAGACTTTAAAATGTTACTCAGTAAGTACAGCAGTCACAATAAGATATTGAAATATGCAAATTGTGTTCCAGAAAAATGGGTGCCTGAACAAGGCAGCGCTGTTGTTTCTGTGTGCTCTGACAGCTCTGCAGGGCTTTGCTGAGGAGAGGCCAACTCACAGCACAGCGGTGCTGAGGTCAGGCTGGAAGCACTGGGATGAATGTAGCTGGCCAGGGCTGGGTGTGGGTAGGAAACCATCAGCCCCCAAAAGCTGTGTGCCCTGCCGTTTGGGATGGCAGCTCAGTTGCACAGTGGGTGGTTGTGGCCTGTCCAGGACTCACACCGTGTTCCCTGCAGATATCCTTGTCATAAATGACATGGAAGTCACTTTTTTTCTCCTTTACTATAATGAGACTCTGCTTTGAAAGCTCAGGTTCATTCCTGCTCCAAGCATTGTTCAGATAAGAACATCCATGAGTTAAAGGGTTTGAGATTAGGCTTTCCTCAGCATTAGTTACATGAGCAGTTAATGTTAAAATGAAAACTAGAAAACAGCCTATGTGAGGAACAGAAAGTCTCCAATAGAATGGAATATAAGGTTAGCACTGTATAAAAACTGTTAAGGCTTCCCTCAGGGCCTCTTACTGGACATCAGAACATCAGAATGCTGCTGTCAATGTTCTGTTTCTTGCCTTACCACATGTTATGTGTTTTATCAGCAGGCAATAGAGGTGTTAAGAGAACCTTCTATTCCTTCTTGACCACTTTCCTTTCTCTCCTGTTCTTGCTGCACTCTCCCCTTGTTTGGATCACAAAGCAGCTTGGTTCTCCTTAGAGCTTCAGGGGCTGCAGTGTGGACAGATACAATCCAAGAACAAAGCTATTTGTGTGTCACTGATTGTTAGAAATGTTAACTTACTGTGTTGTCTTAGAAGCAGATAAAGGAAAGACATAAAAGTAGAGCTGAAGAAAGAAGACTTGAGATTTTACACTGATTATGAACTGTTATATTTCAGAGTTTGGAAAGATTAATACACTGCCATTAGAAACATCAATTGAAGTAATGTATTCTGAGTGTGGTGGTCACTACTTCTCTCTGTCCAGTAGGGTAAGAGAATCTTCGTTGAGACATCCAAAACAATTCAGTGCAGACAGCATTTAAGGATAAAAACACAGAACAAATTTGGGAGCAGATTGATGTCCAGAGTTCATACTAATTCACAATGTAAATGGTTCGAATAACAGCTGGGCTGACGTTGCAGTCGAAGCACTCGCAGTGACGGCCTGCTCTGCTTTAAGAGTGCAAAGCACTGCCTGGATTGCAGGATCTTGCTTGCCACCTCCTGGGTGTAGGCTGAGGACCTCAGCTGTGTTCAGGCTGTTGCTGCAATAAGCCCTGGCTGTTCTGATGTCTGCTGCTGGGAAGTGTCTGTAGGCTTGGTGTGTCCGACGGTCTGCAGGGAAATACAGGGAAATCCTAAGTGAAATTGCAGTTAAGAAGGGACATTTGTGAGTGTAGGCATGCAGTATGAGGCAATCAAATCACACTTGAAATCAAGCTACCAAATTTTAAGAAATCTCACAAAACAAATTTTAACTTAATAATTTTTTGTAAGATGGATGAACTGTCAGACAGTAATTGCAGAGTTGCATGCACAGTGGCCTGAAATGCAGAATTGCTAGAAATAATGTGTGGTTGCCACTTCCAAGTGTTGCTCCTTGAGCATGTCTCATCCAATGCACCTGGCACATCTTTCCCACTGTGGCAGACAAGTAGGAACGCTGAGGCAGAGCCCTCCTGTGCAGGTGTGTGGGCACAGGAGGCAGAGCAGTGCCTCGCATCCTCTGGCTGTCAGTCAGGTGGTGAATCAGCTGTCCTCCTTTCTGTGCATGCAAAGCTTTTCTTTGGTTTCTTAGATTCTGTGAAAGGCATTTCCAGAGTTCTTTTATCAGTTCCTCTGGCCATGTTCCCTCACCTAGCTGTCACAGCTGGGGCTGTTAGTGCTTAGATTTGTTTTTTAAGGTAATGATTTGCTAGAGCTGGGCCTCAGTGGAGATTTGCAGCTGCTGAATACTCTGATAGGATCTTTAGACAAGTTATGATCCTAGGCCTGTGTCTGGGGCAGAACTTTGTAGAACACCCTCTAAAGCAGATGACTTGTATTTCTATTTGCAGTGTGCTGTCGGTCTCCAGAATTACTGGCTGTGAGGTTCCTTATAGGAGACTCCTTGCTCTGTCCTTTAAGGGCCGTGGTCTTGGGCTTGCTTGAAGGAGGCATGGGTCTTTGTTGTGTGGTAGCCAAGTTGCCTTTCCTTATGCTCTAGAAGAAAGGGTTTTGGAAGAGTGCTGCTCTCTGGAAGTGAATATGGGTTGCATGTTTCTCTGCTAGTCACATTTGGAGTACTGAAAACTATGGAATATTATTTTCTTCCTATGAAGAAACCATCTGGTGAGCAATGCATTTCTGTGACCTTACACTCAGACTTCTGCTGCTTTTGGCAAGGTATTTTTCATTCAGTTGCTCAGCATCTAGTGGAGGACATCACCTGGGCTGCTACCTGCTCCTGCTATTAACAGGGCTCTGTTGTTGTAATGTGCTCCTGGTAATGACAAGATGAAAGACACCTCATTGCACATGGAGTGATTGTGAACTTCCTAGAGTGACAAATATTTCTGCCACTTGCAGGTACAGCTCAGGAGTACGGAGGGATCATACGCCATGGTGCAAAACTACTGTTTGCCTTTGCAGAAGCAACTGTGCCTAAAATTACTGTAATCACCAGAAAAGTAAGTTGGTATTAATTCTGTGGTGTTATTTCATACGAGTTCCCGTTTTCACCAGTAGCATTCTGGTTATTTCTTATGTCTGCCCCACTTCTGCCTTCTGTAGTGGTCACGTCTCGGTTTGTCCTGTTTGGTAACACCTCTTCGTGCCAATTTATAAGTGACCACTTTTCTGTTCTCAAAATATTTTCACAGTTCATTTTGTCTCTGTGCTCCTCCAAATCCATCTTTCTGCTCTTTGCTTTTTCCCTAGAAAGCCTCCAGTCAAGTATTTGTCCTCTGTCATCTGCCTGTGTCATCCCTCTGCAACAGGCAATCTTTGTCATCTTCTCTGTTCTTGCAACTTCAGACTCCAGTTACAGAAGCAATGCTGATTGTGTCTCTTTTCTGTTAACTTTACAGGTTTAATGCTTCTGTGCTTTTCTTTCTTCCATGTACTTGTCCTATACCCTGCTTGGTTTCCTTTTCTCTTTTTCTGTAAGATACATGACACCATGCTTCTCTAAGTTCCTAAAAAGCTTAGCTAAACATCTGCTTTCTCCTTTCCTTTCCTGACTCCTTTCTCCTGTTCCTCCTGTTCTGTTTTGTGCTTTTGTTGTTTGGTGGTTGTTTCACTTGTGATGGGCTTTTGACAGCAATGAAACTAAAAGAGCTGCTCAGGTTTCTCTTCCTTTGCCATGACAGCATATTGCCATTCTCTTCTTCCCAAGCTTGCATCCTTGCTGTCACCTCACGTAGTGCCCTGAAACACTTGGCTGTAGCTTGCTCTGCAGGTCTGCAGTATTTGTTTACCAGTGCTGCCTGGACCACTTCCAGGTCCAGAGTGGAGCACTGCAGAATCTGAGTGCTGCATCCCCTGGCCAGGAGCTCCCAGAAGCATGCTGGTTTATTTGAATGCACGTGCAGGGAGAGGCCTGGTGCTGCAGACAGGCACCGACTCCTCTTTTCTGCCTTCAGGAAGGTTTTATATGCCAGCAACTCCCTTCCTGCTTTTATGTGGTTTCAAGTTCGTGAAGCTTAGACTTAGGAGGTGGCTTCAGGCAAGTTTTTACAGTTCTTCATTGTTTTTATGAGTGAGAATGTCTTGAATGTGTGTTTGCATAGACTCAGTGTCTGATTCTAGGTGTTGAGTAGGGTGTGTGCACTGCTACAGGTAGAAATGTAGCTCCACTTGCTGCTTGTTGGAACAGTAGAAGTGGCAAGAGGAAATTAAGTTGTTGCTGTGGTGAGGTCACCCACACTAACGAATCCCTGGGGTTTTGTTCCAGGCCTATGGCGGTGCCTACGATGTGATGAGCTCGAAGCATTTAAGAGGAGATGCAAACTATGCCTGGCCGACTGCAGAGGTGGCAGTGATGGGGGCAAAGGTAAATAAATGCAGGCTGACTCGCACTGTGTGCAGCAGCCATCGCTGCTCGCTGGCACAGAGGCTGCTTAGTGAGAGGAAGACCAGTGATGCTTTGCTGAAGCGATTTGCCCAATGCCATGCAGTGTGTGGGGGTGGTAAAGAAGGCATCTCTGCCCTGTATGGGTTGAATACCTGTGGGCTTTATCTTCCCAGGGTGCTGTGCAGATCATTTTCAGAGGAAAAGAGACAGACGCAGAGGCAGAATATGTGGATAAATTTGCAAACCCGTTTCCGGCAGCCATGAGAGGTACAGTGATCGCGTGTATCGTGGCCCTTGGTTGGAGTTTGCCATTGCGTGCAGGCACTTAATTTTTAAGCATTTAGTACACATTGTGCTGTAAGTTATTTAGACAAGAAATTTGTGTCCAGAAAAGTCATTGTCTAGACCAGACAACCAAACTGTCCATCTGAATGGCTTTGGGTGGGAAGAGACTGGAACAATGCAGGGACTGCAGTGGAAGGCATGCTTTCAATTTTGCAATCATGGGGAGCATCTCAAAACTCGTACTGTTAATTATAGGTGCTTTGGGAATCTACTTGATGGTTCTAGATGCTGAGCGGTAGCCTTGAGAAAAGGGTCTGACTCAGTTCAGTGGCTTTTCCCAGGGCCGTTGGTGTGAATTTTTCTGCTCTTCTTATGAAAGGACTTTTACCTCTAGCTTTGAAGCATTACCTGTGCTCCAGAAGGCAGTTCTGTAGGCTCTGCCAGCTCTACATCTTTCCAGTTATGCTGCTTTGCCCAATTAATAAGCTTTGTGCTTTATTTAATAGTGCCCCAGAGCTGGGAAGACTTAGTCAAGCTCGTCACCGCAGCTGGTGTGTACAGCATTGCTCCCTTTGGTTTGCTGTTACTGCTGTTAGAGCCAGGGAAAAAAGAGCTGTGAACATGCAAAGTTAAGGGATTCTTCCAATCAACAATTCTGAACCTTTAAGTCAAACTAGTTAATAACAGAGATGAGACGAGCTCTCTAAGACTTTGCAGTAACAGGGGAAGCATTCAGTGAGTAAAGCCCACTCCCTCAGTTATCTTTCTTGGTTGGCTAATTTATTTGGGGGAATAGAAGTTTCTTGTTTTAACACTTGACACAGGAATATTTTCAGGCTATTTTAAATTCTTAAGTTAATTTGTAACTTGTGAACGGTTGATCCCAAGAGTTACTTTAGGTTTGTGAATTTAAATCGCAGCGGAGATACAAAAGGTTAAGAGGAAGCTCTTGGTGTGGTTTGTTTCCACAGGGTTTGTTGATGATATCATCCAGCCTTCAACCACCCGCATGCGCATCTGCCATGACCTGGATGTGCTGGCAAGTAAAAGCCAGACCAACCCCTGGAAGAAACATGCTAACATCCCACTGTGAGCGTGAGGAGGGACCGGCCCTGGCAGTACCTGAATGCAAGTCTTTCTGTCACGTGGCAGTGTGCTCTGCAATGAAGTATTTCGTTTTGATTTTGCTGATGCTTATCAATAAATCACAGCATGTACCTCGTTTAACCGAGGATCTTCATAAACCTTTCTTTGGGGGTTGATGAGCGACACAGTCTGCAGTGCCTGGGTTGTTCAGGGCTGAATGCTCCTTGGATTGCTCATCTCAAGGGCTGTAGAGGTGGCTATGTTAGGCAGAGCTGCAGTGACTGACATCACTGCTGAGATTCACAACTGTGTGCTGTGAGCATCACCTGGGTCTGCACCTTGTGTTTCCTGCACCACAGCTCGGAGAAAGAAAAATCCTAGGCTTGGATTTTGGAGTGTTGCATTCCAAGCT
Organism: Lagopus leucura; assembly: GCF_019238085.1. Taxonomy (NCBI): domain Eukaryota; kingdom Metazoa; phylum Chordata; class Aves; order Galliformes; family Phasianidae; genus Lagopus; species Lagopus leucura. The sequence continues at coordinate 12,502,977 of NW_024962274.1, forward strand.
TTGCAGATCTCAGGCTAACCTGCTCTGTTCTTCTGCTAGGCTTACCCAGGTGGCAGTTTCATATGCTGGCTGAAGCAGTGCTGTGCCTCTGGTTGCTACTAAGTCATGTATGGGCCATGGCGGCATAGGTGGCATAAATGGAGTCATGCTGCTCTTGGAGGATGAGACAATTTGCCCAGATTAGGGGGAAAAAAAAAAAGGAAATTCCAATAGGACATAAAAAAAACCAAACTCCTTCAGCAGAGGGTTGAAGTAGAGACTTCCAGACCTGTCTTCCAGCCTGGTTTTTTTTTCCTCTCTAATAATTTGCCTGACTTTCAAGTAACAGATGTTACTACTAATGGCTCTGTGCTCACTCTCCTCACTAGAAGCTGCGAACTACAGCCCCAAAAGCTGGTGAGTGATGGTTAGTGCTCCTGCAAATAACTTCCAGCACAAGAAGCCCTGTGATGACCTGTCTGTTGAGAGTATCCTCAGTAATTAGCAGTAATGTGTTACAAGATAAAGAACTACTGTACCTGCTGATCGCTGCTGCTTCTGTCCACTCCCCAGGCATCTGAAGTGGAGGAAAGAGGTAAAAGTGCAACTTTGCTGGTAGGCACTAATCCTGGGTAGGTGCATGTTGGTGCCTGGTGTCTTCAGCCATGGAGCCTGGAGAAAAAAAAAAAAAAAGGGGAGGGGGGGAGGAGGGGGGAAGCAGCCACTAAAAATGACCTAAAAGATAGCAGAGAAAAACTGCTTCAGCTATGATCCCAGCTCCGTAATGACTAGAGGTGATGTATTCAGATTATGGAAACGCATTTAAGCTGTCTGAATGTATGTGGTTGTATTGCAGCAGACATGCACTGAATAAGTGGGTGCCTGCTGCTACTGCCCCAGGAAACAGCACACTGCAACAAGGCAAGGTCAGCTGAAATGTGAATGTTTGGGGGTCCCTGCAATGAACTGAATTCTTCAGTTAGTTGTGAGAAGTGGTGTAGTCAGGTGTCTGTAACCTTAAGAGTTATCACATAGGACCATGAGTAGTTTCAAAGGTATGAGAGTGGCTGTCCCAAGTTTAGAGGCAAAAGCTGTGTCAGTAAAGCAGTAGGTGCGGTTTCTCAGCCTGATCGGAGCCAGCAGGAGATGCTAAATGAGAATCCCAATTGTCAAGTCACAAAGGAGGCGGCACAGCTGTTTCTCTAGTTTCTTAACCTCATTAGCTGTTATACAGACTCCATCCTCTCTTCCCCCTCTTGCTAGTATAAGAATGCAGCTCTTACATGCTGGTGAGTTCCAAGCATTTCATTGCTCTGCCATCACAATGCTTTGGAAACATACTGGAAAGCTGTTCTGGCCACACTTCTCCAGCTTCTCTTGCATTCTCATCCCCTGCACAAACAATAGGTACAAAATAAGAATCCTTTCAAAAGTCCTTGAACTTAGAAGCAAGCCAAGCATGACATGTCAGGCATTAAGGGTGACTTACAGGCAGCTGGAGGGAGGTTCAGGTTATGGCTGAGGAGTAGACCTAGAGTGCAGTTCAGGCCTCAACTCCTGTCCCATTCCTCACCTGTTTGGTCCTGTTCCTTTTCCTCTCAGATCTTTCTCTGATGACAAGGCAGTGTCCTTTAGCTCTGCAGAGATGAAATCATTAACAGGTTGGGGAAAAGCAGCACCTCCTTCTCTGAGCTGGGGGTGTCACGAGGCATTTCAGTTTGTGAATCTGTGAAACTTCATTGCCCTTCCAGGCCTTTATTGCTGCTTTCTTCCCACATGGTCCAGATCATAGGAGGTGTAAATGACAGGAAAGTGAATTTTTTTCTCCAACTTTGTGGCAGTTTTTACAGCAGGGCAAAGACTGGAACTTCCCAGGAGTGAGACTTCCCAAGTTGTGTGATGAGTTACCAGATGTACTGCAATCTCACAATAAAACCCCACCATCAACCAAAGCCACTCCACAGAGGAGAGAAAGGGGGAAAAAAAGCAGGGGGGTGGGGGGGTGCGGCGCGGAGAAAGAGAGATCAGATAACATTTTCCTTTCCTCTAAGGCTGAATGGTTAAGATATGTATTGTTTTTGAAGCCTGGACTATATGAGAACTACCACTCATTTGGCTGCTAAGTAATGGGATGACAAGATGTGATGGCCCAAACCAGTATTTAAACAAAGTTATAGTGAAGAGGGTGCTCATCGTACTCATGATTTTGAATAGTTTATTAAATGAAAGGTGAAGCATCAGTTTTAAATTGTACAAAAGGAAAAAAAAAACCTCATATTGTAAATGTACAATTTACAGAATTACTAGCAAAACCAATCAAGGAGACACTCATAATACAAAAACCTATTGACTGCAAACTGAACTGGAAACCCATTGCAGGTACCGTGATAATAAATGTTTGTTATACAGTATTCTACAATGTTAAATTAGGACTCAGTTTTCCACACAGAGGACTGTGAAGCACAAGGTTTGTCTGAGGCTCTGACTCAAACCAGGCAGCCATGATTGTGCCTCTATGCTCACAGAATTACTGCGATGGCAGTTTAATGCAGCCATCCCAGCCCACCCAGCACCGCAGGGAGGGACAGAAGAGGAAGGGAGGTAATGTTACTGTGTTATGGAGCTCCAGCCACTTCTGCTTCGTGTGTTACCCAGCTGACAGCAGAGGAATGGCTGAATCTCCCGGTCCAACATTTTTGGCAACCGTTTCTGTTTGAGAACTGCACATGAAACAAACAAACCTCAGCTGTGTGAAATGCTGGTTGGTTCTTTTTCGCTGTTCTTTCCCCTCCCAGCAAATAAGCACTGGGTGTCAATGTTGTTTTGTTTTTAAATAAGCTCCCATAAAAAAGAAAAGTTCCATGATTACTTGCTGTTGCTTAAAAAAAAAAAGAAAGCACCTCTAAAACTGCTGTGCTCCAGGTGGGTCAGTCTGCTTTGTATCTCAAAGGCAGAAAGGAAGGTGAATGCTTGGGGCTGATGCCCAGAGACACCGCTCAGTGCAGGCTGTGGGTGGGCAGCAGCTCTGGCAGCAGCCACCAGGCTGAGGCATCAAACCCAAGCATAATTCTACTCCAAATCATTGAAGACTGAAAAATCTCTGATTACCATGACTCAGCTGAGGCTGTTCTGGGCTTATCTTTTTTTTACATGTTTTTTGCTTTTTTGAAAAATTGTCTTTTTCCCCCCAGTAGTTACTCTTAATATGCACAGTTAACACTGAAAATGTAGCTGTATTCCATTGTAAGCTTAAGAACTTCACCATCTAAGCACAAGTTTCTATGCAGCACATACAGTACTTCTAACTGGCAAAATTAATTTACAAAAATAGCGCAGAAGGGAATTGAGGGCATGGGAAGGGGGTTCTGTATGGTACAGGTAACAGTGCTTGTAGGATGCTACAGCGACTCCTTTCCCCCACCCTTGAATTACTGTTTCTTTAATAGGAAAGTTGCTGTTTATGTACCTCGGGTTGGCAGGGCTTGAAGTAGGTAGTAAAAACAGCAAAGTGATTACTTGAGAACCATTGGTGTGTTTTACTGAGAATACTTTATTTGCTGGTATAAGTTGCTAAAAATGCACAGAGCAAGTACCAATAGAAAACTTACTGCTTTTGTGTCCCCGTGTGCTATATAAAATGAATGTTACACAGCGTCTGTTGGAAAAGTGGCTTCATGGACATCTCTCACTTTATGTCCCGTTATAAATAAAAATAAATCTTCTCACGAGTATAAAATCTGGGTTTATCATATCAGAATCTGAATTTTTTTGGCAGAGATGCACGTCATTAGAATTCTAACCTCCTCTATGAGAGTGTTCTTCTCAATGCCTACGAGAGGATATAAGCGTACCACAAGGTTAATCAAATCCAGTGTGTTCAAAAACACTTTTCTGTAGCCAGAACGACCTGCTTATAGCATCATTGCTAGTCAATGGCTGATAGGCATAGGTTTAATAAAAATGGCTAGCTTTTAAAACATAAAAAGGCAAATGTTAAAACCGTTTTAAATTGTACAGCAGAAAAATAAAGTTAAAAAGTTCTGTTATCACTCAATGTTTTCAGAAAACATATGTAGAACAGTGTTTATTTTGACAGCTGTCTTAACAATTTAAAACTTCCTCCTCATCCAGGAAAAAAAAATCTGTATTAGGACAGTCAAGAACAAGGGATACAAATGATTTTCTAGGTCAGCCTTTCTGAGGTGACGGGATTGGCCAACATTCCTTTGTGTCATTAAGGAGCTCCTCTTCTTTCTGTCACTACAAAAAGGGATTGACCTCAATCATTTGGTTAAAAATCAAACCGTATCACATCAAAAATGTGGTTTTCATACAAGCTATCACAGTATATAGGCCTCTAGCTCTAAACAATAGAGTTCCAAATTTGTAAAATGTCTTCAGCAGACTTCAGAACATTGGCATTCCAAATCCCTAGAAAAATGATTTAAAAGAGAGTGATTAATTACGTGCAACGGTAATCAAGAAAGGAGCCTCTGATAAACAGCGGGCAGTAGGAGGGAAGGCTTACTGAATCATCCTCAATGATAGCTGCGGAGTCAAAGAAGTCTGGCCTCAGTTCAGCCCGTTCTCGTCGGTTTCTTGAAGGTGGCTGCAAAGATGGGCAGGCTGTTAGAACATCACATCCATGACTGCCTGCCCAGGAGCTGCTGGCTCTACAGCTGCTGGCCTGTTCGTCCATGGCCTTGTAAAGCAGCTTTGCATGGATTTCCATAAAGCTCAGATACAAATTGAGGCCCTGACATAGGAGAGTGCTGCCTAAGTTCATATTTATTTAAGGAAGCAGACAGAGAATTACACTAAAGTAACTTCAAGTTTCTACGACTAAAGTCACCTGGGCCTGAAACTGCAGTTTTAGGTTTCAGAAAATATTCAGGTTATTTCCAGTCTTTAACGTTAAGATCAAAGGAAATAAAGGTCAACATTTTGGACACTTTGTACTTACAGAATTCCTTCTAACTCCTCCTTTTACCACTTTAAATTTGCTATTAATAAGATTTACTGACCAGATCAATGACCATTGTGTCCTCAAATTCTTCATTCATGTCCTCTAGCTGACCTCGTGAGGACATCATTACATCTTCGAAGATGGGCTCAGCATCATCTTCCATTAGACCGCGTCTGGTTAAGCAGAAAGAAGGCATCGATTTCAGGCATTGTAATTTCCCAACCATGAACACGGTCATTAAGAAAATGCAAAATCCATCCCCTAATTCCTTCTCAGCACTGCATCGAGAATAAAACCAGCATGTTTACTCAGTATTAGCTGGAAGAAAATTGTATGTAAAAACCCTCCCACTTGCAGAGGCTAAAGCAGGAAGTCCAGTGTAATATCGTTATGATCACTAATTAAATCTGTCCTTAAGAAAGAAAGGGCAATAACCTCATTGGGTTTGTCTGCCCTTTTATAAAAAGGAGCTACAGTGTCTGCCAAGATCACTACTAAGTGTCTGGGAATCCACCACTGAATCCAAGACCAGTTTCTAACACTATAATGACCTGATCTTGCTGGAGACTCTGGCCCCCGCCCTGAGGAGTATTTATGTGCTGAAAGACCTCGTTAGATCAGGAGCACAGAGCACCTTGTACAACAGAACACTTCTGCATTCACCCACGTGTGTTCCCTCCATTAGCTGCCCAGTGGGACACCTTCACAATAGATGAGGCGGGTGAACAAAGCTTAAACAAGTTCATGGGAAAACTGGAGAACAACTTGAGATGAACACTTGCTGTAAATTCCTTAACAGACCAATTGCAGTGTTTCATGGGAAGTGGTCTGGAAATAGTTGAAAGCAATTAGGTAACGATGCAAAATGGTCCCACAAAGATGTGCTGATTCACTAGGCACCTGCTTACAGCTGTGGTTAGGGGCAGAACACCTGGCTACAGCACCCTGTTGCTTGGCATCCATCCCAACGTTACACAGCTGTTACTCTGCCTTTACAAAGAAGCATTAAACATCATTACAGAATTTACTGGTCACAACCCAGAAAAGTAACATTTAAATGCAGTTCTGCCATCTAAAATGAAGATGCTCTGAACACTTACACTGCGTGCCTTACACCAGTTCTCCCTTTCATGTAGTTCATTCCTGTCCTGTCCTTTCGATTTAAATCTTCTAGCTTCTGTTGGCCCAACCAAGATATCTGCATCTGGGGACTAACAAACATAGAGCAGAGTTATGACTGAGAACGCTAACGATTCTGAGTTGCCTGTTTTTAAACAGCATTTCCTCAAGTTCTTTGGGTATGCTTCAGCTTTAGTTATTTAAATTACATCCATCCTTGTACAAGTCTTCTGGATTCCCTTCTGCAACTTGGCTCCTCCCCTTGTGTAACAATTCCATTAATTGTTACAATAAAAACAGCTACATAAAACGCTAGCATTACTCATTCATTGATGTGCATGTATCCGAAATAAGGACGCTTCAAAAATTTAATTCACCACCTCAGATCGGGCAAAAATAAGAGTGAGAATAGATCCAAGTTAATAACAGAAACATCTTAAGACAAAAAGTCACAGAAAGTGAAAAACAAATTGCTTTCAAATGCATACTCCCATCAACTTCAGCATCCAGTGACGTGTCTGTATGCAAACTCCTGGAAGGCTGTACTCAGTACCAACTAAATCCAGCAGTAGAAAGCAACACGTTCAATGTTTCGTGTACTGCAGTTAGAAAGAGACAGTAGTAGATACATGCAGATCTTCAAGAGCAACACCACTTTTTAAATATGTAATCTCATACCCTAGTAAGACTGACACAATAAAAGGGAAGAACCACGTGAAAACAATCCAGGAGGAAATATAGCTTTGGGCATGACTGACCATTCTGTTCATCAACCGACTGCTCTGTATTTGTTTGTGACCCTCATCTTCCATAGATTTATTTATGCTGGAAAAGACCTTCAAGATTGAAGTACCTCGTGTTAGATAGCTGTGTACAGCTATTATGCAAATAGCATACATTAGATTGTATACAACTGTATACATTCATACTTTAGGGACTTTCTATGGAATGCACAAGATGTTTGGGATCAATTCACAAGAGGATTAGGGATCAGCAGGATCCAACTGTAAGGTATGCTGTGGTACGTAAGAGACAGTGTTAAGTGGGAAGATGAGGTGACCCCCAGCATGTGTGTGGATGAGCAGCTAACTCCAGGCTGAAAGGAAACCATTCTCTACTGTTGGTTCACACTGTGAACTTCTGTGTGGGATCCAAGGAGAGCAGTGCTGTCTGTCTTTGCTCAACAGTTCTCTGCCTGCGGCATCAGCTGAGATGGGGAAACAGAGGTTCAAGCACAGAGTGAAAAGTGGTGCAGCTTCTCCCTGAAAAGAGTAAGGTTCTCCCACACCTTAAGGCAGCTCCTGTTCATTGGGCTCAAGAAGGTGATGCACAGCAGGTGGAAGCAGTCGTACTTTCCTTAACTGATTAAGTATTCACAGAGAGAGAGGTAGCTTAGTGTTCAGCACAGTGATGGGATCAGAAAGGGGCAGGGAAAAGGCTCTTGCTTCATCAAGTTCTTTGGTTTTTCTTTTTTTTTGTTTTTGCTTTTTAATTGAGGACTAGGAAAAAAGGAGAAATTGTTGAGCTACAAAGTCTTATTTATAATCTAGAAATTACAGCAATATCTGGGGATGCAAAGAGCGCAGGAAGCAAGGAAAATGAAGGCAGATCTCAGTACCATGGGAGTAAGGTGATAAGACACTTTGGTTTGGACATTAACAGTTCATCCTCAGTTGTGCTTTCATGGCCAGCTGGGGCTTTCTGCCCATCTCATCTGTGTAGGTGAGAAAAGCCATGCCCCCACTTGCCTTGTATCCACATCTTCATGTGCCAACCCTCACTCCTCCATACAGCACCAGCTGGGAAACCCTGTGCCCATGTCAGGCCTTTGTGCAGGAGAACAGGTAGCCCTGCCTGCAGTGTGAACCTGCCTGCTGAGCCTTTCACCCACCTCACACTGCCTTGTGCTGATACCACGTTGTTGTATGGGGAAATAAGGGAGCTGAAATCATTTATGGAAACACCAAACATGCTGAGGAAATAAAGTTATCTGTAGCCAGCTGAGATGCAAGTATCTCTTGTGGCAAACACAGATTCATGGATGTTATCAAGGTTTCATCTGTTGCACTGCTGATGTCTGCGCATGCTGCACGCACAACCAAGGGAAAAGAATAGGCTATAAAAGTTATAAGAACAGCCTCCAACCCAGATGCTGTTATTCTTTGTCTTCAGATTGATAGAATTAGCACATAACAGCATCCTCTGAAGACTTTGTTAAATAAACTACTGACAGATAATAACAACCATTCTCCCCCCATAAATTGATTTAAATGGAGGTGATAAAATGGGAGTTGAATGACAAAAAAACATGTCTAATTTAGGGCAAAATAAAACTGCCTGCAGAAGTGCCAAGAAGCAGGAGATACCAGTTCAGCAGCTGGACTGAAGAGTTAATTTGTAAGAAATCAGTAAAGATGTCTGGAGAACAGTTACTGTACTATGAGAGAAGGAAAAAAAAAAAAGATAACATCTAATAGGTTTTCAGAGAAATAGTTCAATCCAACCTGGGCCCACAGACACTATGATTTATCCATAAGCCCACAGTTATGCTATAAGACTTCTACCTTCATTACAACCTTTTTTTGGGGGTGGGGGTGGATTTAAAATAATGTAGCTATTGCTGAGCCATAGCCAAGATGTTCCTTTGTAAAAGCAACTGGAAAGCCTACATTTGTGGAGCCACAACTATCCACACACATTTTACACAACTTCTTTACCTGGATTTTACTGTGTTTGGTACAGACATTCCAACACTTACTTGTGTAAAAAATCTTGCTCAGATCCCTGCTCCGACTCGTGCTCCTGGATCTGCTCCCCTATTTGTCTGGTGTTCTCTCTCAAGACAGTTGAGGTGAGCTGTGGTGCTTGCAGTGCTCCTGGAGTATGGATGTTTTCAGTCCTGTTCAGCCAAGAGCCTTCCAGACTCTCATCTAGGAAAGGAACATTCAGAATTACTGACACATTAGTGATGGTGTAAAATGCACAGTATTGCTGCCTTTAAAATCCTCTCAGCCAACTCACTGAACCTTGCGTTAATAATTAAAGCCTTCCATCTATGATGCACTTCAATACAGAGCTCTTTTTAGAGGCAGCACCTTCTGCAAATTCATGCTTTCTGTAGCTTAGTATCTACTGAAATCTTTAAGAGAAAAGCTGGATAAATAATCAAAATGGTCATTTTTGTGTTAAGGAAGGATTACTACCAGTTATTCCCAGCAATAACAACTATTCAAAGTAGAAATACTTCAGAAAACAAAATAAAAAACTTTGCAAACATAGTGCCTGCCTTGCAGCACTGCCTGCAGTGTTGGGTGGCTCATACGCATTTCAGAAAAGCAATTCCTAAGTACCAATTCTGCAGTCTAAATATAAGACTGTTAGTTTCATACACACACATCAGATGAGATACAACTGAACACTACGATGGGAGTGGAGGCATCAGAAACTTCAGTGAGAACCATTCCAGGAGTACAGAGGGGACATTTTAAATAAGGAGAGGTCTGGCTGGTGTGAAAGTGATGCAAAGTGATTTCAGATAGCGTATGTAGAGTTTACAGCAGATGGAGGATGGAGATGGGAAGCTGACTGAAGGTGCAATATGGGATGGTGGGCTCGTACTGAGAAGGCAGCAAACTGGAGACGAAGGGCTGGTGGGGCCTGAGATGAACGTGTGAGAACACAACTGTGCAGACAAGAGACATGTAGAAGTTGCTGCAGCAAGTGAAAGACAAGAGACTACAGAAGAGGAGAAGACAAGATATAGATTTCCTAGCAGGAAGAAATAGCATTCCTTTGCCTTTTATTACCCTCTGGGCTTAAAAGCTGTCTAAAAAAGTTGCCTATTTATTCTTGAATTTGCCTTTTACAACACTAGGGTTTTTTAAAATCCTTTTTATGTTTCACTTCCTTAAGGCATTATGAAGAAATGTCAGCACCACCTATACAGACAGCAGTTCTACTTTCAGGAACAATGCAGAATATTCTCCAGCCCCAACAGTCTGCTGAAGGCAATACGTGCTGCACTGAGGGCAGGAAGGAACTGCAGGGTCTGGCTTTGGTTCTTGGATGCCATGATAGTTTCTGCAGTGCCAACGTCCTTCCTTTAGAGTGGGACTTAAAGGAAAAAAAAGGTTAGCAGGATGCAGAAACAGGTCTGCATTTGTGGTTCTAATGCTAGATTAATTAAAATTAAAACCAGGACTTGTGGGAGGGTTACAAAAATAGGGAAAGATAAAAAAAACCAAAGGCCTGCATACATGCTGAATACAGACTATTTGTAGGCAACCAGCTGCTCAGCAGACTGGTTCTTCATAGCTCAACTTCTACGGAGCAGTGAACAGTAAATATTATTTCTAAGAAGAGGATTACATTTCTGATTATTTCCTGAGCTCATTATTAGTACATCCAAAATGAGCCCCTTCCTTGTGCAGCAGTCTAGATCTGCCCTCAAAAAGCAGGCAGACTGGCTCCAGGCTGTACTGCTGCTAGGTAATTCCCGTGGAAACTTTGGTACATTCAGACATTTCAGAAAGTGAACAATTAGGTGAACAGCCACAGACTCAGGCTTACAGCATTTTAAGTCAGAGATGTTTTTGGAAAATTCAGGACCCCAGATATTGCAAAGAAAGGCAATATTCAAAAGGAAGGTGTTATGTCAGTTCTTCCTCCTATTGATCACTGAACAAGGCAGGAATGAAAGAGAGCAGGGCAAACATGGTCATAAAACCTACACCCTAAGAATAAGACTTGTCTTACGGGGAAGCAGAGATGTTACTACAGTTCCTGGAAAAAATAAGGATACTGGTAGAATAAAATAAATTAGAATTAAAGTAGTAACAGAAGGAAAGAAAAAAATGACCCCAGTTGAATCCTCTGTAAACCATGGCAACCTGAAGGAAGCAAAGCAAGCTGTGCTTTTTCCTACCTAGACTCTAGGTTGGCTATTGGAAACTAAAAGACTTAGCTCATGCACTGCTCAGCATAAGCTGTAGGGGAGGACAGATCTGACTATAAGAGAATTAGCATTAGATTCTTCACTGAGGGGTTACTGTGGTAGATAACAATCTTGGAAAACACTCTCTGAAGTTTAAAGATCTCACTTATAATTGCTGTCTATTGAAACAGTAAGCATGTTCACATAAACATGCACTGCATCATGCAATTTCACACTTGTCAACCAGGATCAGATGCAATCTTGTAAGAAGTTGGCCATCGTTGCCAAATTCCTGATGTACACTCCTGAAGTCACAGCAGTAGTAAATACACTGTGTATTGGTGCCACACTGAGCAAAAACATGCATCTCCATGTATTCTCCAGTGAGCTGATCTCTACGGATCTACAATACCAATTTATATCAGAATTTCTGCCTCAGGTTTGCTCTAACACCATATAAATTAACAACTGCTTCGAAATAAAACAAAAGCAGAAAGCAGAAACGTGTGACTGGGAAAGGTGCAGAGCAGTTAACTCCACAGCCACCTCCTGTTTCCACTGTCAGCAATAGCTTTTGTAGTTCTCCATCTGAAAATCTCAGAACAAGCAGGAACAGGGAATTATGAGGCTGTTTTTCATGCAGAGATGTTGAAGTTTGATAGCAATTTGCAGAACAAGTGCTTTGTTTTCACTACATACAAGATATAAGGAAAGCTGTAATGTAGATAGAAAATGAGAAATACCTCTATTAGGCAAGGTAAAACCATACCAACCTTCTACTCTCTTTTTGTGTAGTGGTGGCCGTCCTTTCTTATTTCTCACTGAAGAGGTTTTGCTGCTGCTGCTCCCACTGTTAACAGACATTCTGTCGTCTTCGCCGCCCGTAACTAATGAGTTCCTATAGGAAATGAGTGGCAGCCACACGTCTTCTCTTCTCTCCATCATCTGTTCTGTCAGAAATTTTTCTAGGTAGGTGTGACTGAAAATAGAAGACAATGAGTGCAGAGGCTCAGCGCGTTGTTTCCTCTATTTAACGTGCAAGTCCTCCCCACAGTGCTGAGAACTCAACAGAAATCTGCCATGGTGTTTCCTTATGTTATCAAATTAAAATACGTTGATAAAGCCTTGTACCTTGAACTGATTAAGAATTCATGGCATTCCCTCAAAACAAAGTAACAGTTAATTGTGTACAGGTGATTCAGATAAGGAATTTGAAGTTTTCTTTCCCCGACACCTTCCTGTATTTGCCTGCCATCATTCACAGTGCACGCTACTTGAATTCCCCTTCTATTCTGCATAGCAAGTAAGCCACTTCTCTATAATGCTGGTGTGTCAACAGATAATCTGAGTTAGCAGTCTGAGGATATAATTTTGCATCTTTGGAAAGGGAAAAGAACAGTTTTCTCAAATCCAAGCAGATATTTTTCAGTAAAAAATTGAAGATCCATTCCATTGCCATGGAGAAGTCCAGTGAGTACCTGTTAACTACTGGGAGGAACCAACCACCTTCTGTCCCACACATGGCCTGGAGGACAAGTGAGCTATTTTCCTTTTCCATTGAACGTTCAATTAAGGTTGTCCATAAAATGAGTAAGAAAAGCCACATGAAAGGGATTCCAATGAGTTCCAAACTAAAGAACCAAGCACTCAGAATTCAGGCACGAGAATGCTGGAGTACAGTGCCTTACCTTATTGTGTTAAAAAATAACGTTATGATGCACTCTGTGATCACAATCTCATTCAGCACACTGCCAAGTGGCAATAATAAGAGCAATAGTAACAATAATAACAGTAACACAGATAATATCAGTTACACTAAAGTAAATCAGAAAGGAAGCAGAAGCCTAGCAGAACAGTAGTGTTTCCTGAACTGTGATGGGAATGGTATCTTGCACCACGGGCACGTGACAGTCAGGCTGCCTGAATCAATTCATTTATTTTGAGGTAGGGAAGGCAGCCTGGAGGGTAGGATGCCCTCCAGCTTGCCCATGTCTCCAGACATGCAGCTATGTTGATGGGATCTTCAGGGTTATTCTAGAGCACTTTAGCCTCCAGACTAACAGCCCATTGCTGAGCTTACAGTCAGCTGGCTGGAGACCAAGCCAGCAGGGAGGTAAGTGATCCTGCACACAGGACTTCTCCACCAGATGGTGGTCATGTTCCTTCCTGCTTGCAGGCTGCTGCCCCTTCGCAGGGCGGGGGAGAGGTCCCTGTGGATTGGAGCAGCCATGCCACAGAGAAGGGCAAAAATCAACTGTCCAGAGCATAGCTGAGAATGTAACGTCAGCAAACTGCTATGGGGCAATGCACCCACTGCCCAACGAGTGCAAACATGACAGATCTCTCAAGTGAAGGAACGCAGAGATGTCCAAACAACATCTTTACATATAAGCTAGTTATCTTGACTCTCTCCATAGTCACTGCAGCCAATGGAATCCAGGGCACGTCCAAGCTTATCTTAAAGCAGTAATTTAGAACAGATGAGATGAAACATGGCCTAAAGACCCTACTTCTTTTCACCAGTCTTCCAATGCAGCTAAAATAAAGAGCTCAGATACAGAAGGCTACAAGACAGCTAAAATCAGGAGAAATGGATTCCACCAGAGCAACCTCTGCAGTCCTGAGAAAAATGTGAGGAAAAAACGTGAATGGTAAGACTGAAGGGTAAAGAATGAGAAATACTGAACTTCATGCAAAGGGTCCGCTCTGATTTAGCTGTCAGGTACGCTGTGTACTGGTAATATAACTTCAGATTTTAGACATGGAGAAACTTGTGGAAGTACTGGTAAGGGAGCAGGAAGAATAAGCTTCGATAAATTCAATTGGAATCAGGCTAACTAGATTTATGTTAACAGACACAGGGAACCTATGATTCAGCCAGAAAGGCAGCCAGAAAATCCTTGATTCTTAAGCCCTGTTCTGAAGAACAGAACAGAGGTTGACAAAATTCAAGAATATAACAATGCAGAGAAGTTTGAAAGCCTTAGTGCCAGGTGAGCCTGGATGAGCAGTCTAATTCTCAAGCTACTTCAACCATTTCTTCTACTGCTTTTGCTGAATTGGAAAATCATTTATACAATCAAAAGAGAAAAATTACAGAGAAGCTTGAGAGAATGAGTCAGTTCAGGTAGTCACAGTGGTATGACTTTATATATACTTGTAGAATGACATAAACTCACTGTGGCCAGAAAAATAACTAGAAAGATATTCATAACCATAAATGATAAGATCTGGTAATTACATATTTAAATTGTAATGAAGTTATTCAAAGAACTCAGTTCTACACTGGCACACAGTGCTACGATGACGTTTAACTACACTGTTTTTCCCTTACTGCTTCTATGCTGTGGCCAAATCTTGGATATTTGTTACAGAACATATTAGACATGTACACTCTTACCTCTGCAGTGATGCTGACAACACATCCTTATGATGAGCTTGCCTTCACTAATGAAGCTTTCTCTTTATCAATTCTCTTAATATCCACAGCTGCCTTTGACATTTTTTCAAATGTTGGCCATACAACAGTATTTCTTGCTATACATTCAACTCTTATCAGCAGTACATCTGATTTATTTCATTTGTGGGACTTTATCTGATGGCCACACCAATACAGATTGCTTGTTTCAGTCTGGGGTCTCTATCACTCTGCTCTTTCCTAAACAACAGCAGTGCTGTCTCTCACCCTGTCCTTCTATCCTATTGTGCATTAACAGAAGCTTTGACAACTCCAGAAGCTCACTTCAACTCAGTAAATCAACATAAACATACTTCTCATACAAATGTCCAACAGAAATGAATGCTACTGCAATGTTTAGAGACCTCCATATTTCCTACACTGCTTACAGCTCATTCCTTTTTCTGCTTGTCTGAAAAATGATTCCTTTTATTTTCAGTGCTCCATAGGAAATTTTAAGCAATGTTGTTTTTTGTAAGGTCTCAAGTTCACTTAATCAGTGGATTTGATTCTTCTTTTCTGATTTATTTTCATTACTTCAAAATATAAATTGATGAATAATTATGTGAAAACCCACTGGGCCTTCCCAAAACCCCCATTACACAATGAAAACCTCAAAGCTGCGAACTTAAACACACAATTCAACTATTAACACAACTCAGCAAAGCCCACTGAAGAAAACAAGGCTATTACTTACACAGTCTTTTTGTCCTGCCGCAGGAGTTTAGAAGAAAATTCACTAAGAACTTCAAGGAAAGCAAGGTTAGGAGGTGGGTAGTCTTGTCCTTTTTGATTCTGATATTTGAAGGCAAACTCTATTCCATCCCTACAGTGAAGAAATTTCAAGATGTTCAGACATTTGTAAGAAAATAAGAAAATATCAACATCATCCCATCACCTCTAAATTCTGCCTCAAATTCAAACTGTGACCATCCCATCTTATTTTTCATTACTGGCAAATAGCAGCTTTGGGACCTGAGGGGAATCACAAATTGAATGTGTGCAGATTCGAAGTCAACAACAGAATATTGCCAGTCTCCTGGTTAGGAGGAGACTGCAATATGAGGAACTTGGCAGCTGTGGAAAGCCACTGCCTCAGCAGGAATAGCCAGTCGGCTTCTTCTTTTTTCAGCCTAAAGCAGATGCTTGCAGTAATAATTAATATGAGGTTCAACAAGGTATAACTTACACATCTACACTCAGAGGAGAGAATTTACTTACCATCATACTCATCCATGCGCATCTGCCTTGTCTTTGCTTTATCATTTGAGATTACGGAAAACTACTTTTACACGACCCAATATGGCAAACGCATACCTGAACCTCCCTTCTCCTTGTCCCAGGAAGTATCTAGCAGCCTACTGATTTCCTTTCAGGTCAGAGAAAATCCAGAAAGGAGTATAGGAGAAAGTGGAAGGAATGACTCCAGATTAAAAAAAAAAAATACACTGTTGTTACAGGTGGATTTGGGCCTAAAAACGTCCAAGTATTTTCATACTGCAGGCATCTTCAAAGTATAATCACAAAACCCTGGCCTAGGACTGGGTCTGAGATGCCTGTTATGCAAACAGTGAGCACTCCAGTTAAAGGAGTAAGGATGGCACCTTTCCAAAGATGTCAGCAATAGGCACCTTTCTCAGGGACACACAGAGTATCAGCAGCTCTGGTACTCGTGGCAGCAGTGTTGCAGTGACCATGCAGAGAAATAGATGCTGTGCCATCCTACTCTGCTCGCGTGCTCTCTCACAGTCTGCTTGCTGAAAAGGTTCTTAGAGCACAGGTATTTAATGCTATGAGAAAAGCCTTTACAGTAGCACAAAGGATGCCTGAAAAGATACTCATAAAAACAGATCAGATTCTTGGCCTCACAATTACATCTATTTTATCTTCCTTACTCAGCCTCAGTTTCAATTGCTTTGAATCATTTAGTACAGCTAAAAGGAACTTTTTTCTTCTCATTGGGATCTAAGTTCACTGCATACTACTGGATTTCCCTTCTGGAAAGGGACTGACAGTATGGGTAAGCTGCTCGTGTGCCTACAGAACACCAAATGGCTGAGGAATTCCCCAGGTCAAACTCCAGGAACATGGCTGATGCTGAAAGGCTCAGATCAGAAGCAGGCAATGTTTGGGTTGCAGTAACCTGTAGCTGAGATGATACAAAACGAATACAGTTCCACCAGTTATGCCTTGGTGTGTACTGCCTTATCTGAAAGGAAAGTCATGAGATACTGAAGATCAGACAAATTTGAGGATAATCATTTATTCCTAAACCTGTTCCAGTAAAGCAGGACAGCTAGGCTGACTCCAGGGACACATCCCTGACAGGCTGCTGAACCCTCTCAGTAATCCTGGGAAGTCATGGGCTGTGCAGGGCTGGGGACAAGATCAAGACAGACCACCAAAAATCTCTTTCAGGATCTCTGTTCTTTCACTGGATGTCTTCACCAGTAGTGATGACAACACTGCTGACATCCAAGTGGAAGAAGCTGCCTCCTCACACTGAGAACTGCTTTAGAAAGAAAGTGCTGCAGATGGCCTGAGACCTGGGTGTTCAAGGAAGCAACAAAAAAAGATGGTGGGGACTGAGCATGACAGAAAAAGGACACTGCCATACATATACCATGGAATCACAGAATGGCTTGGGCTGGAAGGGGCCTCAAAGATCATACAGTTCCAACCTCCCCTGGTGTGGGCTGGCTGCCACCCAGTAGACCAGGCTGCCCTGCTCACCAGTGACTAATCTGAAGGTAGAACAAAAAAGATGCCATCTTCAATGCAAAACAACAGCACACTCAGCTCGAGATATGAAGGAACTCGCATTACTTTGGGTTCTGAAGTAGCTCACGCTTCTCCCATCCTGAGTATGACACACATTATTTAGCATGCCTGGAACTCGCACACTCCCCACCTACAGCCACCTCGTGCCATTTGGACAGGAAGATGTCACCTTTTACTCGGACAAGCATTAGGACTTTCAGAGCTCCCCAGATATCTGCTGAAAACTTAAGATGGGCATGAAGGAGAATCCAGAGTTTCTATCCAAACTCAGAAGGGAAATGTAACCTAGCAGGTACAGATTTATCCGATATCCATTTCCAAACATAATTTTTGTCTCCTCCAAACTTCTGCATCACTCATGCTTTTTTCGTGGCCAAATTCATTCTATTATTTGCATTCCTTTAGAATATAAAGTCATGATCGTGTTTGGCTCATCTTAGTCTTAATGCTCTGAGATAGCAAGCATTAATATTTTAACCTTTTTATGGCATGGAGGAGTTATAATTTAAACTTAGCAGCACCTGTCCATGCTCTCCTGCCCAGCAGTTAAATAAAAAGGCTCAATTCATCTTAAAAATAAAATAGATCTCCAAATTATTATTGTGGTACCTTTTTATAAAACCTACAGAGTGCGCACTACAGTGTTACAAAGAACTATCTGCAATTGTTAGATACAGTCCACACAAGTACATGTAATACCTGTGACTTCAGCTCAGATAAAAATGGCCATTCCAATCACACAAATAAATAGGCAGCAGTTATTTTTTCTTCTTTCCTTTCTTACATTTACACCCTCCATTATTTTTCCACTGAAATTAGAATAAATAGTTACTCCAGGACCTGGCTAAATTATGTACCAATAGAAGAGTATACTAAGCAAAAAAGTTAAGGCAAAGTAATATAAAAATCTGGTTTATTTACCACCACTCACTTGTGTAGTGTGGCCACGGCCTCTCTTGTCTTGATCTGATCCAAGCCAAAAGTGAGGGCAAACCGACGAGCCAGTTCCTTAATGCCACTAACATGGGCAGATGTCCTGTCCAGATTAGGACCTTGCTCCTGAACGAGTTCATTGAACAGCTAGAGAAAGAATTCAGTGGTTACAATCTGTGTGCTAGGAAACACATTCATTGCCAAAGTCTTTTTTATTTTTACCTGCGAGGGCGGAGCGGACACGATGCTCACTCCTTTTGTACGTAGATAAGACAGATTTCACTTATCTTCTAATCCACTCAGCTCCCAGATCACCTCCTGGTAAATGCTGTTTGACAACTGTCCCCTGCCTTGTACTTGTGCAGACCACACTGTTTTGCACTTCACTTCACTGGACTCTATCTATTCCTTTCCCAAATCAAGATGATTCTGCATTCTTAAGCTGCTTTCTAAAATACCTGCCTCCCCCATCAGATCAGCACCAGCTAGAAAATTAGGAAGCAAAATTTCTATTTCATCACTCAAGACTTAATGAATATCTGAAGAGCATCACTTGGGTAACTGCCTTCAAAACCCAGTTGGTAATGCCACTGCAGCACCATAATTAACAACTCAGTAGTTTTCTAAAAAGTTCTTTACTTATATTATCTTATTACGGTACCATTTAGACCTCATTTTACTAACTTGCTAATGACAGCAGCATCAGAGGAGACCGTGTCAACAACTGCATTAAATTTACTGTTTCTGCCCTACCCACAAGCTCTGTTACCATATAATTCACAAAAGCAGCTTCCCTGATGTGATTTCTCCTTGACAAATTCATTCTGACGAACCTATCACTTAGAAACTTGCAAATAGCTTGTCTAATACATACTTTGTTTGTGATGTGACACTAGGCTGACAGATCTCTGGCATCTGGCTTCTTCCTTTCTCCAAGTCTTAAGGACAGGAATTACTCTGACACTTGTCAATTGCTCTGGAGTTTCTTCAGTTTTTATCAGGTTTTCACACATCTCTCTTACCTTCCAGATTGCTACAGGAAATTCTCAGGTAGTCTGGAATGAATACTGGAAGGCCCGGCTGATTTGAAAACATCTTATTTATATCATAAACTTCTCCATGCAATGAATATATCTAGTACTTCAAGGGCCTACACAGTATTTAGGGAAGCACAAGCTTTGTGTTGGAACAAGGATGGCTTTCATCATCAAGCCAATAACTTATGGTTGCTATAAAACAAATTGTACATGGAAGAGATACGCTTAATAAAATTGGAGGACTTCAACTAATCACCTCAAAGTATGAAAAATCAATCACTATGTAGGCAATAGGAAAGGAGAAGGAGAAAAAGTCATTCTAATTTCTCTTGTTCACTAGCTACCAGTAAACAAACACTACAAATCAGCTTGGATCAAACTGCACTCAAAGCTCTCTTCTCCTGTTCTTCCATTTTAACCTGACCAAATGGTGACAGCTGGAATGGCAGAGCAACACAGCCTCTTACCAAAAGCACAGATTTTTCTGCCTCACTACAGACAGTGCCAGAGAAAAGTCCTGCCCGGGAATGTTTGCAATGAAGGATTTCTCACAAAAATCAATATTCTTACCTGTTGCAAACTGAGAATGAGTGTCTTTGCACACTGGATTTTATCAATTTGCCTTGTTTTGCTCAGGGTTTCCTTAATGATATCTCCATAGTCATTGTAGTACTAGGAAAAAATGTGGGGAAAAATCCTCTTTAACAGGAATTCTTACACAATATTTCAGTTCTTTTTCTGATTACTTCCAGTTCTTCTTTTGAAAAGACAGCAGTTTAAAGGAACAACAAAACCATAACAGTTTCAAACCCAGATTTCCTGTATGAATGGAAGGCAATGTTTCTGTATGAAAATTCAAGCTGACTAGTCACCTGTTGATAAGGGACTTCTTCATTTGTTATCACCTGTGTTACATTTGTTATCATCTTTGTTACATCTTTTGTAACAAATATGTTGAAAAACAAACAAAAGAGCATTTCCTACCCCAAACTAAATGTTTGATGGCAGTGAGCTGTGGCTGAAAATTGTAAGAAGCAATAATGCACTGAAGCTATACATTACTGAGCAGATAGGTTACAAACAGAAGGTCCATGGTGAATTAGATGGCCATCATTCACTGAAGCTGAAAAACTGAATAAGGAATTAGTCAGTATGAAGCACTGCTTCATTCTCTGCACTGAACGAGGAATGACTGCTGAGAACCACAGCCTGCATCATCATTAAAACTTTGGGCTGAGAACCTAAACTTTCTTTTTTCCAGTATTCTTTCAGCTTGATTAACCCTTCTGCATTTGCAGCCATCTGTTTTCATTCCCTTTCAAATATTGTTCTGCTTTCTTTGCTACAGAAATCTTCCTAGTTTGCACTCTCAATTCAGCTTCTCTCACTCATGCTTTATTTCAAGAGAAAGAGGGAAAGAGAGGGAATTAAAAAAAAGAGTAGCAGCAGGTTAAGAAACTAACTTGGAGTGTGATAGCTTCATCTTGAAACTGCTGCTCTGTCTTCTTTGGGATCCCTGACAGAGAGACAAGTTGGGTCCACCTGGCAGTCTGATGTAAGCTGAGGGACTTGGTGTACCCTGGCAGTGTCAGAAGTGCCACGGGCCTGCTTACCAGCAGGTAAACATGCAAGGAGAGTGTAAAGTGGCAGCTGTGTAGCAAGTCCTTCTGAATTCCTTTGGGACTAAATATTGCACAGAAGCAGTGTACGCTGATAAAATATTCAGGTACTGCATACCTACTTACAGCAGTACCTCACTGCACTTTTTTACTGCATTCTTGTTTGAAACAACCTTTTCCCACAGGAAAAAAAAGCCTGCTTCCCTGCTAGGAAACAACTGTGAAATTGACAAACAACTGTTACTGTGGTTTCTAAGAATTAATTTGAGGAGCAGGATAAGAAATTCTCTGTGAAGATAAGCCTCTCTGAAATACTCAGCATCTTGTAGGGCCAACCTTTGCCTTTAGTAAAGCTCTCCTTATGTAGGAAGGCTAGTTTAGACCTTACAGCTTCTCAGTGACAGGTGTAATTTAAAAAGGAAAAAGTACAGGAATCAAATAAGGCTGGGAAAGCTTTCAAGTGGTCAGTCTTTAACAACTGGACTGCAAGGAAGAGAACCAAGTAACCCAACACTACAGTCTCTATTCTCTTAGCAGAAGCAGAACACACAGAGCAGTACCTTCATATAGTGTTTGAAGATATCAGCTGCTGCATGCATGTCCACAATGTCATAAATTATCAGCTTGCTAAAGGCAGCCAGAAGGTTTCTTCTCTTATGTAAAGCTTCTATTTTGTTAGCTTCATCTTCTTCATCTCCCTCTGAAAGCATCAACAATAAAGTTGTTATAATTGCTTGTTATTTTCTAGAGCAACATTATTTAAAGAGTAGCATTCAGGAAAAAAGTCAATTATTTAAAATGGAAGCAAGTATTGTTGCAAGAGAAGCTAAAACGGAAGATGATTACTTTGGAATGTTAGGACCTTCAGGGAATTTGGGAATTTCAGGAAGATGACACCATGCACCAAGGATGCTGCAGTCCTGACTAATACTGAATGCAATCCATGTGAAACTGAATCACCGATTTTCTTTACTCTGTGAAAGGCCACAGTGAAGAGCTGTTGAATGTTTTATGCTTAACTTCTGGAACTGAAGGACAGTTGGAGATACTTCTTCAGCATGACTAACCTATAAATGTTTCATATGAGAAGAATTAGAAACTGATGCTTGTACTGCATGCCTTGGGTTTGTAGGTGTGAAATCCACAGCTCTAAAGGAGCAATAAACAACAGGAGATAAAATCCAGTTGTAAGCATTAAATCTCCATGTAGGACTTCACTCTGAATAAAAATGAAAACCATAGACATAAAATGTGAAATACATTATCACACAGTAAAAAACTGTATTACACAATTTACAGAAGAAAATGCAATCAGCTACAACAACTGTGATAACAGCAAATACCATTTATTTAGTAGAGAGCTTTTTTTTTTTTTTTTTTTTTTTTTTTTAAGGGGAATGTCCTGACCAGCTTGAATTAAAACAGATCTGTGTAGGGGCCAGAAGGGACACAGCCTCTCTGAGACTCTCTTGCTTCACTCTTACTGTATTCTCCACAAAGCCACTGTGTATAAATGATGTATTTTATAGTAGGAGACCTTTTACAAGCAGTGGAGTTGACTGTATGTTCACCTTAATCCTTAGAACTGAAGCATCCTCTCATTTTTCTTCATTTCTTTTTGTAGGTATAATATATTCTGAATACCAAAAGCTGCAAATTGTCAGACTGACTTCATGGAATTAAAAGTAGTATTTGGGGAGGCAGATTACACATAAAAATCTTCATTCACCTTTTTGCTGTCTTCCCAGTCCAATTACAGGATGTGAAAAAGCACTGACAGAGCTCAGGAGAAAAATAAACACTGTCCTCTTAAAATATGCCCTTTATTTATTATTGTGATCATTTTGCTCACAAAGTACAATTCACACTGTGTACTTCTGGTGAAGTTGTGTTTCAAAATGCATTCTTTTCTGGCTATTGTAATCCATAAAGAAATGCTCAAAAAGATGCAAGCTAGTGGGGAGCTAGTGAGCTAGAAGACTGAAAGTGCTCAAAAGCAAGAACAAATTCTCTGAGACCTTACTTCTATACACTACTGTCTGAAAAGATCAAAACCAGCACCCACATGCCATGCAAACTTACAAGTAACTGAGTTCAATGAAAATTCAGAAAATGTGCCATAAAAGCACTGCAGTATGCATTCAGCAGGTGTTTCATATTGGTTTTTTTTTTTTTTTTTTTTTTTGGACTCTGGTATTCCTTCTCCTGTCCAAAGCTGTTTAGGATTCAGAAATTGGGTGCCCCTGTGTATGTATTTAGGCATCTGTAATGCACAGTAGTGGCAATGAGTTATTTAAAAACAGATCTCAGTGACAAATCTGTCCTTCCTTGACTGAAAGCAAACAATCTTGTCATCCTTCTGAGGAAGCAGAGATGCCTGACCTACTGCCTCTCAAAGCACGGCCACACAAGGATGCCTAAGAAATAACAGGAACACAAGCAAGCATACACAATGCTTCTCCAACGACTTTCAAATCAAGAAACCTGATTCTGTTTTGAAATCCTGAATTTATTTTGAAAATGTCAGTATTTTGAAAATAAAAAGATTAAAAAAAAAAAAAGAACGACAGTTTTGTACAGATTAATAGCATGTTGTTTACAGGCTGCTCCCAGGTCTTCTGAAGTCACCAGGTCTCATGAAGTGAACTCTGTAACTACTTTTTAAGACGCACAGCACTGAATGCTTCATATGCACACTTAGCCCTTGTCTTCCTAAAACCAAGGAAGGAATAATTTTGAAAACATTTTTGAGTAAACTGATCTGACAATTCTGTTTTCCTCTTTCTTCTTCATCTGTGATGGAAAAAAAGCTAAGTAGAAAACCTGAAAGCTAAACGTACCCATGCTCTGGTTTTCGTCATCTTGGTCAATGAAGACATGGTCCATCACAAAACTGAGAAGTTCTGACTGGAGGCCTGAGTCTGGATTAAACACCAATGGCTGAAGACCTTCACGCCCTCCAGTCATCAGCTGGTGACTAAAAATCATCAAGAGATCACAGAGCAGCATGAAGGCCTGAAAGGCAAAAGAGATATAAGAAGAGTAAGAAGCTTAAGTAAGTAAAAACCCAAATACCATTTATCTAACCTGTAGATATTCTCTCCTTTACCTCCTTTAACTAAGCTGAGTTATGTATGTTTCTGTGCTGTGAGGACTGTTCACTAGGGGTTCCCTTAGTTTTAAAATACTACGTCTCTTATTCCTATGTAGGGAACTCTGTTTACTGATGTTCCATGTCTAGGATGAACCACACTAAGTTTCCTTTTCTTCTCTGTGGGAAGAACTGTAAATCTCTTTCTACTCCAAGGACTGCATTGAAGAAAAAAAAAAAAACAACACAAAACACCTCTTTTGATGAACAGTTAAAAAAGTTAAAGAAAACTACGATCTGCTTAGACTTTGGACACAGGTGCCAGTATTTGGGATTTTTCTCTACGGTACCTGGAAATTTAGGATTCATTCCAGTCACGACTTGTCTGCTGCTAATCCTAATGTTCATCTCTATAAAAGAAAAATACCTCTAAAAAGGAAAAATTATGCACTGAGAGTGCTTTTTTTTTCTTCTAACCAAGATGAAGACAGGACAGGTTCAGATGATGATGTACTGTAGACATGCCTGGTCAGAGATTTATTTCTCTCAGCCTAAAAAAAATGTGGGATGTTTCACTTCTGTATCTAAACTTTACACTTTCTTCTCTCCTTTAAGATGCAATCGATCTTTGCTGAGAAGCACGCACAGATTAAGGAGCAAACATACAGGAGAGAAAATGTAACATGAAGAACTCTCAAAAAAAAATCAGTAAAATTGAGGAAGAGTTCCTGCACTTGCAGAAACAGACTTTTTAAAAAAGAAAATTAAAAGCATCATAGATGAGATGGGTGGAAGGGATCTCTGGAGTCTCAAGTCCAATCTACTCTGACTGGGACTCTCGCTATCTCTATTTCTGGTTGGTTGGAGCCTTGAAAGCTTCCATAGAACAGTGCAAAACTGAAGAGGAACTTCTAAGAAAAGCTGATATTATCAATGAAGAAAAAACAAAACACGACAGAATAAGAGAATTAAAACATTTTAAAATATATCAAGAACAAAACCAATGCAGGAATGGTAATCATTTACAATTTGTTGATGCAGAAACAATATTACAGCAAGTTTATGCTACAATGGTTGATATTTTCATGAAGCTAGATGCTATTTTCACATTATACAGTGTTAATAAAATATGTTCTATGTCAAGAGTAACTGTTCAGAGTGCTAAAAATAATTACTGAAGTTAATCTACAGGAAGACAGTGACACCTCAGAGTCCTGTAAAACTACGTAAGTAGGAAGGTCTCTGAGCCTTTAATATTTCTATCAAGTTGTAGAAGATGGTATAAAAGCCAAACAGAGCTATCTTTCAAAAACAAAAAACAAAACCCAGTGTCTGTTAAAAAGTGTTATCTTTTAAAAAACACAATACCTGCATGCCATTTAATTAGTCTTGGCAAAATCATGGAAGTGCTGATACAGAAAAGCAATTTCAGACAACTAAAAGATGTCAACAGACCTGATATAAATCAGCAAATGTTAAAATCTGAGCAAAAACCAGCTACTGTTTCTTGCAGACACTGCAAATTATTTCAGTGAGTGCTTGGATTTAATTTCTTTTACTACAATTTCTAAATACACCTAACAAAAGCTCCCCAATCCACGCACATATGGCTTTCCACAAATTGAACACAGATAACTGAATAACTACTTTGAGCCATAAAAAAAAAAGGGTACCTTGCTCTTATCATGTTTTGTATGTGTACCTTTGGCATACGTGTGCTCTCATGCCCAGATGCACACAATTACGACTGCAAACAGCTTTCTGAAGAAGCACAGCAACCTATGCTATAATTTCTACATTCTTGGAAATCTAAAGAAATCCTCCTCCTGCTATTTATTTATTGAAGACACTATGTAGCTGGATATTTTACTGTGATTTACCAAGGAGACATAACTATTTGTCAAGTAACTGTTTTTGCATAGTGTGCAATTAAATTTGTAGTGTCATTCCAAGTATTTTTGTAAAAATTATTTAACATTCTTTTCCTGCTAGAAAGCATACATAAGAATGACCTGTACTGCTAGAGGCCTCTATTTTCTCCTATTAGCCACCATGGGAAACAGAGACACAATAGTTAGCATTTACTGCTACATTTAATGGAATTATTAGGATGACAGAACAATTAAATATTAAGCTTAGACTTTTTTCCCCAATCTAACATCAGGCATTTGACTTGTGTAGGAAGGCAGTTGCTCTAGATTCCCCAATACTCAATGCAAGGGAGGAAAAAAAAAAAAATCCAGAAATATACACAGATTGAGCCAATCTGAGGTCTGAATCACCCTCTAAAAGTGCCTGCTTACATCTGCTAATACACCAGTTAAGAAAAGGAGTGGACTTTAATTTTAGGTGGTTCAGTTAGACACCCACAGTTAAGACAGCTGAACGTGGGCCTAAGCATCTATTGTGACATCTGAAATGAGTTTGGTATTAGCCGTACTTTGAAGGTGATTTCAATAGTTCTTTTCACTGAGTGTTGGGTCAGTTTTACTTGAAGGAAAACCATCTGTGCCTTCTAAGTTTGTTGCAGTGTCATCTTGAGTTTTACTACAGTTGTTAGCATTCACACTTCAGTAAGAGCACGTGACAGACACTTCCTTTACCTGTTCTTTAACTGGGGTGTTGACATTTGATAGACACTGCTGGCAGACAGCCAGAAAGGATTTCACAGTTTTCCTCAATACCAGCAAGTCCTCCTAGAATAAATATTAAAAAGAGATGATATGTAAGTATTAATAAAAGGTTGCTAAGAAAAAAGCATAAGAAGATGGTGATAATTTCACACGTTCAATCCCATGAGCTAGTAAAACAAAGAGAGGCCATGTAAATGCATGCATAGTAAAACAAGTCATTAGTCTTCAGAGGAATGGCACAAGGTTTCCCTGCAATAAATACTCATAATAAAACAATACATCTCTGGGTTACAATTATCTGCATTTTATACTGGATGTAAATTATAAATGTTTTAGAAGAAAAAGATCAATACATCGAGGTCGGCCCACCTGGTGGTTTAAAAGTCATTCTGTATGTAGATAAATCAACATGAACAAAACCACCAATGAGCAATCTCAAATGCAACAAGAACGTTATCCTAACTGCCTGCAGACATGGGAAACGTGAAGGCACATGGCAGAAATTTAATGACATGGGGAAGAAGAAAGGAGGTTTGTTGATCTAGAGAAAGGAGGATCTGTGGGTAGAAAAAATAAATATGAAAATACACATAACTTGGCACCTATTTAAATAGTTACTCTGTTCACATTAGGAGCAAATTCAACACAGAGAGGAAAACAGGAACCACAAACCATCAGGACTTACATTAGCCTCAAGTTCTGTCAAAGAGGACCAGCTTTGTCAGCACCGACTGACAGATTCTGCTACCTCTGCATTGCTCAGTGACACCAGCAAAGCTCCTGCCCTGTCTGCCACCTGTCTGGCAGCATTTCTGATGTGTATCTGCAGCTGCTTCAAAGATCTTTTACCTCCCTGCTTTCACAGAGATTTCATGTAAAGAAGGGATCTAAATTACAGCCATTAATTCTCACTGAGACTGCTGGCCTGTCACTACTGCTGACATTTTGGTATCTGCCTGTATCAGCTTTCAGATAGAAGACATGTCCTACAGAACATCCAAACAAAATCTAAAGATCCCATGTACTGCAGCATTTTCCCTGCCAAAATTCTGACTTCTGATTTCACCGTCTCTTCAGTCCATGTGTCTCATTTCTAGTTTTAGCTTCTTTTATTGCATCCTATCGCAAGATCTGATTATTCCTTGTTTACTGAAAAGCCTTTTTGTGGTCCGTATGTTCTTCCTGTACTGAATTCACAACAGAAGGCAGGTATGCAAACACACCTAAGCAGCCCACAGGTTCCTAGATCTCTGAACCTCTTGATTTTCAATAGAGTAAGAGCGATTTTCTGATCTAGTCTCTAAAGATCTAAAAGGTACACCACTTTTTTACTACTAATCATTTTTCTCTCTTAATATAGGCAAAAATCCCTTTCTGCAACTGCATTACACTACCATTACATGACCTACAAGGTACCTCTGGTCTCTTCTAAGTGATAAATCTCTAGTGATCAGCCTTCTTGTTCCCAGGCATGCCTTCTATTTGGCTGCCTCTGAAGCTATTACATCGGGATGATTTCCCAATTTCAATTTTCATCTAATATATTAAAACTACTTCTTAGCTACTGAACATGAATTACATTAAAAACACACATTCAGCTGCACTGCAATGTGATATCAATGCCTTACAGAAATTGGTATTACAAAATAGTGTCTTCAACAGTCAAAAATGCAACTTCCTCAAGTTTATTTGATCCATCTAGTCTTTTTTGTTGGCCATATTTGTTCAGCCTTCTACTGACTGTTTTCCATCAGCCCTCCCAGGAGTTTACCTAGCACTGACAGCACGCTTATCAATTTGCTGTGATGTGATCATCTGGCTTATACTTTTAAGTATTACAATCACTTTCATTTCTATCTACAGCAACTACTTTCTAACATAATACCTTCCATTTAAATGCTAATGATTGAAAAGGGAAACTGAAACCTACAAAAAAAAAAAAATTTAGAAATTGAATGTCTCCCATTTTTCTTTCTGTCGCAGTCTGAATAACACCTAGCATACACTATTTATTACCCTCTCTTGATAGCTCAATAAACATTCCATTCCAGAAGTACAGACATCAAAAGAAAGCCTTGCTGAACAGTGCAACAAAGCCATCTGGAACTTTCTAAAATTGGAGAAATCCCCAGACTGCTGTAGAGTGATAATGTGGTTGTTGATTTGTTTTTTTTAAACAGAAAATGGTAGGGAAGAAAACAAATTATATTTTCAAGTCTTTTACCATTCTAAGGCACACAGCCAAGGTTCTCGAGGTGTGATTACAAGAGATGCTGGCTTCAGTAGAAAAGCTGGCATAAAATATGTACTGTCCTTTTGGTTGCTAGGCTAAAATCATGAAGTCACACTGGATTACTGAAGAGATGCACGATAAAAATAACTCACTCTTGAGCTATACAACTAATACCTTAAAATGTAACCAGTACTTGGAACGAGAATGAGCCACTAAAAACTACGCCTTGAACTGATTTTGCACCAACTGTAACTGAACAACTGTTTGCAAGACTTATCTAAAATTGTTCAGTTATTTTCTAGCCTAAAATTGAAGGTTTTTTCCCACCATTGAAGTCAATGAGAAATGCTGTAGTTTTGCTAGTTATTGTTTTTATTCTTATTTTCTTTCCTCTAAACTACTTCTCCGAAGCATTAACTTACCTCTTCCAAACCCAACTCTTTAACAAACTTTAATATGTTCAGGAGCAGTTAGCATTCAGCTCCTCTGCAGAACACAACCCAACCTTTTGCACCCACTGCCACTTCAGCATTTTGTGCTTTCTTTCTTTGTGCTCACAGTAATATGAAAAGCCTCCAAGTCACTGTGTTCTTTAAATCCTTTTAAAATCCTCTCTACTAATTCATCTGCCTACTAATCACTTAGCAATAGCTCTGCATTTGGCTGGTCTGGCTGCAGCTCATTCAGAACTCTTTCACTTTTGACTTGCCTCTGAATGCTTGTTCTATTCTTGCTTTTTTTTTTAAACTGTTGTAAGACTTTGGATGCTATTCTTCTGCAGATATTTCTTTTTCCTCTACATATATGTACAGTGCACAACTCAATGGTCCCAGGCACCTGGTTTGTTGAATGCATGCAGAAATCTAGATGGAAAAAACAGCTGTATAACCTAATACTTCCCAATACTTGTTTCCCAAGATCTATACATTTTCAACTGATTTTCCTTTGAAACCACCTTAAGTCCCCTTTTCATGTGAAGAATACTTTTTCTCTAGGACATCACAAACTTCCTGCAAACAACACAGTATAAATCTCTTCTCCTCTGTGCCATGCTGCCTACCACAAAGAGCACTGCTCTGCTTAGCAACAGCCCCCAGTCATGGCCTCAGCCTCCTCTGAGCTCCACAAGGGCAAGGCCAGTGATTAGAGTACTGGGCTGAGGATGCTTCAAGCTTTGTGCCCGTTATCCTCACCCACTGCAACCTTCCTTTTACTCATCAATGTTTCCTGTAAGATTTTAGACACCACAACGATCCCAACGGATGTGACTGATTTCAATAGATGTCATTCCTTCTCCCTCTCACCATGCTCCCAGGCTGGTCGTGCACCCTCCCTTCCAGCAGCCTTGAGCAGCCTGCACTCAGCTGAAGGAATCTCACTCAGCCTGGGGTGCAACACAAAGGACCCACACCTCCAGTGCGTATAGATGACTCTGCAGATGCTTTGCATGGCACGTGAATGTTTAACAGACTGCAGCAAGTAGCATGGATACACATAAAGCTGGAGAACCCTTCTGTCCAACAGGGGCCATGCTTAAGAAGAGGATCTCAAGCTCTCAAAAGAAAGGCAGTGGACTTGTACCGCCCTCTTTCTATGGGAGCGACTGTACATGTCTAAACATGTGCATGTGTTGGGGAGGGGATTAAAAATCAATTGCAAATAGTTACAGAAGGACTATTTCTGTGTTCAGAAGCATTTCTCAAGTGTCTAGTGTTGTGGTTTACCTGCTGTATTGGTTATACTGATCCTGGAGACGAATTTAATTGACCGCATGTTAATTATGCGCCTTTAATGAATCAATAAGCTACCACAATCCTAATTTGATTTAGATTAGAAGAGTTATGAGGTTTTCCCTGCCACACATACAAAGCCTACAGACTAGCACACCTAGCCTCGTATAGCCAGCCAGAATCCAAAACATGCTCAGCAGCTGTAACACAGAACGTCCCTCAGAAGGCAGTGTGCCATAGGCTTAGGCACAATGCCCATCACAGTGATCAAAACAGGACATTCCTTTTGGGAGAGAGACTGCGTGTCTGGAAGAACCATCTGAATACCAGATAAATAACGACTTCATCCTACAAAAGATTCTGTTCTCAGTTGTATCTCCCTGGTTGTCAGAGAATCACAGAATGGTTTGGGTTGGAAGGGACCTTAAAGATCACCTAGTTCCAATCCCCCGACACCTCCCACTAGAGGCAGGGACACCTCCCACTAGACCAGGTTGCTCAGTGCCCCCCCCATCCATGTACAGCCTGACCCTGGAACAAAATAATTAACAAAATTATTTTCAATTTTGAGCTCTGCTCCAATAACTCACTTTGAAAGAGCAACAGACTAACTAGTATTTGTGAGTATGAGTTCACACCAATGATCCAGCTAGTCATGGATGAACATTTCTTATAAATCAATCTCTACCTCCGATCTCTCAGTCTGGATGCTCAAGAGAAATCTTAACAACAACAACAACAAAGTCTTCTAAACATGAGCCTTGTAATAAAAATTCATAAAACTGCTCGGTACAAAACAAAGAAGGACTTAGATTAGTTTTATAGCCTATCATGAATTTCTCATTTTTCCAACAATTACAGGTTTCTCCCCACTAGCCTTTTCATCTCTGCCTTCTCTTCCCTCCTAATAGCTGTCCTGTCACCTCTCCTTCCCTTGCTCCCACCCTCCTAGTAGGTATCAGAGACCCTCCTCTTTTCTTTTAGAGACAACTTACACGATCTGTATCCATACAGAAACCATGAAAATGTTCCCACTTTGTACTGTGATCTTCTGTTATTTCAAACTTGAAGGGCTTACGTACCCAAAATCCTATCTAATTTTTACAGCTATTATCACTGGTCTGCTAAAGATACTGCTTCAGCCTACAAAGCATCACCTTTATGTGTCCTTAGATTACTGCAGCTACAGCAAAGTATGACTAGAAAGCTGAATGGACCTGCACATTAAAATACTGTGTCAGAAATGTTAACAGCCTAGATAACTAAAAAATGCTAATGAAACACACCATCCCTCATTCTAATGTGTTTCCTATTAAAGTCTTTGTCTTCCCATACATCTTACTTCCAAAGTGATTCCCTTTAATGCCTGCTAACTCATAAGCCTAAATCATGCCAAGCAGCCATGGGCAAAATGATCTCATAATGACTTAATGGACAGGTAAACTGCATCTGGATTTATTTTCACCGTCAACAAATGAAAATTAAATGTTTGATAGAAAAAAAACATACATAAAAATATGTTTCAAACATCAGGCTTGTGGATTTCTCTTTAACTTGTTTCTGCCATGGGCAGGAAAATAACACCTATTACTATAGATTTCATACTTCAATTTGGTGTGTAACTTCTGAAAATGTCCTAAAAGATCAGATAGTGGCCTCTAACTGAGAAATTGCTATGGAAAGGTTCTGAAAATACTAAATATAATGATCAAATTACACGTAATATTGTCTTTACTGCATTACACCTGCATGCATTTGCTTTTTATTAGTAACTGTCACTGCTAGAAACCCTATATTTAGCAACATGAAAGATGCACCTAAAGGCTAAACAAGGTAAACGTACATAAATATTAAGCTGTATGTGATGTACAAACCACTGGTATTGCTTGCAATTATTAGATAAGCACTGTTAATTTTACTTATCTGCTCATACTAGCTCTTATATTCAAATTAAATACATTCAGCAATAAAAATATAGAAGTCAACTAGTATCAAGTACTGATAAAGACAAGCTTCTGCTATTCACACAGTTTATTCAGACATATGTATGATACTAAATAGATCTTAAAATACTAAGCAAGTCAAAATGCAAACATTTTCTACCAGCTTCACAGTGGTATAAAAAGACTGTACACTGTGTGGAGTTGCAGAGCATCAGGTCTAATGCCTGTTAAGGTAAGTTCTGTTTCAGCAAAATTCATGTGATCAATTGTCTACTTACTTTGGAAGGGGAACCTTCAGTGATTTTCACCAGCTGCCAGAGAATAGAGTAATGCGAACACTGCAGTGCCTGAACAACTATCTGTAACACAGGCAACACAAAGAGTCTAAGCATGCTGCAAATAACAAACTGTATATAAAACACATAGCATATTTTGGGGACAGAAAAAAAAAGAGCAGCTCTAAGGAAGTATTTTCTGTTTCTGTGGACATCATTTTCCTTGTTCAGCTTAGTGCAATAAGAAACATTATGCATTATGAACGGAAAATTTACTGTGGTCAGCTGGGAAACAAAGCAGAAGAGAAAATCATGCATTAGAGCACAGTAATGGGTGTAACAACAGCACAACAGAAGTACAACGCCTGCATACCCCAGTTCAAAAACATTTGTTTAAGTACCTCTAAATCTTACTGCATGAATAATACAGTCTAGAGCATGTAGTCCAATTAAAAAAAGAGGAGAAAATAATCATGGACAACACAGGACATGTGTTTGTGATGCCCACAAAAGCATCAATGTCTTCTTAAAATTTCAGTACAATTTCTTAAATTTTCAGTAATAGGTGCTAAAATTCCAAAACCTTTTCAGCACGTTCAGGAGGTACTTTGAATGGTTTGTGCTTCTGTGCACAGCAAATCAACTAACAGCCCTTAGCTGCTTCACAGATTACTTTTCTGAAGGATATTACTAAAGGGGCCAAAGTATTCCTATTCAGCAAACTTCTAGGGGTCTGAGGAAAGACCATACTTTCATATTGAGGAGAGTTAAGGTTTCAGAATCTTTTTCCTAACACCTCAGAGAAGTAATCTGGGATGTGGCAATAAGTTGGGATACAGAAGTCAGTCTCTATTATGGCTCCATCTACTTTCACCAAACTTGGCTGTGAGAAAAGCCTCAGACCTCCCAACACTTCCTTTCTAAAAAAGGCTTCTAAAATAGATCAGAGTTGCATGATTTTCTTTCTAACTAACAGCTGGCTTCCAAGAGAAATGAGAATATAGCTTAAATACTACAGCAGGCAGTCTGCAGTTTAAGCTGAAATAGCATTCTGAGAGAATCTGGAACATTCCTGTGCTCAGTGGTCCCCTTATTAAGAACGCTTAGAAAACAGTTGTCCACATCATATCTACTGAAAGAACCTCACTGGAAAGGTTGGCCAGCATCCTTGCTGAGTGTTTTTCCAGTTTTCATAAGCACTCATCTTACCTTCAGTGCACAAAGACTGCAATAATTCAAATCACAGCCAAGGTTTACGAATGATGGGCTCCTGTGTAAAAATCATGATTTACGCAGTGCTTATCACAGGACACGAGTTACTCCTTGCTTTAAAATGAGAAAGGTGAAGCAAGTAGCTCAAAATCACACTGAGTAAAAAAGAAACAAGATCAGATTTTCTTCCCCCTGAAAAATGTTTAACTACAAGAAAAATTTCATTTAAGGTCCCATGACTTTCCTAAATAACTGATGCCTATCTCCATTACGAAACTCCTGTAAACACTGAGTCCCCAGACGATGCAATGTAGGTGTTGCTAGCAGTACCTGTTCTGGCATAGCTCCATGTTCAATTCCAGTTCTTAGTAATCTGTAGCAGTTACTGAACAGATCCCATTTTGTGAGATCATGAGCACTAGAACGAGACATAACAAAGAGAGAGAGATTAGTTGTGTTCCTCGAAACTCCACCTTGCAGCAGCAATATAGTCTGACCTGGGAGCTCAGCGAGCAGTCTGGTATTTTTGCAAAGCAGAGACAATACAGCATGCTGACAAGGCAGCTGCATAATTAGTTCACACCATGTTAGAACCAGATGTTAGGCTTTTAGATGATAGAGGTAAAGAAAATGTTTGCCACATTGGATTTCTGTCGGCAGGAGATAAACTTGATGCATACCATGCAGCTTTAAATGTTATTTAAGAGTAGCTGTAGGCTCCTTCTCAGTGTTGCCCTCTAAGTCATTTTTCCTGTTGTGTTCTAAACATTGGCAGGATTTCAGAAGGCACTTCTCAGGCATGGCAGCACAAACTGTGGCCAAACTGCAGTTATACTGAATGACTGATTGCACAATAGCTACATAATCTTCTGTCTTATCATTTGGCAAATAACTGCATACGTTATCACTAAATACTGAACATCCTGAAATATCCAAACCAAGAGCAATATACATGTAAACAAGACTGAGGTCGTGTTAACCATTCCTTCCATTCAGCGTTTCATATTTCAGTTGTACCAACCTGATTTGCTGGGAAGAGAAATACAGATGAGATTAGCAACAGAAGTTTTAGTCTTACACACCTCAACAGCTGGTGTTGTAGGTTCACAGTAAAAAACTGAGAAATACTAAAAGAAACATACAGTAACCTGAAGAATTATTTTTCACAACAGATTTAGATTTTGCAGTAAGAGAGAAACAGAAAATTTGAAACCATCTGTAAAATGTTTATAAAATGCAATCCCCTCAAAAGAATAAAAAGACAACTTGATTATTAAAATACAGAATCACAGAATGGCCAGGGTTGGAAGGAACCTCAAGGACCATGAATCTCCAACCCCCTGCCACATGCAGGGCCACCAACCTCCACATTTCATACCAGCCCAGGCTGCCCTGGGCCCCATCCAGCCTGGCCTTGAACACCTCCAGGGATGGATGAGGCATCCACAGCCTCTCTGGGCAGCTGTTCCAGCACCTCACCACTCTCTCTGTAAAGAACTTTTGCCCTGACATCCAACCTAAATCTTCCCTCCCTCAACTTAAAACCATTTCGCCTTGTCCTGCAGTTATCTACCCTTTCAAAGAGGGTTGATAACTCACCTTGAAGAAGGGATGCTCTGACTGAACCGGAAAGTCTAAAGTAGATAAAGCAGCCTCATCCATCTGTCTCCCTTTCATCCCAGTACTTTGATCACTAAGATATGCTCACTTTCCCTATCCACTGCTTTCACCCCGTGTTGGAGCTGCCTGACTTTGTTTAAATAATTAACTACCTTGCTCAGTGAGAAAGAATATTTCCCTGGTTCTGAGATGAACAGAAGCTGAACCAGGAGCTTTAAGATCCTGCTGAGAACCCAAGCATGAAATCCTTTCCCAGTCTGGACTGTGTTGGTCCCACAACACAGAAAATCTCTCTGATAAAAAGTTCCTAACACTTATGTCTTTCAACTGAGAATAAATGAAGTACACCCAGTACACACGCTAGAGTTGTGCCATTAAGCCAAGGTGTATCTTAATTTCTACTTAAGATCCACGAGTAGAAGGAAAACAATAGGAAAACCTAAAACAAAGCAAAACAGCACCTTCCCCCAGAAAAAATGAAAGAGCGAAAATATACTCCCCACCTAGATTTTGGAGTGTCTTGGAAGTAAGGAAACAAAATGTTTTATGGACAAATCATAGACTGTCAGGGAACTGCCTCTTACTAGTGATATTAAGCACAACAATTCTGCTTCAGCAACTCACAAGGCTGCTTGTAAAGTGGAGAGGTACCTCCTTAATTACAATATTGTAATTAAAGCAGTAAAATCTCCTTGGTCTGCAGAGGCAGGTATCTGAATAGATTATTCTACAGAGAACATGAAAGAAAAACTGGTGCCGTGTCTGCCTTCCTATTGCAGAGCCCTTCATGTCAGGGACCGGTGGCAGCAAGCACCCCTCATTGCCTTGACAGCTGGGGGCACCTCAGCTGTTTGCTCAGAGCCTGGCCTTACAACTGTCCTCTGGTGGAGCTTTCCAGCTTCCAAAGCTGAAAAGTACTAGCTAATAGAGATTATCACTGCAAACTTCCTTTGAGAAAAGCTTCCACGTTAAATTTAGGTATATTCTAATTCATTTTTCTCTGTTTTGAACTATTCAGAAATTAAAACTATAGCAAAGAAGATACAGTGGACACAACCCCATCCTTCACAGAGGTTCAGACCATGCAACATAGAGACTCCAAGAATGAAAAGTCATATGACGCAGCTTTTTCTCTACCTTCATCTTTGTGGAGTACAGAAAGCAAGGGCCAACACTTGAAAGGAGGTTTCTTTCCATCTCTATGATAGCACTGCCTACTGGGACATATTTCTACTAGAAAGTAGTAGATGAAGTGAGTAGAAAAGTAGTCAGATGAAGTGAAGGAATCATTTCCACAGTGTTTCCGAAAGTGTGGAAAGAAACAGCCTACAAAAATTCCTGTTAGGTAATGTGATCTGTCCACCCTCAGACCTCACTCTTTTTAGAGCAGCACAAAGCAAAAGCAGCAATACCTTGGGTTACCAACAGCTCTGCAAGATGCAGTCTAACTTCTCTAACTGAGAATTAAGAAGTCAATCATTTCTTCTCTTTCTAGAGATAATGAAATTCTGAATAATGTAGTCTGAAGGAATCTGATATGACATATAGTTCAACTACAGGAAAGTTAATACAGTCATTGCCTGGCATATTTTATTAAGTCTGCATGGGGCAGGAAGGAATCAAATTCTGTATTATATTTGAGGAGTACTGGGCAGTGATACCCACAATCCTTATTTCTAAATGTGAACCAGTGTTCTATACAGAGGACAGCATGAAATGAGCACCCCCAGAGGAATGGAGCTGATGTCTCAGTTTCATGTATCTTGTGTGGAATTACCTGGAGCAATTCAGTAACAAATGCTGATATAAAAATTGCTACAGCACTCACGTATGAAGTGTGAAAGCTCAGCTGAATTAAGCCAGAGTTGGAATGGGAAGATTGTGTCCTTACACATGAAAGCACAGAAAGAAATGCCTTGAACATCAGTGAGACCCT
Organism: Lagopus leucura; assembly: GCF_019238085.1. Taxonomy (NCBI): domain Eukaryota; kingdom Metazoa; phylum Chordata; class Aves; order Galliformes; family Phasianidae; genus Lagopus; species Lagopus leucura. Next base: position 12,540,474 of record NW_024962274.1, read on the forward strand.
GGCAAAGAAAAGAGACTTAGATATTTACCCTAGGTGTCCTATTCAGAAATCCTCAAAAGTTTATTATTCCATTTTGAAAACTTGAAAGGGAACATTGTAATGACAAACTTTATTTGTACTGAAATGCTAATATCCTTCCTTGATGGAAAACTATCAATTAAAAAGCGTGCTGCAAGCCTTTCATCAAGTAGCTTTCCAGCCTTCCCAAAACATCCATCTCCCATTGCATGTTTCACTGTTCCAGCATGCAGACGATTTCTAGTACTGTGATTAACTTCACTAACAAACTTGATTTGTATTAGTTTAAGGGGAAGAAAATTGGGCAGCAAGTGTGATCTACTGAACATCTCCTCTGATCTTCTAAGCTTTTTAAGCTTATTCATTCCTACATGAAAATGCACAATAAAGTGACCCTCTAAGAAAGAGGATTAACTCAGACTTGGGAAATCTTGGTACAGAAGCTTTTTTTGGTCTGGAAAGCTTTTCTGATAATCCCTGTCATGGTTTTTCCCGCTTGCTGGGTTTCTTCCTCCCAGGATATGAAGAAGCAGCAACAACAAAGGAAACAAAAGGTACATTTCTCTCACTGGAAGAAGAGAGGGACTTGTTTCTATTCAAATCCTCAGCAAATGTTTTGCTTTATCAGTGCAGTTTTACAAGACCTGAAAGGCATCAGTCGTTAGCTGATGATGGATAACGACAGTATCAGGCAAGAGCTATCAAGGTGAGAAAACTCAATGCAAGTTCTGAATTAAAGATCTTAGCCTCATAACTGAAGCTTTGACAAAAAGCTTAAGATTTGTGTTGTTCTCTTCAGCGTGAACTACAGCTTTCACCAGTCCTCTCAGGGATGGCAGAAGTGGCTCTGCTGTGTTACCAGGGAGACCAAAAACCTAATTTGCACATCAGCCTGCTGCACTATACAAATTAGTAACGATTTAATGATCACTGTAGGACTCCTGTTGAATGGAAACGAAGAGCAGATATTTCCGAATCATCTCATACAGTGATTCAATACAGGATTCAGGACAGCTGAATACTAAGCACAGAAAGGAAAGAGAACCAGAACTGCAAATCCAAATACACTAGTGTAAAAGATGTGGCAGAAGCAAGATGCTCTCTTACACTGTGATAAGGAAGAAATTACATCTGGCTCTCAGTCATCTGCACACAAAGTTTTCCTGCACACTGACCAGAAGCAACTACTTCCTATAGCTGGTAACATGGGGAAGATTAGGTCTTTGTTGCTATACAGCAAAACCCAGACAACTGAAGTCAAGTTTTCCAGGTTTCTCTACAAGTCATTAGGGTGCCAATATGTCTGAGAGCAGCAGAACCCTGGGAAGATGCTGGCTGGTTCAGCGGTCTCGTTCACCCTGCACTACAACTCAGACAGTTAAAACTTCGTAAGTCATGCAGGAGAGTACGACTTCTGTAGTAAAACACTCATTTAGTGCAAAGGAGGCTATGCCATTTGCAAATTAAATCTGTAAAATAGTCATTAACTAACCAATAACACTGATGAATCCAAGGGCAGTTTGGATGGCACTGAGAAGGGCCACCAGTTATTCATCAAACTCTGTTTCTTATTTTAGACCGTAAGTGTTCTCATTTCTTAGCACCATATCTCAACTGATACTTGTTGAAGTGACCATAAATTTTCAAGGGAAAAGACACATACTTGTGAAAAGAGGTTAATCTCTTCAATGTGGAGAGCACGTTGTATATGTCGTCATCATCAGCTTCTTCTCCCTGAAAATGAAAGAAAATCCATGAAGGCAGTTCAGCAAACCAACTGAGAGAGCATTACTGAAAGGGAAGGAACAGATTTCTTTTAGGTTTTGTGTTGACCACAAAACAGGGTCCAAATTTTACAATGAGTTTTATCTCCATTCTATAGTAATATTTAAATAACTACTGCATAACATTAGAAAATCAGCAAGATCATCCAAAAGTACGTAGCAGTATTACAACATTAATACTCAAGCAAGTATTTTCCAGTAATAGAAACCATTTCCAAGATAAAAAGCCTACTTTACAGAAAGGAATGAACTGCAGTTTAACCACAAGCTAAAGAATGCGCCACGAGAACCCAGCCAAATGTTTGTCTGCAGATGTCAACAGCAAGTATTTTCAAGTGAGCAGTGGGAAAATTCCTTTGTTTTCTTATCCTTCATTGCTGCTCACTATACTGCGTGACAACCATGCTGCATAGAACAACATGCATTCAGCACTGGGTGGAAGGTTTTCTCTTCTGTTATTTGTGTTTAAGGTTGACATTTTGAAATATCGTTATTCCAATGTTAAATAGAAAATCAAGTGGAATTAAGGTGCTTCTGAAACTTAATTTTTCCAGCAATTTTCTGAAAGTAAATCCACTTAGAGCTATTCTTCTCCATTTTGTTTTGATCAATCAATTGCTTTCCAGCTATAGGCCAACAATTAAATCATCTCCCAGCTTTTAGATGCAAGTGCCAGTCAATGTTTCTCATGATCAACCCAGTGGGAAGCCATAAAACAATGTTGTACTTGATTGAATAAAAGCATACAAATTTGCAAATAAATAAATCTCTCTGAAATGAGGAAATAAACTTAACTAAAATCAACTATTCTGAAATGAATCATTCAGCCAAAGATTTTTTCTCTCTCAATTACTCTCATTTTTGTCTTCACATCTTTCTCAGTGTTGTACATATATTTTTATTTTTATTTACTCTGCAAATAAAAATTTACTGTTTTGATTTACTCTTTAACGATCAGCCAGTATGCACGTGCCATATGACTTAAAGACAGAAAAACATTTGGTTTATTTAATACACAGCTCTAAATCAGAGCCTGTAGCTTAACTTTCTATAAAAGTACATCCCAAGTAAGTGCATCTGCCACGACGCACGATTTATGAAGTGCAGAAGTGCAGACCCTAAGTTGCTTTTAAAAATCAAGAGAATTACAACAAATTAAGTGGTGCTACACAAAGTTAAATTTACATAAAACAAGAAAAAATAAACCAGATTTCAGTCCTTATTCAATGCATTCTGTCTTGTGCATGCATACCTTGTAAGTAAATCCCAGGTATCTCCAGGTTTCAGTTTTGTATCTTTAATGCCTTCTTTGCAGAGCTGTTTCAATATGCCATGATAAATATTTGACTAAACCCTCTCTTCCATTCAAGACATGATCCAATTTTCATTCTGTGGTCAGCAAATCCATCTGGGACTACTGGAACTACCCCAAGCACTAATGTAAATGCACTTTTCCTTGCATTTTTTCCTCAGCTTTCATCAAATTCATTTCATGTGTGAATTGTTTAAATCATACACTAAATTTTCAGATTGTCCCAGAGTCTTTGTTTTATTTTTACAGCACCAGATTTAATGCTAGTCATGGGGATTTTCTACATGGAGAAAGGGCTCCAAATAATTATGACAGAATTGCTGCTACATTCCCTCTTCACATGGATAATTTCATGACTTAGTAATAATGTTTTTCTGCAGTCTGTCATAGTTTGCTTTAGGCAGTCTAACTGAATTCATTTTAAGGAAACAAACCTCCTGCAGCAGATCCTCCACAGAATGGTTGAATCGATCCACAAATTCATCAATAAGTTGGCTGTGTGCTATGTCAACTCTGTTCTGGATTGTATATTCTTCACTACAGAGTATGCTGTAGGTTTTGCTGCAGGCTTCAAGAACATCCGATTCCACATGCTTTTCCACAACAAACTTTATTTGTTTCAGTAAGGCATCCAGATGCTATAGAACAGAAAAGAAGTTCAGCTCCTGCCTTGTCAAACAATAAATCTCAAAAAAAAAAAAAAGTCAAATACACCAGGTTATATTATAATATGCCAAATGAAGGCACTGTACTGTACAACAACAGCGACCAGACACTTGAAAGCAGCCAGCATTGTTGCTCAGTGTACTACTATACCTTTTCCATTCTGCCAGTGCTATAGATTTCCAGATCAAAATACTGAGGGATTTGCAGGAGATTCGCAACCTTCTCTGCATCAGCGGAATACTGGAACATCATTGAAACAAAACAAAACAGTGAAATAAAAATGAACATCCACACCACAGAAGGAAAGTTTAAAGTCAGTTGTAAATACCAGTGAGCCATTTATTTTCATAGAAAAATATACCTTTGATAGCAACATAGGAAGTGCAATAATGAAATGCTCAGTCAATTTATTTCTGTCATCTATCTGTGTTTTCCTTTCTTTTGCTGTCAAGACCTGCAAGCGATCAAAGATAACTACAGTAAATACAGTATCTGCATATAGCATTCATTAATTTCTCTGAAGTTGATATTTCCAAGAAAAACTCATGCAAGTACATTTTTAATAATCAAAAGAGGAAGGAAAGGCATTCATAAACATTTGGACTGCAGAGCGATTAAATGGGAGGATCACACATCCTAAGAAACCACAATTGAAAAGGAAAATATCATCCAGCCTCATGCTGCTGTTACACATCAACATGGTTTTAGAACTGAACTTTAAATATAACCCAAGGCAGTGGAAGTTTTGCTATTGTTTCCAAATAAGCTGAGCTCTAGCTTTCACACATTAAATAACGTGTTAATGAAAGACCTCAGGGTGAACTGAATTATAATTCAGAAAACCAAAATCAAACCACACTGTAACAGTGATTCTCATTAGCAGTTTAATGGCCTCATCTCTAAACTGGAATGCAATTCTCAGTGAGAACACGCATCCAAGCTCACAGAATTCATTTACAAATTTCAGTGACATTTACACTGAGGCTACAAATACTATCATAGCAAAACCACCTTAAAACAACATATAGATAGTAATCATCATAGCTTCATAAAAGCTTAGAACTGGCCTCTTGGCTTCAGAAAAGGAGAGTGGTCATGAAGAATACTTTTGAAAAGAAGTAATAAAATATTTACATTATCTAAAGACTTACGTTTATCCGAGCTGCCAAACTGCTCAATAAGGGTTACAAGCCAAAGTGAAAACTATTTCACAAGAGTGTGAGTGCATGATTAAAAGTCCCATTTCAGTTCAGAAAATATGCTAATGAGATCATAAGAACTCAACAAACCTCTGCTGACAAGTCAAAGGAAACTTGCAGTTACCATCTCAAAACTCATGATCTAAGTGGAAAGTAGGGAAAGCTAAATGTCATACCTGCACCTCTCTCTATGTGAGAAGGAACAGCTGGAAACAAAACACGCTTAGATGACAGGCAGCCTACTGGCTAAGCATCCAAAACAGCCATGGAAATGAAGGGGAACACCTAAAGATTTGTCACCAGGGTAAGAAACCACTCCCACAGTGCATAGCAGATAGATGGATACACGTACCAACAACTGCAGCTCCTGCACAAACTCACAGAGCAGCACCACCCATGCCAGCAAAAGCATTGCCTTCTGATGAGCTAGAAGCAAATGCAGCTAGCAACTCAGATTTCACCCTGTAACAACCCAGTCATATTCTGATGACCTAATATTGCTATTCAGCAGCGCTATTAATTAAGCTGGATCCCTGGGGATGATCTTGATGCTACTTTGACCATCCTTCAGAAAGCGAAGGGTTTTTTTTTTTACCTTTGTAAAACTATAGACAGCAAAAATCTAGGAGTAATCATTTTGCTGAATTTAAGTCAACTAAAATGTAGATCTGAGAGAGAAAATTACAGACAGCTTACAGTACCGTTATTTACTGCTAAGACAGAATACAAATGTGAAAATGTCTTCAAATTTAAAGATTAGTTGCCTCCTGTAATGGCTTAATGCTTTCACTAATGCAGCAAATGTTCACACACACATGTACATTTGAGTAAGTGCTTTTGTAGACTGCCCTCTCATCTCTGAGATGTTTTAATAAATCAGGAATTTCTTAGAATATTCTTTATAAAGCAAGGTACAAAAAGCATTGAAATCGATGGCTTCCTGGAAATTCTCTGGGATGCAGTTTTAGGACACGAAGCTCATCTACTTCTAGTACATAAAAATTAAGCAGCTAAGTAACTGTCTTTAGTTTAGCAATAAGGTGTCCTTAGTGTGTCTCTAGATTTCATCTACAATATCTGTCTCTTTCTTTATTAGTTATGACTATTCGGAGGAAAACCTAACAGAAGTACCAGTGGTGGTACCTAACAGAAGTCCACGTGGTTTATTTCATTATAGTCTAACTTAAGTAAGAGGAGGACTAAGAAAATCAGACAAATATGTTTGGGAAGCTGAAACTGAATGCTGTATTTACGGAGAATAAAAATTAAAGCCTATTCATCACCCTGACCTTGTAACTTATGCTGAAATGCTTACAAGAGCATACGTAGCCTTAGGAATGGAACTCAACTGATGGAGAGCCCCACCAGTCATTGTATAATAAATAAAAAAGGTATCTAGATAGGAATACAAACATTATTTCAGATTTAAAAAATGTCTGGGCACTCAAGGAAAAAGGTCAAAGTGAATGGATATATAAATTCCCAGAAGTATTCAAGCTGGAAGGAACCTTGCAAAGTGCCAGTCCTACCCCTCCTGCTCAGAGCAGAGAGCTCCATTCATCAAAAGAAAACTCAAATTAAAAAAAAAAAAAGACATTTTCATAAACAGAATATAGAATCATACAGTGGTTTCGGTTGGAAGGGATCTTTATGATCATTTAATTCCAACCCCATTGCTATTGGCAGGGACATCTCCCACTACACAAGTTTGTTCATATTTATTACTTTTCCTTAAAAGGGTGCATACAAAAAACCGATTATAAAAATTTCACTTAGAAGTGTTAAAATATGGCTTTATAGAAAAGTATTTCATGTTAATACATTAACACAAACAGTTCTGAGCTACCCATTATGGTCCTACTTACTCTTTTGCCAGTGCCTCTGCCAACTGGAGGGTGTGCTTCAGCAGCCTGTCTGATTGTACACACCATCAGCTCAATCAGAGCACTCTCCTGACGGTCAGACATGGCTATGAAGAAAAATGAACAACAAAGATCAGCTTTGATGATTCTGAAAGAAGTCTTAAAGACAACAAATGTGTGAACGCAGTTGTAAAACACAGGAGAAACAACAAAAGAGACCATCTCATTTTGTTCAGTTTATGAAACCAAGGCTTGCTTGCTCACTCTCAGCGACCTCAAGTTGAATATGGCAGAACTGAAGTTAAGTCCAGAGAAAGGCAGTCTGGAAAAATGATGAAGGGGATTATTAACAAAGATCTACAAAATTCTGAGTGGCATGGAGAACATTTATAAAATACTCTCACCATCACGCAGAATTAAGTACTTTTGATCACATCTCAAGGGCCACACCTGACTAGACTACATAGAAACCTAAATGAACCAAAGTGCCAGCTGCTTTCCTAAGGAAATCACCATATACATAAAAGGTACACAAGTGTAACAGGGAAATACCAGAAGTTGAGGTGAAACACAGAGATGACTGGTGCACTGTGCAATGAAGCAGTGAGAGAACACTGTTATTTCTGACACCTTAACTGCTGTGAAGGTTTATAGAGAAGACTCCTGAAATATTATAAAGATCTTTAATGACATTATCATTAGGAAATCTTTGCCACCCATCTCCTTGGCTACCTGACAAAGGAGATACAGAATTAATGGTGAAAAAATTCACTCAATTAATTTCTTTTAATAATTCAAGAGGGTTTAAAATTGTCCGCAAAAGCTCCATATTTAATACCACCTGAAGTTTTTGTTTACTCAAAACTGTGTTAGTTACTTAATTTACTTAAATGTTCACGTATACACTAGTCATTTAAATGCTCAAACAAGAATCTTAGCCTTTAATATAAAGCAACAACACTACAGCAGACTTCATGAGTTGAAAAACGCAATATAAAACTTCTCCTTTTGAAGCAGGATGCATTAGAAGTGGATTAAAATCTAAGTTGCACTTTCTCAAATATGCTTTCGAAACAAATCACAACATAAGCACTTCTATCTGCCATAGTGAAACACCTTTTTAAGTCATAACAAGCAATAAAGTGCAATATCAGTACAGTAGAGAGGTTAAACAAATACCTTCCTCTCCTTGGACTGGCTCCTCCAAGAGCAATTCTGTCATGCATTCCCAATCTTTCAACAGTTCTTGAGAGCTCTCCCACAAACTGTCCACCAAATAGGCTGCGTGTTCATGCAACTACAAAATCAGAAGCACTGGTCAGTACAGCGTTCAGGTACGAGCAGTTGTTCCTCAGCTGTCACAGTCATTACGGCATGGATAACGTCCATGGGCACGTGTTTGTAAATAAGTGGGAAAGAAAATTCAGTTTTAAACTAGCTCTGGAAGGCTTTCTTTCATCTGAATGATACAACTGTATGGCAGTGGGCATATGCCTTATTGGAAAATGGATAACAACAAATGGAGCTTGTCTTTCAGTAAGCAGCTTGTTTGTGAAAAATTTCCATTTTCTCACATTCCTACTGTGCTATAAGAAGAGACGGTGAGACAATACTAGGAGGAGGTTCTAATACATTCTTTCTGAACAGGCATTTATTTTTCAGTGCAGAACATGGATATGGAAATATTTTTCACTTTAATATAACATTCAGTATTACAACGAGTGGGACAAACAATAACAGAATGGAAATGTGTGCAGTGGTGTTCATATTACAACTAATTGCTGAAGTAGGAATACACAATCATAGAATGAAATCACCAAGGTTGGAAAAGACCTCCAAGATCATCTAGTCCCACCATCCACCTACCACCAGTATTTCCCACTAAACCATGTCCCCTAGCACCACATCTACAGGTTTTCTGAAATGTCCATGGACAGTGATTCCACCACCTCCCTGGGCAGCCTGTACCAGCCCGACTGCTCTCTCAGAGAAGAATATTTCCTAACATTCTACCTGAATCTTCTCTGGCACAACTTGAGGCCATTCCCTCTAGTCCTATTGAATTACAAGGGAGAAGAGGCCAACCCCACCTCACTACAACCTCCTTTCAGGGAGTTTTAGAGAGAGTGATACGGTCTCCCCTGAGCCTCCTCTTCTCCACCCTGACCCCCCTCACAGCTCTGTTGCCCAGGGCCTCAATGTCCCTCTTGCAGTAAGGGGCTCAAAACAGAACACAGCACTCAAGGTGTGGCCTCAGCAGTGCGAGTACAGGGGAGGATCACTTCCCTGTGCTTGCTGGCTGTAATATTTCTTATACAAGCCAGAATGCTACTTGTGTCCTCAGCCACCTGTGCACACTGCTGGCTCACTGCTGGCTCACGTCTGGCTGAGCGGTGACCAACACCCCCAGGTCATGTCTTCCACAAAGTCTTCAAACCCATCTGCCCCAACCCTGCTGCACTGCCTGGGGTTGCGGCCAAAGTGCAGGACCCAGCTCTTGGTCTTGCTGAACAAGGCTGGTTTAACCACACAGTTCAACAATACATCGATAATTGAGACAGAACAATTACAAGTTTAGGAGAATATAGTAAATCTGAAATAAGACACTTTTTTGTTAGCATTACATTCACTTAAATTTTGAAATAAGCTCTACAATGGCTAATCCTCATCTCTCAGAAATAAGTAGTGGAAATCCTAATGAACTCAGGGGATATAGAATTAATGTTAACTTATGTTTAATTGCAAAAAATGGTTCTGTATGAATAGCCACAACTGTTCTTAACTGAGAAAGCAATCCACAGACTTCCACTTATTTATAAATCAATCTGTAGCCACCATCAAAAATTAACAAGCATAACATGCAAAGCTGATTCGTTTGCCAGACATGGGAATGGCTGCTGAGTTGAAGAACATCTAAGAGCTTATGGAAGGTGGTGCCAATACATCTTTGTACTTTTCTATACATCACAGAACCTTCTGGTCCTTCTCACAGCATTACCTTTACAGCCTTCTGAATGCACCCTCTCAGACTGCAGTGCTTAAATCTTCTCATTCTGTGCTGGTGGAAACTTTCAGATTGCTAACTCTACTAAAATTGGAGTCAGAATATTCTAATTTGTTGGTAACAACTTCCTCAAAAATAGCAATAGCAAAAGCTAGCCCTGACACCTAAGCGGTCTCAGCAAGCAGCATATGGCTTATGTGGGAGAGTGCTCTGTTGATCATGACTTTGGGAAGGAAGCTGGGTTTCTTCTCTCCTCAGAAGAATGGAGAAGATAATTCTAGGTAACTCCCCACCACACACACTCAGATTTAAGGCATGAAGAACACTGAGTATGATAATTCAGCACAGCTGCTCTATCAACAGATACAGCTTCTAGTGAGGAACAGGATACGCATGAACAGCAACCCTGACATCAAAGTCTGAAAGAACTTACTTGTCCAAAGGAGGCAAATAAGCTCATGTGCTTATATTGCATCTGCAGAACAAACATTGCTCCTCCTCTGACAGGTAATCTTGTTGGACATGCTGCCTTTCTCATCACCATGCCATGGGCATGTCTAATGCCTGTGGCTATATGACCATCTCACCTAATGACTTTCACTGAGTGATTACACATCAGCTAGCAAATCTTCATCATTTCTCCACGATCAGCTTGGGATTTTCACTAGAAAACAGAATGATCTATCACAGTCTACTTCTTGAAAAAGCTATAGGATTCAGCTGTAGAATACATTTAGATAGCAGATTGGAGGTCCGCACAGGTAGCAATGTTCCGTCCAGTCCTGTTGGCTTCTAAGTCATTTTAAACAATGCTAATATTAACACTATACCTAAATGTTATCTTTCTTTCAGTATCTGATTGTTTCTTTTCATCCTCACAGTCAAGTCTCTTCAAACCCTAATAACAATTCAAATACCTGGTTTGAATCAAGTACCTTTCCTTCTGCTTTTTATACAAAATGTACATTCTGTTGAGAAACATTTGTCATTCCTTTCTTTCAGTCTTCCTTTGCCATCTGTTAATTACTGAATCAAATGTATCATCTTTAATCCTTTCTCCCACAGTATCTTCAGATTATCCTGTACCTGTCAGTTCATCTTTTCCAGTTTTCTTCCATTCAAATGCTATTCCTCACCTAAATTACTGTTAGCACTTCTAGCTTAATGCTTTGCATATATTTGACCTCTACAGACTGCAGGCACAATCCAGTCCTGAATGGGGTCATCGAACACTGAAGTTATTGTACATATACCTACATTGTCCACCCTCGGCTGTTCTCAAGATGCAGCTATAGAAAGCCCTGAGCAATCTCACCCAATCTCATACCTGTCTCCACTTTGACCTAAATTGCCCCTCAGATCTTTTCCATTCCAAATCACTCTATAACTCTAATTATAAATTTTGTTCTTTTCTGGTTTAAATAATTTCACTTTACAAAGAATAAACTCTAGAAGTACAATCTTCAGTCAACTTATCTGAAACAACCCCAGCCAAACAATAACATTTCTATGTTGCAATGACACCTACAAGCAACTGCATTACCAGCAGTGCAGTAGTGACTATTTGGAAACATGCAAGAGCATAATAAAACATGGAAAAGATTTTAGATTGAATTGCTTGAACTGATAGTGAGATGGGGGACAGTGTAAAGAGCATAAGGTATTTCAGAGATTAGTAAACAACAAACAACTTATTATGTTGTTGACATAACAACTTATGTTGATATGTCACTACTGAAATTCACAGAATCACAGAATTGTAGGGGTTGGAAGGGACCTCCAGAAATCATCGAGTCCAACCCCCCTGCCAAAGCAGGTTCATTACACCAGGTAAATTCCAGTTTCTATTAAATGTGTAAATATTAAAAACATATATTTTTTACCTCACTTTCAAGAAAGAAAAGAACCAACATTCTAATGAGGTTTCCATTTGGACTATTTCGTCCTCTCCTCTTTGCTAGAGCCTCTTCAGCTTGGGGATCATGTCTGCTGAACAGTCTAAAAATAAGCAAAAGGAGCTAACATGTTTATCAACACAAATCTCATTTACTCCATAACATGAACATTCATTCTTGATATAGCAGATTGGTTCATAAAGCACACTGAAAGTACGCTAAGCTACTTTTTTCAACAGAAAGAGGGCATGACCAGGCTAAAGGGGTGAATTTGTCTTCTGAGTCTTCAAGTTCTTAGGCCTGGAGAAATTTCATAGGCCTGGAGAAATTTCATACAGGAAAAAGCTCTCCAGAACATATTTATACAGAAGAATTTTGCACAGCTTTATATATTTGCATAATTGATGTAATTATTAAGCTATCAAATCCTACAGCACTGGTAGCATTTACTCCAGTAGTGCTTTAAGAACTAAGGCTGAATCTTCACTGCTACATTGACCACAGGATGTGGTATAAGCAAACTTGACAAACTTCAAGTATCAGTAGCAGCATAAATGATAAAGCAAGCTAACTGACAAGTTTCTTGGTTCTCTTTAAAATGTGCATTACACATTCTGCAGTGAGCTGCAAAGTACTGTCAACACTCCCATTTCATAGCTTACAGGGATCTCAGATATGCCTACGTTTCAGTTACACTGACTGTTTTACTTTGTGAAGTTTGAAAACTGCACCTTGCTCTTACTGTGTCCACAAAGCACATCCTAAATGTGAAAAAATATCCTGATTTTGCTCCTAGAATTAAATCAAAAGACAAGGAGTTGCACAGCAACTTTGTATTTTAATTGAAGACATCTCTCTCTTGTCTCTACCAGGTAAGAGACAAGCATCTCAACAGGTGCTGAAATATCTTAAACATTCACCTCAAGGCCAACTCAGTGATTTTCCACATTATTTGCTTTCATTTGCTAACTACAGAGAGAAACTATTGACCAGCTTACACTCAGAAAGCAGCATTAAAATGCATAATCAGGTTACATCCCACCCCAAATGCTTTAAGTAGAGACTCTAAGTCATTTAAAATGGAAAACACCAGCTCTTAGATGTTAGAAGAAACCAAGAGAAATAAGACATTTTTTCCTCAAGGCTATTTCCTTTGAGACATATCAATAGAACACAGCATACTATTACATTGTAAAGAAAAGTTAGGATGAAGTTTTGTCTTCACACTAACATACAGATATGCCTTCAGACAAAGTCATTTACCCTCCAGGCATTTTACAGAACTATTTTTCACATATTAGTTTATAAGGGAATCTCAGTATGCAGTTTTAAAAACAAAGCAATACAAGAAACAGTGACCATTTTCTTGTAAAACACTATGTGGGACATTAAATGTAATTGAATTTTGGAAATTCATTCCCTGAAACAAACGTCTCTTCACAGAGATGGAATTCCAGTAATCCACCAACAGGAGCTTACACTTACAATGTGGATTTGTGAATCACAAATAAACCACTGTGAATAAAAGAACACCAGCAAAGGAAAACAGATATTTTTTAATTCATCATCTTCTGCCACGGCAAGAAAAATTACAAAAGCTGGATTTTGGTAGAAATACTCTGTAAGTATATTAAAGAATGTAGGGAAAAAGAAAATCACTGCTGAAAGACTCGAGTGCAAACACCAACATCAGAAAGTTAATGGCTCTGGTGTGGCAATGTCCTGCTCACAGTCACCAGCACAGTATGATTCACTCCATGGAAACACTGGCTCATTTCCTTTGGCACAGTGGTTATAGGAAAGATGGAATAAAGGTGTAACATGTTTTTAGAGGATGTCAGTGAGTTTAGAAACAATTTTATTAGTCATTAATACACAGAAACCTTTCAAGTTCATGATTTTGAGATAAACTGGTTTAGAATTCTGTAAAAATAATGACTGCATACCAGGTGGAGTGTCAGGGCTGGACAGGTCCTATACTATCATGACAGTAATCCAGTAAGAACTGCAGGATTTAAAATTATTTTTAATACAGAGAGATACATGAAGCATTTAGGCTGTGAGGAGTTAGCATGGTTACCTGGACGCTAGAGCAAGATAAAGGGAAATCCAGTTTCCTCAAGTTTTTAGGTTTTTATTTTAAACACGAGCGTAAGTCTGCGTTTCAAGTTAAACACCTAACTTGCTAATATTGGTGTATTTTGGCCAACTGCTTGTTTTCCTTTTGACACTACCACTACCAGGGAGCAGTTCACAATCTGGGCTTCTTCCATGTTAATGGATAACTTACTTTTTATGAAGGAATTCTCCAGCTGCCACTGCAACAGGCCGGTGTGCCGAATACACTAAGTGATAAACATTCTCACAGTCTTCATTTGACAGAGCTTCTTCACTTCCACTGAAACAGGCAAAAAGCAACACTGAACTGAAACAGATGTTTGGTTTTAATCCCCTTACCTCCCATAACTTACTTTTGACAGCTACAAGACTGTTTCCTTTGTACAAAATCCTAGGCAGAGGAACTGACTTCAAAGATCTTTGTTTGATTTTAAATACAGAAACATTTAAAGGCCTTGTAAGACTGAAAATCTGTCTGATGTTCTTCTCTCAGTTGTATCAGCATACACAGTAATTAATGTAAAAAAATTCATCACTGCTTACAAGTCTTGCCAACTTAATTACCATCACACTAACTACAGTATACATGCTGTAGGATACCAAACACTTATTATTATTCCCAATTCCTGCTCAGAGGGCCAGGCCAGGCAGTAAAACTGCCTCCAGTATAGGAGAAGTTGCAGAAATTCACTGGACAAAGGCAGCAGAAAATGAAATCAGATTAGATCATGGAGTGGGGGACACAAGCAGCACGGAGCACGTACCAATAAAATCAACACGTCATCACTTCAAGATTGAATCATGATGTGGATTTAGAACTACAATAATGCTGATAAAATAAAATGTCCATCACTCTTACAGCAGTTACTGTGCTCACTATATGCACTCATTTTCAATATCAAGGAAAAGAATCTGATCATACCATACTGTGCTGGATTAAAAAATGATTAAAAGTTTATTTTCTGTAATTATTTGTTAACAATAACAAGTCAACTTTTACTCTTGGTGGGTAAACAACATAGCTGGAGCTTCACAGAATCACAGAATGGCCTGGGTTGCAAAGGAGCACAGTGCTCATCTGCTTCCAACCCCCTGCTGTGTGCAGGTCACCAACCAGCAGCCCAGGCTGCCCAGAGCCACATCCAGCCTGGCCTTGAATGCCTGCAGGGATGGGGCATCCACAGCCTCCTTGGGCAACCTGTGCCAGTGCCTCACCACCCTCTGGGTGAAGAACTTCCTCCTCATCTCCAACCCAAACCTCCCCTGTCTCAGTTTAACACCATTCCCCCTTGTCCTATCACCATCCACCCTCACAAACAGCCGTTCCCCCTCCTGTTCATACGCTCCCTTCAAGTACTGGAAGGCCACCATGAGGTCTCCCTGCAGCCTTCTCTTCTCCAAGCTCAACAAGCCCAGTTCCCTCAGCCTTTCCTCACACAGAGCTGCTCCTCTGCTCATCTCAGTGCCTCCTTTGGACCCGCTCCCAGAGCTCCACATCCTTCCTGTGCTGGGGGCCCCAGGCCCGGACGCAGCGCTGCAGATGGGGCCTCACAAGAGCTGAGCAGAGGGGGACGATCACCTTCCTCCCCTGCTGGCCGCCCCTTTTTAATGCAGCCCAGAACTCTGCTGGCAAATTTCTGCAACTTCTAAACTTCAGACAGATTCTGAATGCACATAAACATAAAATGTTTTTATGAAACGGAGGAACATTTTCACTTTTCAGCACTATTCTTGAAAAATGTGATAGGTAATGGAACTGTAAGTATATTCTATCAATGATATCACTGACACTGCATATAGGAATAGTATTACTTCTCTCCCAGTTTAGTCAGCATTCATCAGAAAAACATGTCCATGACAGGACTCTATATGCCTCATTTGCTATTTTTTTGGGTTTTTTTTTTGTTTACAATTATTTTTAAGTTATTATTCCCCATCATAATTGTTCGTAACATCTTTTTCAGAGCTCCTACCTGCCAGAATACTGCCCTGTGCTGTTTGATGTGACCCATATCCTTCAGCTCCTAAACGCATCAGCTATGTTTTAATCACACAACCAAAGAGAAAACAGGGCAGGAAAAAGAGTGAACTGAACACATTTCGCTTTAAAAATCTTACTGTATTCCCAAACAATCCTAATAACAAAGGAGAAAGATATGTTCTACATCTTGTTTGTGATCATATTTGTAGTATTTGCTTTAAAAACATAAAATAAGAGATTATCCTTAACAAGTCAAATATTACAATATCTGCAAAGCAGTGCTACCCATAGGTAAAGAAAAAAAATCAAGCCTATACTTTTCTTTTTTTACCACGAAGAAATACTAGTCTAATCTTTCATCCAAATTGTGCATGCCCAAAAGATTCTTCAAAGTGGGGTGAATGAGTATAAAATATGATGCAGGAATTCTATACATGCTTGTAGCACATTTCAGTGAGCTTAGGAAAAGTTCCTGCTGTAATCACCTTGCCCTTAGAGACATACTGTTTCAAGCAGTGTAGGCAAGGGATGATTACACACAGAATGGAACTTTGTATCAGGGATGCCACTGTAGCTGTATAAGGAAAAGCCAGGACCTGGAAGCACATATCCTGCATGGCCAAGTGTTTTAAACTGCAGATCGCCAGCACTTCCTCTCCATAACCCCAATCAGGGTATTAAAGATAGCATCTCCTCTCTGTCAGCTTATTTGCTAGATGACTCTCTGTTCAGCTATGCTAGATAATCAAATCTCCTAGCACAAGACCTTTTTTAGTTACTACTGAAGTTATCTCTGCAGATATAACCATGTCTTTTGCGAAAGGCAATCATTTCGCCCCTGGCGAACAATATAAATATCCACTGGCATTTTTCCTCAACAGTAAACGCACCAAAACAAATAATCTCAATAAATCACCTATTTTATTTCCAGGAGATCAAGTATTTTATTTTAGCTTCTTTACTATAATACTACATATTCAGTTCAACTTATTAGTAAATGTAAAGTAATATAGTGAATTCATAGCACAGGTGAAGAAATAAAGTTAAGTACATATTATTGGCTTAGGTAACTTTCAGAGGGAAAACACTTATTTTAAAAATACTCACTGAAGTATTAGTGTGACTAATCGAATGGCTTCCACAGCAACGTCGTACTCCTTATCAAGTGTCATTGATACAATGCGGTCCTGGAAACGAACGTTATTGCAGAGATGAAACAAAAGCACACAAATCGCTATCAGATTCAGAAGCCCACAGGCATAAATGCTCCTGAGGAGAAAGATCTTTCAACAGGAAATGTGAAAATCCTTTCATGTCGTTCAGTCATCAAAGGTACATCTTAGACAGCTGTGCACCATGTGCAAAATGGAACAACAGGCTCATACACATGAATGGAATAAAATACTGAAGAAAACAGTCCTTACTCTTTTGTGTTTTCCAAGAAACAAGTAAGCAAACTTTGAAACTAGAATGCTGTTCTGGACTGGTCTGGAAGAGAACTAACTGCACACAGAGAGCCAGAACACAGGGATAAAACTCCTTTTCTATCTCTAAAGAAGGCCTGGGAGAGAAGGGCTCTTCTTGCCTGCCTACAGAGCAAAAGGTAATCCCTGATCCAGGGTCTTGGAAACAGACTGATGTGACAATATTTCCTTATCCAAAAAGACCATTCACTCAATTTTGCCAACAACATCAGGCCGAGAATCAACATCATGGACATGATATTTCTTATTTTATTGCCAGAATCTCTCTGTGATGGAACCTGTCAGACAGATACTACAGCCTTTGAAAATGAGACCCTAGCACCTAATGTAGCTGGAAGATGAAATTTCAGAGGTTTACCAAGTTACAAAACCCAGCTGTTCAATCTTCTCCAACAGAAATTTTCCATGCAGCGGAATGGGTCACATCTGCATTTATAACCTGAAATATTAATTTACACTGTGAAGATCTCTTTGCATTATGTATTAGCACCGTGAACAAGATAGGCTGAAGAGTAAATCTACCTCCTGGGGATACGGGGACGGCATTCTGCAAAGTCAGGGATGAGGGGCAGCAGTTAAGCTGCTGCAGCTAAATCTGATGCCGACTTCGTCACTGACTGTAAAAGAATTAACCCGCATCTTTTCTATGTAGAAATTAATGTTTGCATCAGACAGGACTTCTTGGTAGAAAACAGAAGTGTCTTTGATGGATGAACATGGACAAAGCTGGTTTTGTTTTCTATGTGGACAAAACTTACTTTCGAGCTTATCAACCACGCCTAGCAACACAGAAATGCCATAAGGAATATGTATCTACCCCCCATCTGAAAAGTGCCATCATTACATCACTCCCACAGACATCTAGAATGTGCTACAATATTAACAACCCAATGCAAGTAATTCTGGAACAAATTAACATGCCAGGAGATCTCGAGAGATTCCTATTGACGGCTTGAATGGATTGAGCTGAATCTCAGCTGAATGTGCAGCTTGATTCAGTTTTAATGAGGAAATACACATAAGCAGCCATGGAACTGAGAACAGCATTTAGCATTTTTCTGGAGAGCTATCTAGCATTTCTGGTTGTCCTGAGATCTTAAGCAAACAAGATTTATACAGGCATTACAAAATTAGTCAGAGGCCTGCAGCTTCTACTGTCTGTTACTCAGGTAAGTCATCTGTGAGAGGAAACTGTCTTTAGTGCAACAGACATAGAAACCAATTTTATAAAATTACAAGAACGCAAGCACTGAAGTGAACATACAAAATGATGTATTTCATCTTCCACCTGGAAGTCATACCCAGCTCATTCCTGACGGATATTTATTTAACTTGCCCTTAGAAACCTCAAATGAAGGAGATTCCATCGCTTCCCAAGTAGTCTGCTGTTATACAACTATCAGTTTGGACAAAAAGCCTTTCTTAAAATCCAAGACTTAACTGCAGTGTAAGTATTTTCTTCTCCATCTCTCAAGTCAATGTGGCAAAAGGCAGATTACCATTCTATTTATCAGGTGTTTATGTAGAATAAAGATATGGCTAATTTTCTCTATTTTGTGCTTTTCTAGTTTCAAGTGGAGGATTTAACTATAACTGCAATGACAAACACAACCAGTGAAGCAGTATAAAATCAACAGAGAGTTTTTCAGTCTGCTGCACAGTACTTATTTATGAGTATTTCAGCATCCACTTCTTTCCCAAAGAGGATTTCTCATCAGCATTATAATCATGATTTAAACAAAACTAAATTCTATTGGTCGTTTCTTAACCAGTTTTCTGTTCTCCAAAACACAAAAGTGATGGCAAAAGGTGCCTGCTGACATGGTGAGTGCTCCAAAGCTTGCTTCTCACAGCATCCAAACAGAAGCAGTGACGGCATTCCTAACTCATCTCTCCAGATAATTCACTTGTGCAGTAAAGCAGTTATGCAAAAAAGTGAACTAATGTCCACATTCTCATTAAGATATTAAGCAAAAACCCAGCGTGTTTGTGCTAGTTTAAATGAAAAAAGAAAAAATGAAAAGGGGAAAAAAAAAAAAAAGGAAATATTCCTCCAGTACTGATCTCCTATGCAGGCTATTCATGGCAAGCTAATTGTCTAAAAATGCAATGCAAACTCCCATTGCAGAGGTTCTATTTAGCTCAGCAATGTATCGTGGTGCAGATCAAACTTCCTCCAAACACAAGCACAAATAGAGCAAAAAAAGCTGTCCTACAGACTGCTTTTTTAGTTTGTTACTTTCACATTTATTGTAGGTGTGAAACACTGCACAAATACTTGAAATTCAACAAATCCAAAATTAAATTAGCACAAGAAGATTAAATAACAACAATGAATAAAGAGCAATAATACATACAGATAAATAATCACCTTGGCCAAACCAGACAATTTATAAAAGATAAACACTGTGAAATTAATTTGTCTTAATCTCAGTCAGGAACAGTTTTGCATTTGTATGTCAAGACCACAACACAACGAGCAAGATCACATGCTTATTTCAAGTACTCCTCCCAGAAATTGTACTTCCTCTTACCTTGAATCTATTAGTGAACAGCTCCAGTTTTGGAAATAACTCTCTGTTGGTATACAGACTTTGGAGAGCTTTCAAACACTTCAACCTCACTTCACCTTGCTAAATAAAACACATTAAGATTAGCTGATATAATATCCTAATCAAATCTGCATGAATACCAAGTAATATCATTCTGTAATTTGTTTAATGTTCATTTAAAATTTTATGCTGATATGTTGCCAAAGCCAAGCTGCAGTTCAGCTAAAGATCAAAGAACCACATGTGCAGCTGCCTGCAAATTTAGTTTTTCTATTTGCATATACAAAGAATTTAATGTGCCCTCACTTTAACTTCTGTATCTGTTTCCCTTTCAAGTAATAGCACAGTTCAAAAAGACCCAAAAGGCTGTAAACAAATAGAAAACAAAGATATCTGACTTCAAGGTGGTTGGTGAGAAGGCACTGCAGCAATTTATCTTTAGTCTACAAACGTTTTCCTCCCAATACCTATTGTTTAAAATCAATGTACAAGAAGACAGAGCACAGTCTACATGTAGCACACAAAAACAAGTCATCTCTAAGCCATCGTCTGTCCAAACAATAGGCATAACAAACACACACCAATTTTCTTTCTCTGCAACTTTCTAAAGCCCATCGCAGTCCATGCACAGGAAGGATGAATGGGCTGAGGGAGCAGGCTGCCAACACAAAGCATCCAAGCCACAGCCTGAGGAGCCACCAGCAAGGACAGCAGCTCATGTTTTGCTGTCATCATGCAGGCATCCTGTGGGCAGCAGCTCATTCCCAGTGACAGTTTTGATAGGGATTGCTTTGATCTGGTTGGCTGTAGGCAGGAAACACAGACACTGTGCCTATAGATCACAGTTTGTCACCTATAGGAATGCTGGAGATAAAGGGAAGGGCTGGGTCCTCTGGGCACCTCCATGTTATCTGTCTAGCTGCAGACACAGCTCAGCTCATCTGTAAAGTCCTGGTAAATGAGGTGTTCTTGTCAAAAACATGTGGAGGTAGCCAAAGGGTTATTTACACAAACCTGCTTTTCGTTTCTGAGCCTATTCTGTAATCGAGTCTGTATTTAAAAAACTGCTCCTTCAATAAGACTAACATCTGGGTGAACATTCAGAGGCAGATGTACAAATAGAAGATAAAAATCCATTTTTTTCAGTTTCCACTCATTTCATAAATTGCAACTGAAGAGGGAAAAAAGTTGAAAGGAAGATTTGCAGAAGAACTTTTCACTGAAGAACGACTGTTCTGACAAATCATCTCTACTTCTCTGAAGAGTTTCTAAGCACTCGTGCTCTACTACAGATCTTTTCAACTACTGCAGAGTTGGTCAGTGGGATGACAGTTCTGTTTATATGATCTATTGCAAAATCTTCCAAGGTACAGAAAATAATTGTCTTGAAGAAAAAAGTTTATGTGGATGTCAGCAACTGATAAGCAAACACAGAGAAATGCTGCTTGTCATTCTTTATTTAATGGCACTTATTGCCACGGTACCAGAATCAGTGTTTCCTCAGCTGTGAAATCCTGGCATTTTGAAAGGCCAGGATCTCTGCAGTTATCACTAATCATTAGAAGAGGATGTAAGCTTCCTACAGCCTTAGCTTACTTAGCAACAGAGGATCTGTATCAGTTTTGGCACGTAATGAACACTACAGAGCAAAAGTGAGGCAGCCGGTCTAGCTACAGCTGCCCTGAAGACTGTCCTGCTTGTGAGCAGATGTCCTGATGTTCAGTGAGTGCTGGAGTCTCAAAATGCAAAGCTCTAAACTGGTCAAAGACAGAAAAAATAAGTGTCAACAGCAACACGAGTTGAGGATTGCAGCGCAGCTAGTGCATAGCCAGCACTGATGTGCCTGCTGACTTCACCAGCACCATGGACCAGGCTCTCAGAGTTTAGCTCAGACTTTACACGGAGGGTCTCTAAATGACTTAGGAGAGCAGACTAACCAAGGTAGATAGAAACTGGAACAGTGAACATTTGGTACTTGCATAGGCTGCCAGGAGACTGAAGTTGAGACATTAACAAAGGCACAATGAAGCCAGCTAATCTACTCCTGCTGCTAACCAGAGCCAAGGAAGAAGACAAGAGACTGCAAAGCTAGGGGAGCAGCAGCGGAAGAAAGAAAGATACATGGTCCCTTTGTCTGAGAGTAAAGGCACAGGAGACACAGAGGCAGCCTCTGTAGATGACTGCCCTTCTCAGCAGGCAAACAGTGAGAAGACTTACTGTCTCTGATAACAGAAAGGTCTGTTTTTAAACTGGTGATCAAGGTTGGAATTCATCACTCTGGAGAGGAAGAAGCACAACAGCTTGCTAGTCTTGTTACAGAGGTTTTAAAAGAGTCATGGAGATCAGTGACAGAAACCCACGATTAAGCATAAATAGGAGTGACCTGGACAAGAATGTAAGAAAGGCAAAAGTGAGCCTGTACGTACAGATGCCACACTGAAATCCAGAATGAAAGTCGGAAAATGATCCACAAACCATCAATATGCCTAACAGAAGATGTTTACTGTGTAACTATGAGAATCATTCCAAGTACAGAAAGTGAGCATTAATTCGAGATTCTAACATGCCAAATATTTTGTGGAAAAGAAACACAGCAAGAATTTCCAGCCTAGGAAGGGTGGAAACATTCATGTTCAAATAATTCCTAAGAATTAGAATATGAAGGAAAAGGTACAAACACACTGATGCTGGACAAGGACAGAAAGAGTCTTACGTAACCAAGAGATTAACTTATTTAACTCAACAACTCAAGGTCAAGCACAAGAGTGATAAATTAAAAAAAAAAAAAGAAAGCAAGCAAAAAGGCCCAAGCACAGTAGGGTTAGACAGAAAAGGCAATAAAGAAAGCATTCGGTAAGTATGTTCACAACACAACAAAGAAAAGTGACTTTGCTTTGAAGGAAATAGCCACTTTTTCTTAAGTGTGCGGGAAGTAGATAAAGAAATAATAGAATTATATACAGAATCTTTAGCTTCTGCAAGGACAAACATTTAGTGACATACACAGCCAGGCATTCAAAAAAGCTGCTGGAGAAAGATGTGGAAAAACCAACAGTTTGGGCATTTTAGGAAATTTTTAGAGAAATATCACAGATCTATTGCACCTTATGTAGGAGAGGAGTAAGCAAGATTACTTCCCAGGTTAGCTTTCAGGCAGACTTCCTTGAATTCTGAGTTGAAGGTTATGTCAACCTAAGAAGGGAAGTATTTGCAATCATGCAATACCTGTAAATCCCACTAAATAAAAGGAGCATGCGTTTCCCAACTACTTCTGTGTAGTAGCATCTATGCTTTACATACAGAAAAAACAAGTCTGAAGGGAAAGTAATTTCCTAAGTAAACAATGGACAAAACAGTTGCATTCTCAGCATCCTGACTGCTACGATCTTTCTTTCCTCAGTTTCATCTTCCAGAAAAACTGTTTTGTTTCCCTCCAGCCCTTCAATTTCTGGGACACCTGAGCGCTGCAGAATCCTGACTTCAGTCACACTGCTGTCAGCTCTATGCTTGTCTCTTTCTCCAGCCGAACCGTAATTCTCCTTCTCTCAAAGCTGTTTAATTTAAGAAAGATAGTAAAAATATGTAAATCTAACATTACTTTTCATGAATATCTCCACAATGGGAATTGTTAATACTTTCACTTGCAATTTGAAATTAGAACTTGAAGCAAAAACATCAAATGTTTCATAACACTGTTAAATAACAAACATTTCTCATATTTCCCCTATTCTTTTTTAAATAACCCTCTAGACAGTTTTAACAGTAAAGCAAAATTGCCCCCCTGCTAATGAAGTGAAAAGCAATACATCTGCCCCAGTGCCACCAGTTTGGGATACTCCACACTTCTCTGGTTGAGCCATGCTCCAGTCCACATTTTCTTTAATACATCTTTCCCAGACCCAGGGCTGTCTGAGCATCGAGACACAATTATGTTTTCAAAACAGTTCCATGCATCAATTCAACAGAAGCAAATTAAGACTGCACAGATAAACTCCTTTTATTAAATGATTTTTTAATGCAGCTGTATTCCAGGTTAAACTGTTTTTCTACTCATGCTACCAGATCCACAACAAGGAAAAAAGTAGTAAAAGGAGAGAACTGCAGAATCAGAAACCCCCTACAGATGCTCATTTAAAATCCAGGAAAGGCAGAGGATTAACACTGCCAAAATCTTCCAAATTACAACTAAATCTTTCAGGCAATGACAATGGAAACAAGGCTATTGAGAGAGCTTGTGCTTTTGGAAAACTTGCATTTTTTAATTGTTTTCTATTCAATTTTATTTATTTTAAAATAAGTGCTTCTCTTTGCACTTCCCTCCTCAATGTCTCCATCTCTACTCACTTTTTATCCCTTGGTACGAGCGAGCTTCAGCTACCTCTGACACTTCCATTCTACTTTCAGCCTGTCTCCTCCAATACAGTAATCATACACTACATCAATAAAAAACACTGCAGAGCATGTATACAGGGATAAAACAGTCTGATTAGCTAGTAGAAAACCCAAGCCTCTTGGGAGGACTGCAACCACAGCTACTACAAAGCAGTAGAAATGGAAGAGCAACTTGATGATGCTCCTCTGTGCTTGGTCCAGATAAAATCCTCTCCTGCTTTTTGTTGTTATTTTGTTTAAATGCAACGTCGGTAATTCAGTATTTGTCTAATATGAAATGATGTGCTAATTTGGAGACAGCTGAGGTAAAATATGTTAACGTTTCAGTCACATGCCTAGATCCTGGCCTGAGGTTAAGCTAACTGGAGGATGTGCCAATCTACTGGACACAGCATAAGAAAACACTGGATGCAATGGATCACAGTGTGAGAAGTTGACACAAGTCAGAGCCAGCGCCGGGAGGAATGGCGAGATTTCACAGATGGTTAAAGGGAGTCGTGTGAGAAATTGCTGGGCTTCACAGACACTGGAAGGGACTGGGAGCTGTTAAGTGCAGCACTACCACTGGAAGTGCTTCTTTGAGAAAATGCGTTGCTCAGATTTGAGCGTGCTCCACAGATGCCACTGCGGATTTTAGGCGTGCAGTCACAAATGTAGTGTAGTGTCTGTAAAGTATGGAAACCACAGGTTTAGAGGGGAAAGCCACTGCCTGCCTGATGTCTCCAAAGCATAAAGGCTACTCTTAACTAGTACACTGCTGATCCAAGTCAAGAGGAGATGCAGATCCCTGTCAGCAAAAGAGTAATCAGTAAGTAGCACAACCTCTTATTCAAAAAGCATGAAGAGGGTCGAAGTCACATCCTTAACATTAATAAGCTGTACAGAGAAACCACCTTTTTAAAGGAACACATCAACTACTTGCTATGCGAGTCATCACAACAAATTTGCAAATTTTGAATTTTTTCCAGCAGCTCTTCTATGGGAAAAGAAAAAAAAAAAAAAAAGAGTACTCTGAACCACGATGCCAGGATTTAATGAGCATTTCAACACTGCATGTAGGCCTCATCTGTTTTTCTTGAACACCACAAGCAAACAGTTGAGAGTAAAACAACTATTTCTAGTGGTTTGAGTGAGAGTGGGAGGATGTCTAGTCCCATTTGCAGCCTAGTGTAGGAAAAAGACATTCAGCAGTTCAAAGCCCTGTTCTTCTAGCATTAGGAAAGTGCTACTCTTACAGGAATCAGGTGGTACAAAGAAAAAAAGAAGCATTTTGTTCATATTTTCAGTACAAAAGAACAGTAGTTAGATAGTAAAGAACCTTCAGATCCATATATTTTTCATTTTGACCAAATCTTTCAATTTTTCTTTATTATTTTTTTTTTTCCTTGAAGAATCTCTCACGCAAGAAAGGCATTCCAAGATTAACTCAAGCAACCCTCTGAGCTCTTCTAAGCTGGCACAAAGAGGTAGACTTGAAAAAGTCTTGCCAGGTAGAATTGAAGAATGTTCAACAAGGGTAGAAAAATGCCCTTTAAAGGTGGTTGTAGCTGTAAATACCTAAAATAGTAAAGGGTAAGTGATTTACTAGGAATGCCACTGTTGGGTTAATTCTGGGACCCAGAGACTTCTGGGTTTCTTTTCTCTATTGGTTAATGTTAATGGCAGTGTCATCTGGAAAATCCTTTTCCATCCTGTTTCAGACGCAAAGGTTCTCAGGAATGATGTGACAAGATGACTTTAATAAGAAGAAAAGCAGCATGGAAAAAAATAACCTATTAAGACAGTCTAATTCAGACTGAAAAATAAAAATTACACAAATGAGCATATGATTCAGGATGACTGGATTCTAGTTTAAGTGAACATATTAAAAAATGTTGGTTGAAAGACAAATGACCAACAATAAATTGAACTACCTTTTTATAAATCAAAGATGATCTACTAAGCATGTGTTAAGCAGTGGAAGGCAATATGCTCTGCTGTGTACAGTAATACAAAATACTTACCCTGTCATGTAGTGTCCAACCAACATATTTTAAATAACTATCATTCAGGAAGGCATCACTGTACATTTTCATCCAGACACCAATTTCTTCAATACAGACAGCTCTAATCTCAGCAATAGCATCACTAGTAAGAAAAAAGAAAAAAAAAATACAGATTATAAACATACCATTTAGCCCTAATTCCCATTGCTCCAGCCATATTTTGCTTTTATTCGGGTTTAATGAACCTCACTAGGCAGAGCTTGTCACCATCCTCACTCGCTGCCCTGTCCAATCACCTCAGTATCTTTACTGTCAGGTATGTTTCCATTATCTCAAAAAATTCTCCCTCTAGTTGACTTTTTAGTCTCTTAATCTTTCTTGTCCTCTTCAAGCAAAATTACGAATCCAAGTGCCACAAACCTCTTCTCAATAACAACTTCTGAAACATTATCACCCTGATTTCCTAAAGAGGCTTGACTCTCCAGGTAGAGATGCAGTGTCAGGTAGGAAAAGTTATCTGATGTAACCAAAGGACACCGAGCAAAGGGGGAGAATGGAATTTGATTATTTGCTTCATCCAGCACACAAAAGCCTTTCTAAGAAAATCTAGGAGAACTGTACATATTTTAACCTTGATTTCTGCCATTTTTTCTGTGACAAGTGATGGAAGAGGCAAAGACACATCTCAGACAGATTTATCAGCTGCTTATTGAGGTAGGGCAGCAGGAAACTGTCCGGAGAGATCACCTAAAGAGTTCGAGATGGAAATGACTTCAGTATGATTGGCATTTTCCTGCCTGACTGACACAGAGCATGGCATATTTACTAATAACTAACGACAGCCAAACAACAGGAAAAGGGATTGGGGCCATCTGGCCCTTTGGTAATTTCATCTTTCAGACATCTGTTACTATGAGAAATTGCTTGTGCCATTCCAGCTGGCACTGTTTCACAGTTCCAAATCTCAGCTATAATAAAAGAGAAACGTACACAGCCACTGTGCTGAAGAAAGGAGTGCCCAGTGCTTTGCAAACACTGGCCTTGCTTATAACTGAGAACCCCATTCTGGTGTTTGTTTTGCCTTTTTAAAAAAATCTTTTTGGAAAAGTAAGAAACACTGATTTCATTTAAAGCAGCACCAGAGCCCAAAACCAAAATATAATTTATGAAAGCAATATATTTCAAGCTTCAAGCAAGAGAATAATCGCTATGTAAGAGCAACAGTATTATTCCTGAAGTCTTCAATTCCATGAAATGTGAATAATGTGTTCTCAAGCTTATGCTTAAGGTGCTTACAAGTTCACACAGTACAGTGTAACAAAACTGTTATACTACCTGTACTGTGTCTGCCTACGTACTTCCAATCTTCACACTGCTCCAGCTCAATGTGTGCCATACTTTAGATGATCTTCAAGGCACCAAGGTGAAAACCACAGATCATTCAGATTGTCTGACATGTCACACAATGGCAGTATCACACATGACTAGAAGATACATTTCAGTCACCAATACGAGCCTTTCTCATTATATGCAATATCACTGAGAGGAGGCTGTACTGCAATAACAGCTTATAGCATGCATTTAATTATTACACGAGTGCTATTAGCAAATCTCTAGGCATGCCACCAGATCACCATCATTGTGCAACATGAACCACACTGCTTCTACCAACTTCCAAACAGAATCACTGTAACCGGTCTGTTTAAGCTCCCAGCAGACAGCTGCGCTGTAACCTTTGAAACTGGAAGGTAACAGTCAATCCACAGTGTAGATAAGCTGCATTACAAGCAGAGTAAGTCATTAAATAAGCTGTTCCTACCAGGGAATTCTAATGCTGTAAGGGAGAATGTACTAAATAAGTTATTACAACCAAGGCTTTGCACTACCAGAACTGCATTTGTTACAGGGAATGTAGCGACAGCGAAGAGAAGTTATTTCACCACCTTATAAATTTGATAACCGAAACATTCTGGAAGGATTTTACGGCAAGCTCAGGAAGAACTCAACTGTCAACAGCTATTTAATCATGCAGCACAGCCAGACAATATCAGGAACATTTATCTTTTCTGTAAGAATGCATTTGAGCCTCTCTAGGCAGACAGTGAAAAGCTGATCCCCCGTTCAAATAGTTCTCAGGCACCATAAACTTTTACCCCAAGAAAGAAAAAAAAGCCAGACTGGCAGGAAGACAGAAAGAATAAAGCAATTAAAGTAATTACAGATTTATCAGCACAAAAAGTTAAAATCTTCAGTACAGAAGTGCATGAGAAAAAATTCATGTGTGAGGCATGGAAAACCAGCAGAACAGCCTGAAGTAGCTGGAGAGACACAACAATTAGAGACGCACCAGTCTCCATTCTGCCACCATCTTCCAGGTGATGGCATTACCAAAAAGAAACTTTCACCTTTTTTGTAGGAATACCTAACACAAATATTTCTACTCTTAGTAACATGAAGCAACTTGGTTTGTCAAGGCAGGCCCACAAAATTTAGGACAAAGCATAGCAAACAGGCAGTAGGCTGTACTAGTTGCCCAGCAGTGATGTTCAGAGAAAAAGTCAATTAAAGTGCCACCTGAGCACATATATTTCATGCTAAATTGCATCTGAGTATTTTGATTAACGTCAGATGTATGTGGGACACTGAAACAAAGAGTCTATAACGGATAATTAGGATATGTCAGGTGGAGGCAGGTTTGCTCCTCAGGCTCTTGCTGGAGTGGCTGCTCATTGCACCTACTGGTTTTCTCAGTCCATCTGATCAGCAACTGAGGTTACCGAGGTGCAAAGCTGAAGGTAATTTAAGTTAATGTGGTTGATCTGCACCGATTTGAAGAGACCCCACTGTGCTGCTCAATCACACATTCCTTAGGACAGGCCTCTTCCAAGTTTTCTGCACACTTTTCCTCATAAGTGCAATTATCTCTCCGCCCACTTTAATTGTATGGTCTTTGTGTGCCAAACCTTTTCTCAATCACATTTTTCATGCTTTCTGCATTTTGTCTGAAAGTTTTCACAGTTGATATTTTAATCCAGAATTTAAATCTAAAAGGTTAATTGCATAGTTAAGCATTGTTGAATTTTATCTTTTGACTGCAGTCAGCCAATTAACATTTAAAAAGCTAGATTCATCAATACGCTGCAGATGCAAAACAACCCTAAATCTACCCTGAAAGACTGAAATGTGCTCTGATAAACCATACTCCAAAACAGCATAGAATAGTCCATATCTACTGGTTTGTGCAGTGCTAGAATGAACAGGACACACAGGTGCACATGAATATAACTTGATGTGCCTTTCTATTCACAAGACAGAGCATCTCAACTATTGGAAAAAAGTGATGTGATATCATTACAATTACTGGTTAATGCTCTTGTTACAAACATCCAAAACAATAAGCAAACACTACATGCTAATTGGAATTAAGGTTTTTCAGTGCCTTAATGTAGTTTTTAAAGAGGGCAAAAAGCCTAAAATAAACTTATAGCTGTGAGTAATGCATATATTATGGAAACGTCAGAAATTTGCTGTTTACACTTAAGATACACAAAAGGAAATGGAAGACTCAGGGAGCCAGCAACCAAACCTGCCCTGTTACGATACACAGCGGTCATGATTTTTCTTAAGATATGTAATGCTTATGCTCCCACTGCAGACAACTTCTCTTGTTAGGAGACATGGAGTGAGATGGCATGTCTTCCACAGCTCCTGAAAGCTGTTTTGCTGAATTAAGATAAAGTTCTGTGGACAGATCTACTGTGCAAATTCTAGGCTTAAGATTTTCTTCAAGGACTTCAGTTATTTTGATACTGCTTTTGTGACATCTAGAACATGAGAGGGAAAATCAGAGAAATTGACTTTGGCATTAGTTATGATCACACATTGCTAGCAAAGCATAGTGTAGCAGTTTCTTACCGGTATCTATGAACAAATATGCCCTTAAAAATAGAGTTCATCATATTTTCGATTTCATCTTGGTTTTCTTGTAGCTGTAAAATAAGTAAATAAAAGATCACTGCTCATTATAATTTAATATTCTGCAATTTGTTATTGGGAAGCATTAGGAGACCACAAAAAGAGCACTTAATTAAAGGTATTAGTAGATCAATCATTTTTTACTTTTCCAGCCTATATGGTGTGCATTCACATACACATGTATACAGCACCTTAACATTCACTACAAACATCAATGAATTTAGTTCCAAATTAGTCCTTTGAGGTCATCCCCCTTTTTTTTTTGCTACAGAAATTCAGGCTGTAGACTCCACATGTAATGGCAGCAGTACAGCAGTCAAACAGGCAACTGGGTAAGAACAGCAGCTCAAACATGAAGCTGGTTACTGAGCAGTTATGGACCAGGAAGGCCCCCTTAAAAAACTGGATGCCCTATGTAAGAAAAGTACTTCAGCATGTGCTCAGTCTCAAGCATGAGTATGAGCTGCTTTAACTTCATCACCCACAGCAATCCAGTGTCTGAATGAGGAAGCATTCCAGAGTCAGAATGTGGACACTTAACACTGCTGCCACCCAGTCCCAAATCTTACACTGCAGAGCAGCCAAACAAAAACAAAACAACACAGTGCTCTGAGTGGTAAAAATGATTAAAAAAATAAATTCTTAATAGGTCCTCTCTAATATGAATGCACTTATTGAGTACTATGGAAAGATTTCTTTGTGTCAATGGATCTGTTAATAAACCCTCAAAGAACACCTTGGAAAGAATTAAAGTATTCTCATACCATCAGCTTTTGTGCTAACCTACATAAAGATGACTTGATGACATCAAAATGCAGCTCTGATAAACAAGATGATGCCAATTTTATACAATCAACTTTTGGAGTAGAACTGCTACAACACTCAAAGCCACCTTTCCTCAACCAAGGTTTTTTTTTGAATGTCAAAGCACAACATAACAATGAATGTTAATTTAAAAATCTTCATATTTTCAGTATAAAAACCACAACTGAGCCTTGTAGTAACTGCACATATACACAAAATAATACAAACTGTAATCATGGACACATACATTTAACACAGAAAATATCTTCACGCCAGAGGCACAATTATCATCAGCTGTTTCGACTTCCTGGATAGCACAGGCTCAGAAACACTTTCCCCTAGGGGTTTATATTTTTCAAGCCATGTTTATAAATATTTCTACACTACCTTCCAGATAAGATCTTGTAACATTCAGTAAATGAAGCCTCACAGGTTTCTAAAACGTAGGGAGGTGCAGCCTCAATTTTGCAAATGGGAAAACTTTTGCAAAAGTATGGGGCAGCTTCTTGACTGAACTATCAAATACCTGAGAAATGAATTAATTTCACAGCACAAAGCATTATATAATAGTAGGCACTAATGTAAACAAATGAAAGTCAGCATCATCAATGCCCACTTTTGTACATTCTCCTACAAACACGTAACTTAGCACTAAGGTAAGGTTAACTTCCACAGGATTGGGACTGGGACAGTCAGTGAAGATTCCCAACCTGCCCAATGTCTGCAGAATCTTTGGCATTCCAGGTGTATTTCAGCATCAATATTAGCAACTCTTTCACAAATTTTCTTCATAACAGCAACTAGTTTTTATAATTGCAGCTTTTCTGGATCACGTACCTGAATTTGAATGCTTAATTCTGAGAGAGAACTGCCTTACAATTCCTGCTCTTACCAATGCAGAAGCAATTTAATATCATGCCTCTCAAATGTAAGCAAAATTAATGGAAACACTCTTTTGTTGACTGCAAGCAGTTGGGGAGACTCAAAAACACATGTATGAGAAGTGTAAACTTGAATTACTACTGGCAGCAATTAAAGCACAACTATTTCTGTTTGTAGCCGTTTATATTACTAACCTCATCCAGTTTGAAAATCTCACTGACAAGCACAGATCTTCAAGCCCTACTTTCACATCAAGTATGTAGAAAATGACACGAGAACGAAGCACATCAGAGAAAGCATCCCATCTTTTCTACTGCTAATTAATTTCCCACACTGAGATTGCAAACTGCCCGTGAATAACTTCAAGAGGATAAACGTATGCTGATGAAGGTGCTTATGAGCTTTTATTGATGGCACTGCATCAAAAGAATCTAGTAAGGAAGTGCTGGCACAGAAATACTACTGTAAATTCAGCACATTTAAGCACAGGAATAAACAGCACTATGCTATGAATTCTCACACAGGGCCACTATACCATCTAAACCTAACGATTCCTTTTCATTTCATTTGCCCTCCTATGTTTGCTACCACACACACTCAGTCATCACCACTCTTCTCTGGCTT
Organism: Lagopus leucura; assembly: GCF_019238085.1. Taxonomy (NCBI): domain Eukaryota; kingdom Metazoa; phylum Chordata; class Aves; order Galliformes; family Phasianidae; genus Lagopus; species Lagopus leucura. Next base: position 12,573,011 of record NW_024962274.1, read on the forward strand.
GCTCCTATGCAATATTTTTATAAGATTTCAGGAGCAGAGAAAACAGAGACATGTTAAGAGGTAAAGCCAAACATTTAACCTTATTCTCATTCAGGCTTTCACTGCCCTGTGCATCAAAGTTGCAAGATCTCCCCAGAGCAGTTATGTGCTGCATCTCCAAAAGTCACTGAAAAGAAATGTTGATGAACAAGAACAAAGGACGTCCACAGATACTGAATTGAGTTTGTGGGCCTCAATAGCTACTTGGTCCTCTGGAAAATTCAAGTGACCATCAACAGATGTGGGATAAAACCTGTTTCCCAGCTGTGACAGCCAAGCGACACTGCTTCTGAGATTCTGCTTCTTTAAGACTGACACGCTTCATTTCAAATGCTTGCCTTTCAGTTTCAGCACAAGTGATTCTCACTTTTATTAATTAACTATTTTCAAGAACTATAAAATCAAGAGAAAACTGTTCTGTGGATCACAGTTTAGATACAATTGTAATTATTCCCCAGACTAAAACTGTAATGTCAAGCAATTTAAAGTCAAAAGTTATACCTAGAAGAACCCAAGGTATACACAGGTAGGGAATCCTTAACTTCCCACAGAGAAAAACAGCGGTGAAAGAAACGCATTCAAAACTAAGATTTAAATTTATTATTTTTAATATATAAGTTATGAATTTTGCCTGGCATCCTTACAGATTCTGGCTGTGTGAATGTTCACATTCTGATTCTTATTATTTCTGGTTTGTTTTTTTTTTGTTGTTATTGTGTTTGTTTTTTTTTAAATATAACTCTAAAACTGAATTTCCTAGGATGTATTGAATTTAAGGATGATTACAGCATCCTTCTAATGGTTTTGATCACGTAGTGGCAGTGTGATATTTGCTAAAGGTGACTTGAATGTCTCCCTAGCTTCTCTTTCTAGAGTCCAAGTGCTATAGCCCTGATTGGTGTCTTTCAAAAGTAGTTACAAAAAGAAGAGATAACAAGACACTGCATAATAATCGCAGTGCTTAATGGGAGAAATGGGGGGTACAGTGATGGACTACAAGAGAATCTTTTAAAAACCATCCTGCACAACTGCAGTAGGTTACTATAAACCACTGAGACAGGTTTTCTCCCTGCCTGGTCACGTGTATGAGACAGAGAATAGAAATCATCTTGTGTAAGCAGAGCAGCATACAAACTCAACTGTACATGGTGATATAAAATTTACAAGTGTGGGCCTTGTAGCATGCTTGAGATCACACAAACGCCAAAGCAGAACTAATCCCTCATTTCTTATAACTGAAGTCACAAATCAGCCCAGACCTTCTGCTGGAGGGAATACCCACGAGCCAGGAAACAAAACATCTTTTCACTTGCCTCTTTTCTTTTCTGAAGCAGCAGCTCCAATCTTTCATTAGCTCTTTTGCCAATCATTTTGTTTCTCTCAGCTTCGTACTGCCTCTGTGTATTATCCTGATGAATGCTCAGGTTTAAGGCAACGTTCACAAGAGCAGTCATAAGCTTCATAGCTGCAAAAGCAAAAGACAGAATATGACTCTTAACCTGCAGTCAGAGCTCAAAAATATTGCCTCAAGCAGATCCATACTCACAGAAAATAACCATCCTGACCCTGATACAGAACCATCTGGATAGGCACTTCCCACCCAAGCAATACCCGGGTCACTCGGCTGACCTAAAGATCAGAAATCAGAGTATATGTACCAAATTGAGCTCCAGGCAATGTTATTTACCCTTTCTGCAAGTTCAAAGTGCATAACATCATAGACCAAGAGTATGAATCCATGGATCAGTGTATATCGTGAAGCCAGTTGCTGTGGGATACAGGCCTTTCTCTACTGGGAAGTATCATTACAGATGCCTCCACATGAAGTGCAACTCTTAACCAGTGAGTAACTCTTAGACACTGAGAATTAATGAATTTACAGGGACCACAGCAACACATCTCTGAAAGATAATCCGACCCTGCTTTAAAGGCAAGTGTGTGATTGTATAAATATATTATTAGAACTTCAAGTACCCTTTTGTTCACATTTGCAAACCTTCTGGATACAACATCCTTAACATATATATTTCCGTCTTAATTCAGTGTTAAAAAATACATTAGCAAGTGTCTTTCCCATGTTCTTTGTGGTTACATCACAGTTTACAACACTGAAAACAGAAAAAAAAAATTAACAATTGCATTCTCTCTGGTTAAATATGCAGCACTGTCCTCAAGATCAACAAGCAATTATACAAATGGAGAAGTGAAACTGTATGGTTAACTCTTACCACTGCTTAAAGCCTGTAAGTCTGGAAGTACCCACATAAACTTCTTACCTTTGTTTCTTGCTACAATGAATCATTTCTCATTCAAATTGGCTAGCACAAGGAAAATTGAAAACAAAGACCTCAGAAAGTATAAATGAAATTCTGAAAGATTTTCATAGTTTCTTATCAAGTCTGAGCTTCACAGCATCATGCTGACCTCTTCTTTGCAGTACAGCAGTATAATCTAACGTGCAAATACTAGCCTAAGGGACATTTGCAGAGTCAAAACAAAGCTCCCATAGCTTGTTAATACATAAAAATAAGTAAGTGTATGGCATATTAATTGATCTTGCCTCTCATGCAAGAAGCCAGCACTGCCTTAAATAATTGAAACCAGCTGTGATGAACACAGGCCTTGGCATTTGCTCATCCTCGCTCACAGTTTCTGGTTACAGAACTTCTACATTGCATGGTTCTTGGGTAACATCTCTAATGTATGCTGCCATTTCCTCTTTCCAACCAAACCTCTCATGCTTTTCAAACATTTGCCCACATCAGGATGAACCAACCAATTTAAGAGACTAAGACTATTGGAGCTGTTCCAGAAGTAATGCCTCATTTTATTACCTTGGCCCCAGGCATCAGAAGTGGACACTGGTGGTTTGGCAGCAGAAGTGGAGCCTTCCCATCAATATCCCACTACATGTTGCTGTGTGACAGACAGCAGCAGAGAGGCAGTCTGACAGAATGGAGTCTGACACTGAAGTGTGTACAAAGGAGTGGAAGGGAATTCCTCCATGTGGAAAACATGGCACTCAGTGATGTTCATTGACACTGGCTGAATGTTTCTGGAGACCAAAGACTGGATGTAACCCAGCGAAGTAGTGGTGGTGTGCTTCAGCAATGGCTGCAGTGACAGTGAGTCACCTTCACTGGTGCACATTTGCACGAGTGTGGTATGCAGGCTCTTGGTCATCACTCGCAAAAATGCACAGCTAATGGTGGTGACTATGTTGAAAAACTGTGTTTTTTAGTCAAGAATTTGCTCTACCCAGTAGTGTTACCGTGCTCTTTGTATTCATTATCGTTTCCATGGAAATACACAGGAGGCATTACTTTCAGAGTACAACATACACCGGGCATATATTAGCATTATTCTCTCTCTGTGATCTCTCTTGCAAACAGCAAGTCAAGATCAGTGTCCAGTATCAGCCAGAGATGAATCCAGTCTCCATTTCAGATTAAATAACTGGCACAGATTTTCAGCAGCGTTCCAAGAAGATGCATTTCACTATGAGATAGGTAGAAAGACACCACCTGATTCAACTAGTTTTAGATGTCTGTACCTAAGCTAGGAATTGTAGTATTAATTTACAAATGGAGAAATATAGCTACTTCTACACAGCAATTCATCCATGTTATCAGAGATTTCTAACAAACGTCACATGAAATACACTTACAAAGGCTATTTCTGTCTAATAATATAACCAATCTGACTCAGATGTAGGCAGATGTGTTGAAAAGTGCAGGATGGCAGAGGTAGAAACCAGTGAGATACGGAATTTTGGCCCAATATTCCCAGCATTATGTTTCTCAAGAGTGAAGGCACACAATTTTATTGACACTTAGAATCAGTTTGCATTCTGAAATGAGAAATGACTAAGGCATACAACAAATGATTAATAAACACAAGACACGAATAGGCCACTTCTGCTCCAGAAGGATTCACTAGAGTCCCCTGGATTTGACAGGAACCTGTGAGGCTGATATATTCTCTTTCAAAAAGAAAAGTGCATACTAAGTACAGTTACGATGCACACGGTGCTTGGATTTGATCAAGCTTTCCAGAGTTCTCAGTGCTTGTCAAGTTCTACCTGTATCAAAATTAGCTGTAATTCTCAAAGCAACGAAACAATTAATAACTTCTTTGAAAACACCCCTTTGCACCATTTCACTTACCAGCTAATGTACTGGTGTGCCTGAAAGCCCGGACCTGGGAATCTGACAAACCAGTCAGAAGAGAGATCACCGTGTCCATCATGTACTCATCATAGATGATGCTGTACTGACACTGTCGAATGAGCACTCCAATGAACTCACAAAAATTGGATCGAAACTTCTTCCACTGTGGCCCAGGCATGGTAAGGGGGTAATCACCGCTGTCCTGGAGGACGAGAAAACGAATAGTCTCCGTGAACATGGACCAAGTTCCTAAGCTGCACAGTGTACTTTTCCCCCAGACAATGCAGAACAAACAACAACTATTAATTCTTCCATAAATAAAGAACCTTGTAGGCACGAAATCACTTATTAAGAGATTTGATTGTAACTGTGCCATGCTTGCTTTATTAGCTAGCTATACCTAATCCAAATACGCATCCTGACAATTCTTTTCCTTATGTCCTGAGTTAGGAAATGGAGGCAAAGGATGACAAAGGAAAAATTCAAAGTATCTAAGGTCAAAACCTAAAGAAAGTCCTGTGTGACTGAATACTTGTACCATTCTCCACCCTCCACCTCCACCCCAGGTGGAATATTCTAATCTGGCTGCCTCTCCCCACAAAATGTGCTTTACTCAAGTTTGCAGCTGAGATCTTATCAGAAACTAAATATCTCCCTTTTTTGATCTTGCAAACTTTTCCTTTTTCTTGTGGTTAAACCTACCTTCTGAGAGATGCAATGGATTTTTTTCATGCTTAACTTCTTTCCAAGATTAATTTCACAATACTGCATCTCAGTGAGACTGCCCCCTCCCACTAGAAAACTCATAAACTTCTTGGTCACCTGATTTGTAAGTCAATTCCAGATTTATTCAAAATGCTAAGGTACTAATGTTCAACCTGGATCTCTCCCCAAAGATAGGAAGTCTGCAGCATCAAAGTTAAAACCATCTCTACTTATTAATTCTGTGTTTTCACGAAGAACAAGCAGCTCTGTTATCCATCCAGGCAAAGCCAGCAACTTCACCAGAGGAGCTGCAATCAAATACCCTTTAACCTGAGCTTTACAGAAGATGCTGTACTCCAGCAAAACAAAAAGGCACAATCAAACTGAACTCAAACTCAGTATTGTGATATTACAATCATACTACAATGGTTAGAATTGCCAAGAAAAAAGTACACAAATATTAAAAAAAGACAACTGTAAGGTTGTCTTAAGGACCTTATTTCTATCACTACAATGCTAAGAGACATCTTAACAAATAGCATTTGAATGCCTAATTTAAGAGAAACAAGAACTCTGTTTCAAAACAAACAAAAAAAGTTAATTAGAGGCACCACACTCCCTAATTTCAAAATTTCAAAGCTCAAAATCATTAAGATTTGGAACATTTTTCTTCTGCAGAACATTTGTTTCAAACAAAATGCTTAGAACATTTCAAAGACTATTTGTGTAACACTGCTACAAAACAGAACTTTTGTGTCAACTTACTATTTGGTTTAAACTGCCAATTCAAGTGAACAAAATATTAATTTGCACACAGAAACAGAGCAAACGCCAAGCCTGCAGTCCTGTCCCAGGAATGCAGAGTTCTTTGTTGTAGGATGGCAGTTTCAAGCAGTGAACTACAGCATCCAGCACAGCAGCACAAATACAGGTGGGGTGAGAAAACTTTCTACAGTTCTTCTACTGCCTCCTCTTACTAATGTCTCTGCTACAGTCAGCTCTAATACCTAGGATACAGATAGATGAAGAACCAGTATGGACCTAAGGCAGCTTTCATACAGACAGACTTGGCTAGGCTCTCTTACAGTATGAGATGGGAGCCTGCTCCATGATTTTTGTGATAGTACAATTAAGCCTTTCAGCATGTCAGATAGCAAACTTTTCACTATTGTTATTTCAGCATCCAAGTCCTACTCAATTCACATCACTGACTTATCAAGATAAATAACTGTAACTACCCTTCCAATTTATTTTATTTTTGTTTTTCCATTATTATTCCTTCTAAAGCTAATATCGGCCCACCAATTTTCATACTGCAGTTTAAATTGCTGCTTTGCTTGTTGGGGCAATTTCTTGTACAGAAACATTGCTTACCACTGGTTTCTTGCCTGCTGCATTTCTGGTTTACAACCAAAGCACACTGTAACATATTTCATAACGCTTAAAGCTATTTGATGTTTGTATATTATTTGTAGAATATATACTAAAAGTACTGTATAATATCTGTATACCATACCTCATCAAATTCTTCTGTCATTTTCCTTATTATTTCTGCATTTTGCATGTTCCTGAACATTTCAATTCTTACAGTACCTGTAGCGTAATAAGGGAACAAAAGAAATTAACACAACTCGTATTTTTATATCAAAACATCAATATCAAAGTCTTTCTGCTGCTGAACGTACAGCTCAGTAACACACATGAAAGACCATATAATGCAGTGATAGTAGAAACACTTTGAACAGGTGTTCTTTTGAAGAAACGGTACAACGATCTGAAGAGAAGTTATGAAATTTACTCTTCAAAACTGAGTATGTGTGATACAGCAGCAGCTCAACACTAATGCAGGACTCATGTCTGCAGTCAACAAATTTAATTGTGTTTTTTTTTGTTGGTTTTTTTTTTTTTTGTGTGTGTGTGTTTAATTGGTTTTAATTGTGTCTGTAAAATCAAATTAAGTCTGTCTTTCAGTTCTATGGCCTTTACTAGCAATCCTCCCCCTCCCATAATAACAGATATTCCATGATCTCTATTTGGAGATACATGAGTGGCTTCCAGACCAGAGCTAACAACTGCATCACATGGCACTGCAGTCAGTAAGGTTCTCAAAAACCAAAGGCTCAAAGGGGTCAGTCAGGATGTGGGCCAGCTCAGGACTAAAGCAGTATTTGCATCTACATTACTCCTTCGTGTGGATTATGTCATCCTCCCCTTTGCTGAACAATTACATTGTTAGTGGTGACCCCACATTGTAAATTGAACAGTGATAGCAAACATTGAAAATATGACAACACAATGGCAATTAATGAAAGTTCTTGTGACTTGATCCTAAATTCAATCAGAATAAACAAATACCTTTACAACACACCACTGCCTTAGTAATTAAACACTGCCTGAATCTCCAACCACGTATCACAAGTCAACACATGGAAGTTTTATTTTTTGTTACTGTGTGATATACATGCACGCATTTTAATTCATCACCATCTTTTTGCCACTTGACAATCCCCTTTTTGCTAATGGAGGAAATTCATAAAACTTAAGTAAACCACGGAGCAGCAGCACAACCTTGTTAGCATTACAAAGACTAAAAATTCAACTACATTCACAGTCCACTGCATGGCTCCAAAAATTCAAGCCACAGTAACAGCTACCAGTAATTTCTGTGCAAAGGTAACAAAGGTAAGTATAGCAACAGTTATGGGAATGTTTTAATTCCACTATTTTTTTTCCTTGAAAAACAAGCATTAGAAACATACAGATTTCAATGTGTGCAAACACAGAGCTCACCCATCTTCTACATCTTTGCTGGGACACTATTTCAGAACGCAGTGTAAGTCTTGATTTCTTGTCGCAGCAGTGTTTCTTCATGAAGTAATATTTACTTATCTACTTCATACTAGGTTACACTGTCAGCCCAGTTCTAAAAACAGTGATTTATGTTTGTGCATAGCAATTTCCATATTTTGAATAAGCAATTAGTAACATAGTATACTAATATGAAACAAAAACCCAAAAGAATACCGCATGACAGAATGCTGTTTTATCAGCTTCAAACTCATCTCTAAGTACAGATAAATTACATTTCCCTCAATATTATTATAGTTTCAGTACGTCTCAGTGTGTTGAACAGCAAATCCACCTCAGCTGCATTTATCCCTCTCACTCCATGCTATCATCTGTCCTTACTTTGATTAGCAACGTAATCCCACCGAGTGCATACCTCACTGACTGTTGGTTCTTTATATTTTCCATAGCCCTGATTCAAATTTTACTCATTCAATTTATTTATGACTTCTGTTAATCACCTTAAATAGTTTCCACAAAATATATAATCATGTTACTTTGTTGGACAAAAGTAAAAGTTCTGTAAGAAAAGCTCTTTGTTAATGCATTTCACTCAGTACAAATCTCCCTTTAATTTCGTGTAATTCTGATGTAGTTCTCTGTATCTTTTCTCCCTGAGGGTATGGAATGTAATTGTACTGTGGTCACTATTACTTAAGGCCTCAGATATTTCTAGCTTTTAAATGACCTCCTGTTACTTACGTTACTTAACAGTCAAGTATAGTTTTTGCCTGAACAATTTCTTTAAAGCAATTGGTTTCAGGAGTAACTACTTCAAGCACTGAATTTATTTTTTTTTTAATTGCATTGCTGCAACATAATACATTTATGACTAGGCCTGTTTATCCCTGCTTCTTCAATTGCACAACCTTACAGATGCAGTATGAGCACCCAAGGAAAGCTGATGGCTGGTATAAGATGCAACTCCCATGTCACTATCAGACAACAGATTGCATCTACTGTTCCACAACTGCAGAAACCTGTAAGCTGCCCAGGGGCAAAGTTGCAGTCACAGGACCACAGACCACAGGCATCTCCCCTGAATCATGGCAAGACGTTGTAACTTCCTCAGCTAGAACAGAAAGGGCTTCAGCTATCTCCTGGGCACCTGAGGGTTGCTACTGATCACCACGCAGTGCTGTTACAGTGAAAGTGTCTTCAGACTCTAGGCATGTTTTCCAAATCAGCGTTGGCCCAGCTCACTGTGGGCATGGGGTAGGGGCATGCACAGGATGAAAGAAGCTCCTGACATCTCCAAGGGGTGCCAGAGAGGACGAGAGCCCATGGAAGTGAAGACAGCTCAGTATTTTTACAGTGAGAAGAGTAATCCAGCTGTTCTAGAGAGCTTCACAGACAAAAAGCAACAACAACAAAAATCTGAAAGTTGGCAATTCCAGTACTTACGCAAGAAAGAGAAGTTTATACAACAAAAAAAAAAGGCTTTGGCAGCAGTGGTGCTCCACCTCTAATAGCCTACAGTCATTTAAACACTGCTAATGAATACAAATTGCTCACTAAATGGACTCCTGAAATCCAAGTTCCTGACAGTTGGCAATGAATTACATCCCATGAATCACAGTGAGGTTTCATCTCCACTACTTCCACTCAGGGAAGCTATAAAGCCAGCATCATCCCTTCTTTGTACCACCTGCCCAAACACAGCTGCTACAGAGTGGGAAATGTACTCTTTTGCATAGCAAAAAGTCAATAGTGATCAGAGCATGGTGAAACCGTCAAGATAAGTTCAATAAAGATCTTGCAAGGATGAATGACAATTACACAACACCTAGGTGGGCAATATTTCTTTCCCCCAATTTCATTCAATGTTCATTTCCTACACCTTTCTCCCCACTAACACTGTAGGACAGAAATAATCCACTTCTGCAACATCCATAAAGCACAGTTTCAAAATCATCTCAAGAGCATTAATGACAAACCTCTGTATGAAAGATGGTAAAAAAGGACCAGCATCAAACCATACATTATTTCTCATGACTCACCCTATGTCATACGTACTTCTGGAATATTTCACTGACTGTTCCCAGAAAAGAACAACCTGAAACTAACCAGAAATTACACGCACTGGTTTTTTAAGTTCTATTTTCTGTGAGTTGCACACCATACCCTAGGAATATTAACATAGATCTTACCTGATTGGAATGAATATGTATTAATCGTTAATCTAAATGGAAACAGTACTGGGTCCAATAGATGTTAAGCACCCTAAATCAGAGCTTTCCATTCACTTCCAAGCTTGAATACTGAAACACTTTACTCAAACCAGAGATCAGGGTTTTAGAAAGAAGACAGCCTGAATAGGTGTATGTTAACTTCTGTGGCACACCCAAGGATTGAAGATGCTTTAACCGACCTATTCCCCAATTACTTGTGCTCTCTCTATATTGCCCAGCTTCTGCTGCCAAAGAAATAGTATTCAAAAGCATTATTGTCCTAAAAGACACAGCCCTGATTTGTCCTTCCAACAGTTTCAGATCATGGACACATACTGAATGAAACAGCAAGAACCCCAATGGGGAAAAAATAAATCACATCCTTATACAATTAAAACCTTTTCAACCAGAGAACCAGAGGAAATTACTAGAAAGAATTCCAGCAGCTCATTTATGTTTACCATCCTAATACAAAACAGAAACCAAGTATCAAGTGTGTCAATTCCCAAATCACATTCAAATGTATTAATTGAAATTTCCCTGCAAAGTTAAGACCTTACCAGTCAAATTAAACACACAAGGAAAGTGCATTCTCTTGTTGTCTAATTCTTGGTTTGATCTTCCACTTATCCTTTTGCTTACCACAGCATCACTTTGTTGTGCTTCATTTTCCTCGCTGTATGCATTACTCCACAATTCTTGAATATTTACCTTTCATTATTTATCACTCCACATTCTGATTTTCAGACTACTGCATAGTGTATGAATCAAATATGTTGTTCACTTACTATAGTTCCTATTCTTCTTTAGCTTTAAGTCATTTTGTACTGACAGTTAAGCATCCTTTTTAGGAGCATTCATTCTTTTCTCTTGGTTGTGCTTCCCATGCGGACTTTCATCTCTATGTTCTCAGTACGTTCACATCCTCTTCTGAAGATCATCACCATTACTTTGCTCTTGTAGAACTGGGAATATTATTTTAATGACTCAGCCCATTTAAGTTGCCATCCCAACAATAAGAGTTACCTCTCACAGGAAATATTCTCCATTTGTGTTCTCTACCTTCTGTATCAGAGAACAGTCACCACCACATTACACAAACTAAACGGATAATCCTCGACTTAGTATCTTCTACTCCTTGATGACACCTCACTAGTGTAAGACCCTTCATCTCACCAATTACTGTATGGCACATAACCATATGCCACCTGTTTTGGTGGCTGTAAACTCCTGCAACAGAAACTGCCCCATTCTCTCCCCTTCTATCATTGCTGAGACATTTTCCAGAGACTTACACTAGTCTTCAGACCAAACAGAAGCACTGGTATTACACGGGACAAGGATTTAGGGGCAAGCTGCTGCTTCTGAATTTTCAGATCTCAACTTTTGCTAAAAATGCTTTCAAACAGTTATTCTTTGAATTAAATAAATAAGAAAAAACAAAGACCAGAAATGCCATTACAGAGTTCTCTACTAACTCCACTGGGAGCCATAAACAGCATGAGAAACATATGAAAGGAATAGACTTCCACTAGACAGAAGAGAAAGTAACAAATACACTAAATTTTTAATCATCATCGTGAAGAAATACTTGAGAATAGAGACATTTTTCCATGTTGAACCAGAAAAAAGTCTGCAACAAAACCCAGTTTCTGGAATGGAGGGAACTTTGGTCATTAGGGTCCTTTCCATTCTATGACCCTTTTGTGCTCTCTCCTCCCAAAGCCTGACTGCCCCCTACAGTTCCTACTCTGCGCTCATTTCATGGCCAATAAAGGCATGCATGTGAAACTACACAGTAATTGACTGAGACAGTGAGAGGCACGTTCAAAGGGACCTCTATGAAAGCATTTCTAATGCTACATCCTCCATAATACAAGGCACAGAAATCTGTTACTGTTCTGGTTTACGTAACTTTAGCTTAGGCAAGAATTAGCTTCACTTCCTGCTGATATTTCAAAACCAAATTTGGCCTTAAAGATGATACTCAGTATGGAAACCTCAAAAATTCACTGAACAGGAAACTGACTTCAACCAACCAGTAACATCAATAGTGAGCATAGCTGTACACAGCCCTCAATACAAGAGGTCAGAAGTGCTAATAAAGGTGGGAGGACTTCTTTTGACTGACACAGGCTTCACTGCACTGCTCTAGAAGCAGAACTGTAGCACGAAATAGCAATTATTGTTGCTATTTCTGGCATCCCAATTCAAGGACATTGTTTCATTGTTAGTGTGAACAATTCTACGTCACACTTTAAAGTTTTGAATAAGATTAAGAAGCTGACAAATTCATGTATACAACCAGTGATTCATACCATTTGGCTGTTCAATCCTTCATATAAGTTATATTGACCCAGAACACACCAGTGAAGATAACAGTTCTCTTATTACAGACACAGTGAGATACACACCAAAGACTCTCTGAAAATGCTAAAGAGGACAGTGATATGCAGTAATGACAATCCAGCCATTTCCTCCAGGCTGAAAAATAACCACATATTCTTATTGTAAGAAGTGACAGAAATTAAATGTCTATTGTAAATAAACAAAATCCTATGGAATTCCCAATCTGTTATGTGTGAGAATCTGCTACTTGCTTAAAGTCATCTAAGCGTCTGAAGAATGAAAGAGAAAAAATACAGAACCCAGCCCTGACCCAAAGAACTACCAGCCACTAAATGAGACTGTTGTGCCAGCCTAGAAGGTTATGTGCTATGGAACAGCTGGGCCTACCCAAGGCTTGGAGTTATTTTGGCAAAGCAGTGCTTCACAAATGGTTTGGAGCTTCCTAAGCACCAATAAGTCAAAAGTCATGCATTTACGTAAAGCGCACCCATTTTCAAAACCTTATAATGAACTTCCTTATTTTAGTTTTTAAATTGTCTGTCAAACAATAATAAAGGTTTTCTTTTAGATTAAAAGATTTAATAAAAAAAAAAAAAAAGAAAGAAAAAGAAGAAAAATAGCCACTTTTCAGAAGGCAATACATCTTTTTAAACAAGAATTTTGATAGAAATATGCTTAGCAGCAGATATAAATGCTCTGAAAGGAAGGATGAAGCAGGCAAAGTTTGCCAGTAACAAAATTATTTAGAATAGCTGAAATTAAGGCTGACAGCCAAGGCTGCAAAATAATTTCAGAGTAACAAAACTGATAGAACAGCAAATAATGCATTTCAGAAGAAAAAAACCCACCGTAATTCCACAAGCTATTGCTAGAAAAAGGGGCAGATCTGCATAATTTAATGCATCCAGAAATAGCACGCTTCATGTATTCAAGTCTTAACATTTTTTATACACAGGAAACCTCCTCCCTGAGTTTCAGTCAGATCATATTGTTTTGGCACAGTTTTACAGTATTTGCCTTTGGAAACGGTAAGCTGCTTTTCATCTTGATGTTAATGTCTCCGACTTTGAATAACAGAAGCCACATAATTAATAACTAAAGCCACACAACTTGCATTGTGGTATTTGTACTGAATGACAACAAAACGAATCCTTTCATGCTTTGATGGCTCAAAGTAATAATTCTCAGAAGGCATCCACCTTTTTGTCAGATCACAGCAGACTTGAACAACAGTAAATGGCACAAACATGAGCAGCAGCTCCAGAGCCTTCGCTACCCCAAAGGCAGTGCTTTGTTCCTCGTAATGTCTTAATGCTTGTGGAAGCATCCTCAGCTACAGGCCCCCAGCAGCTGTGTCCTGCCCTGCACTGCCTCACCTTGCTGTGATTGAACAGCCTGTGATCAAGGGCAAAGCACTGGCTCCAATGCATTCCCGGGTTTAAACTCCTGAAACTTTCCACCTGCTTACTACTGATTCTACAACTGATTTCTTTTTCTTTTTTTTTTTTTTTTGCAGGCACTATTCATTCTTGCAGTTTCCCATGTTTGTGCTACAAGGAAACTTGCTAAGAGAAACGTTTCACATCGATCTCAGGAACCAGAAAACAACGTAAGGACTTCCATACTCAGAAATCAGCACTAGGTGTTAGGAGGTGTGCAAGGACATGCATGTGTACAAATCCAGCTTGCACTGGGCAGTAGTTCAGGTTTACTCAGCTGCAGGTTGCTAAGCCACACTGAGAATGTTGTGCTTACTGCTGCTAGTGGATCTACCACCTCTGAGCTGTTTTGGACTTTTCACACCACTGAACTGCAGCTCAGCTCTACACTCTCTAAGAAAGTAACTCATTCTATTTCTAGAAATGCTGCCCAATTGTTTTGCAGGATAAAAATGGGATTTTTTTTTTGCAAGAAACTGTAAATATTCCTCTATTTGTCATTCTTTTCCCTGGTGCTTGGGTCTTTCTCTATGTTCTTTTGGAAGTGAGATGGTCTGAAATGCATTCTACACTCAAGATGCAGATGCAATGTAATTTTATGATAGACTTATTTATTTTTAATATATACACATAAACTCATCTTTAATTTCTGATTCTTAATTTCACCTCTCAAGACACTACTGAGCAAAGAGGTTACATTTTCAGATCACTGGAAACAACAACAGACTCTAGGAGTAACAGTTTAACCCTTCATATGACAGCTTCATCCTGTCAGAAGTTACTCAAATCCAGCAACAGAAACATCAGTAGCCCGGAGGAAGGGCTGAAAGTGCAGGAACAACTACTCTTTGAGAGTACTTTTATCAGGCTATTTCCACATCTAGGAAAGATGTCACCCATCAGCTGCACTGCTAACATACAAGCCCTCAAGCTTCCCACAGTGAAAAGGAGGCTTTCCCCCCTCCTCCAATGGGGATCTTACCAGCAAATACACCTACCTGTTTGGAAGGTGTAACAACAAAGCAGCCAGACCCTTCCCAGCAGTGCCCAAGGACACAAGACTCAGACAATCCAACCGCAAGCACATTAATAGAGCTTAACACCAAGAACGTTTTCATAGCCAAGGACTGGGTAAAAATATTACTTCAATTGCTAAAAGGCTACAGCCATAACCAAACCCACATTCGCTGCACCAGCCCCATGCTGCTAGGCTGGCTATCGAGGTGTTATAAGTTCCTGCTGTGCAAACTGAAGTTTGGTAGCAGGTGTCTCTTGTTACAGTGCACAGCTGAAGCATGGGGTAAAAACAGCAAAGGTCTTGAAAACACTGAATCTGTCTGATAAACCAATTTCAGCTAAAACAAACTGTTTTGTACCTGTATTTGTACTTACAAGGAACCAGCAGACCCTCTTTGTGCCTACGATATTGTGTAGTAATTGCAATAAAGCTGAGTGGTTTTAAGAACACTGAATTTTCCAAAAGGCAAAAAATATAGATAATGAAACTAACAATAGATAAAATATAGATATTCATTTTTCAGAATTCCCTGCTCATCACTCTGAGAGTTACCAGGCAGGTATCTTCCCACATAACAGCAAAATTAATGCTACATAACCAGCAGAAAGCTAACAAACTTGAGCAGTCCATTTGATAAATGCTGTTGTGCTTCACAACAAGAAGACTGGAGACACAGAAATGTGTTTGAAGCAACTGAAGTCTAAAACATTTGTTTCTGCTGATTATACGAAAGCCATGAGCTTCCTGAAAAAGATGATCTGCTTTTTTATTAATCTGAAAAGAGGAAATGAAGTTTGTAGGCATTTCTATCTTTAATTATTGTGCTTAGTAACATCCAAGCTGTTTCTTTCAACCAAATCTGACAAATCTAAAATGTTCCAATGACTTTTACCAAAGCAGGTAGTTGAGCAGAAGCCAAAAACAATCTAAATCATTACCTCAGTCTGCTCAGACACCAAAAAACCCCGAGGCCAGAGCCGGGCAGGGATGTTCACAATGTGAATGCTGCTCCTTCTCAGGAAAAGCTTCAACTGGAGCACAGCAACCTCTTCCGCAGCGCTGTTTGTCTATATAGCTGATTTAGCTTCCAAAAATGTATAAGCTTCTACTGAAACTCTTTTTTAGAGAATTACATGGCATTCAGAGCATCATCTCTCACAAAGACTATCTGCCACTTGATCAGTATGCTCAGTAGCTTTCAGACCACTCAATAAAGACAAGCAGTGCAGACACACAGGGTATTACTCCTCATTAATTCTGCTTCTCAGGAAATTATTTGTTTCAAGTAGAGATGAAAAGCATTTACCAGCCACCATCTATGAAAAGCCAATGCAAAAGGTTACCAGAGCTGGCTGACAGCAACGCCTTTATCTTCATCGTTCCCCATTTACAAGTACACAAGATGAGAGAAATTCTCCTTTTTCACATAGCTCTTTTTTCCTACCTTGCTAAGAAAAAACTCCATTTTCTCTTATCTGTTTGTTCACTCCAGCACTTTTTGAATATCTGAGCACATGCATGGGGCTTTTCTTTGTTTAAGGTAATAAACAAATTTGAGAAACTGTCTGCAAAAAATACATAATTTGTGCACTTAGCAGAAAGCATGTGCCAAACTTTAGACGCTCTCTGCAATCCTCATTTAGTTTCTTCTGTGCACACTGTGATGTGTCAGTCAACTTACACAGCTGTCCACAATTCTGTTGAACTTCATCAGAACAGAGAATAGGCCTGGAAATGAACGGGGGTTGTGCTGGTGAAATTATTGCATTTTGGACGTGTGCAGCTCTTGATACAGCCAATGAACTTGGCAGGTAAATGATGGAAGAAAGAGGGAGGTTGTACATGAGGAACTGATGAGGATGCTGCAGATTGCTATTTTCTATCACGTCAGAGTTCCTACGTGAGCATGGACAATCTAAACTATGTCGAAGAAGGCCCATAACGGCACATTCTTCATTTTTCAGACATCTACATTGGGCTATCATAGCTCAATTCCAAAAAATACAACACACAAACAATGGTATCTGCAAGTACACTGCCTCTACCACCTTCTTTTGGGTATGTAAGAAAAAAATTAAGAAGAAAGGGAAGAGCTTGCATTAGCCCTTCTTTACTGGAGAGGATTCCATTCTGTTAGCCTTGGCTAGAATCCTGCTCCTTTCTTACTGCAAATATGTATCTGTTATATAGAACTAAGAACTGCAAGATTCCATTTCATGATCTTCAAGAACTGTCTGAGGAACGCTGAGCCCAGCCCCCAAGTAAACTGAAAATCAGGAGTAAGAAGTAACAGCTGTGCTTTAAACATTAACATTTATCTGAAAAAAGTCCTCCCCATAGGAGTGGCACAAAAACTGTATCTGCTGTCTCAAAAACATTTTTACCCGTGTGCTGTGCATGGGCTAGCCAATTACACAACAGGAGGTGTCTTTATTTACAAGGCAGATAAGAAAAATTAGCTGAAAGCCTATGCAAAAAAGCCCACAAGAATTTTTTTAAATTCCTTATCTGGATTTGGCTATTATAAAAAAATAACAGGAATTATCATACTTAAAGTAAACTTAACTGTTCAAAATGCTTTGGCAGAGGAAAGAGAGCCTATACTAGAGCCTGAATCAGTGAAAGTCTGGATATGTTTGCAATAAATATAATGCAAGTGGGAACTGTCACCTCACAACTAAGAAAAGAAAAAGTGCTGGCAGCTTTCATGAGAAGGCTGGAGAAAGGGCCTTTCTAGGGCAGCTCTGAGGCTGCATCTGAAGCTGCATGGAATGGCAACTGGAGATGCAAAGCAAGGAAAGATGAGAGAACACACAGAGATCATGACAGTGCTGACAAAGTATGTAAGTGGGAATGCAGAAAGAGCAGCAAAAAGCTGAGAAAGGTCAATAAATCCCTAGTTCCTCAACAGCAGATGTCTAGGATTCCCTATGTATTTGAGAGTAGACAAAGACAAAGGTATACCTATACCTATGCAGAATTAGAAAGAGTGCTAGAGGACCAATAGCAACAAATAGAGGGTGAAATACAAGTGGGAATGAAGAGCTTGAGTGGAGAAATAACGAACACTAGTTAACAAAAAAATTAATCAAATACTATTAAGGAAAAAGCAGAAAAACAGGAATATGGGAAGCATGGCAGGCTTAATCTGGAAAATGCTTTAAAATCTTATTTACAATTTCCCCTCAGATTGCTTTGGACACTACCTTGAAAAAATAATTAGCTGAAACTGTGTTTGACATGAACTACAAACTGCACTTACAACACATGAAGTATTATGCTGCTAGTATAACTCTCTGCAATTTCCAAATGCAAGATGCCATGCATGCAGCCGCTCAATAAAGCAGTCACTCTTCTGGTTCCACTTCTCAGTGCTCTCTCCCCCCTGCTATCAGTTTAAGATGTCTGGAAGTCTTCATGCAAGGATTTCTCCACTACAATTTTTAAGATGATTAGTAATGCTTCATTTTCTGTATTGTACCAATTTTTTTTTGGCATAACTACATTCTCAGATGTAACCACCGGTCTACACAGACTCTTGTCTAGTAATCACTTTGCTGTCCCTCCTACATGAAATTTTTCTTAATATCCACAATATTAATACCAAAGGGTATTACACTATGGGTCATCTGCTTGATGAGTGCTCAAAGATCGAGTTACATTTTTAATTGACAGCCCTGTTCAGCAGTATATTATAGCTGTACCGCTGTGCAGCAGCCTAGAGCAGCTCCACAGCGTACACACCAGATGAAACAAATACACATTTTGGACAATGAAGCAGAGCTAAAGCACTGGGATGTACGGCCATCTGCCTCTGCAGCTTCCTAAGCTCACCTGTGAAAACCTGCCCTCACAGAACCCGTTCCTTTCTTCTAACTTTTGGAGTCCATTCTTTCTTTCTTTTGCTTTATACTTGCCACAAGTTTACCTCTTCATCCTTCATCCCTCTGTTATATAAAAGTACAAGTCAGATGTTTCAGTTTCTTCTGCTCCTTGAGTTTTCCCTGTTAATGAGATCTCACACAGTTAATTACATTTTTTCCCCCTAGCATTTCTTTACTTTTTTTTTGCTGTCACTGCAGGCTGATATGAACAAAAAAGAAATGCAAGTACTTCCCATTTTCAAAATGCCTGCCACGTTACGCTGTTTCCATGAGATCAAAGTCTCAAAATACCTAAAGGTTAAATGCATCTTACAAAACACTGCAATATCTCACTGTTTCTATACACAACTGCAAGCTTTACTTGGCACATGCAGGCAGGGAAGAACACTACCAGGGGGTGAGGAGCGCAGACACTTGTGTTTCCCGAAAGCAGCTTGCTGCTCAGTCTCCCTTCAGAGCACTGGGAAACAAAAGCCACTTAGTAAGATTAATTCTTTTTTTCCCTGGGGAAAGCTATGGAATATCCATCTGCGCAATCATCTGTGCAAGTTAAACCTAGATAGAAGCCCTGCAGTTTATCTGTAACTTGACCCATGTCTTTGATACTGAACCTGATCCCTGGAGTGTCTCTATTTTCTAACCTACCTTGGTTGGAGCAAAGTGAGCGAGCTCAACTCCTATTAATATTGTAAGCTGAATTAAACACACCTTACTATTAGAATCCCACTACTAATATGCATTAGTTTAGATTGCACTATACTAAATTAATCTAGTACATCATTGAGATCAATTAACAAACTTCGAATGCGCTGCAACTTCCTACTGTATTTTTATCTTTCCTCCCTAAGAATGCATTACTAAACACCTCTGCAATCAATTAGTTCAGTTTACCAAGCTACCACTCATGCAGAAAAGCATTATGTCAAAACTAAATCAAAGTTCATCTCATATCTCAATTAAGGAGGTAAAATAAACAACTGTGGTGTTATATATGTAATACGCAAAGTAACACTAAAGAGTAATAGTGGCTGAATATCAAATAATAAGAGCAATAAAGTAATACTGCAGGTTAAACCAACTGACAATTTTAACGGGCAACCACTCCTTCTCAAGACTGAAAAGTTTAAGGCCAACAGATAGGAAGGTAGTCTGGAAATGTCTTGTGAACTGCTGAACCTGGGCACTGCTGACCAACAAAATGGTAACACCAAAGCTCTGTTTGCATTTCATTCTCTGAGCTCAACTGATGCATTTTTTATACAAAGAGGAATACAAAGGAAAAAGTGGGTAAAACAGAGTTATGAGAAGTCCTTACAAAATTCCACATGGGACTAAAGATATAAATGATACATATGAAATATTTGTATCAATAAACTATTTAATACGAAGACATGATGTCTGAAGAAAACAACAACCGAAAACCAAAATAAGTCCCAAGGAACTGGCCAGTGGAGCATTAGAAAGATACATAGTGATTTTCTGTAAACGTCACACAGCTGAAGCACAACACCTTCTGCTACAGGCTACCATGGAAACCAGAAATACAAACGGATTGAGAATCAGCTTATCAGACAAATCTGTGAATAGGAATGTTCTTCACTGCTATCAGACAAAGTAACTTGGTACGGGCCTGCACTGCTGTCTTTCCTGTTTGCGCTTTCATGCTGCTCTGTAAGCCCACACAGACGTGATGTTTAGTGTGTCTGAACATCTTCACAGCTCAAATATACACCTTCAAAAAAAACAAAAGTTAACATAACTATATGTACACATTGCAAATTAAACTCTGGTCATGTGAGTGAGGTTGGTAGAGGATAAATTGTATTTTGCATACATCTCCAAGAATTCCAATCTCCAGGCCAATTACAAGCCTTGGTTCTAATACCAATACTGCCTTGGTTCTAATACTAGCACTGGGAGGTTGGTGTGTCAAGTAACAACAAACAGGAACAAGATAAATAACATCACTTGAGAACAAAGAGTAAATTAACTCATGCACAATTATGCATTAAAAATATAATAAGATTATATTATTTCTAACTCAGTTGAACAATTCAAAACAGTTGGAATGTCCTATGGTTCCTTTGTTATTCCAGACATAGAACTCCAGTCCTGTAAGAGAACTACTCACAGGTGGCATCAGGAAGTGACTAGCAAATATTTCCTTCTGTATATTAATGGAAAGGACTTCATCTTCTGGATGCAATGCCAGTGGTAACTGCTGAAAAAGAATTACAGTCCAACAGCTGCCTGGAAAATTATAAATCAAAGTCCCTCAATCCATAAATCGATCTTCTCATAATTCAAAACTAAAAGCTATTCTGTCACTCGTCATTTATCCATTGGGCAAATAACACAGCAAGACAGGAACACAAATTTAAATGAGGGCTGCTCCGAAAGCAATGCCTCCTATTTTACTGGCCTGTGACACCAGAGGCAGACGTTGGTGGGATGGCAGCAGAGGCTGAACCTTCCCATCAATATTCTGTTACACGTTATTGCCATGTGGCAGCAGAGGGGCCGTCTGACAGATGGAGTCTGACAGAAATGCAGATGAAACAAAGGTGTGTCACTAAATTCCTCCCTGTGGGAAAAAGAGACCCAGTGACATTCATCAGTGCTTGCTGAATGCTTCTGGAGACCAAACAGTTGATGTGAGCACAGTGAGGAGGAGGGTGGTGTGTTTCTGCAAAGGCAACAGTGGTCACCTCCAGTGATGCAGATTATAGTGAGCGCAGCACTGCTGGCAAAAATGCACAGCTAATGGTGGTGACTGTGTTGAAAAACTGTGTTAGGTAGCTAAGAATTCGCTCTCTCAAGTGGTGTTATTTACTTGTTGTAGTTTCCATGGAAATAAATAGGAGGTATTACTTTTGGAGTGACCTACTTACTTTTTTTCTGAAGCTGAAAACAACAGGGTTTGCTATTTCTCTACCAGTGGTGACCCCAGCACTATGAAAATGTGATTGAGAGTCAGGTACAGTAGCTAAATTTATATTCTTCCCCCTTCAAAAACAAATGTTAGTGCATGTGCTTTTCTATTTTGAATTGCAAAAAACAGATTTTTTCTTTTTGCTAGATCAGTTTTATAAGAAACGACTCATTGCAGATCTGAAGTAACTTGTTTTCAAAGACTTGAAAGAAGGGATTTTAATGAATTCCACTATGTTCCCCACTTGTATTTGCTTCACAGGAACTGAAAATCTTCCGCTGGCTCTATTCTCTAAAACACAGCACATTCATGTTACAACACTTGGTGTAAGGGCAGAAGGAATGCTCAGCAACTTGACTTGTCCAGCAAATGTTGTCAGCTCCAAAACGTTCAATAATTCACTAAGTTTCACAGGGCTTTTTGTTGTAGTCTGAAGGGATTGCGATTACTTCAAGGACTCAGTCTGAATCGACTTCAAACAAAAGTCACAAGAACTGTACCTGGTGTACCATAGAAGCTCCCTACAGATATCCTAGTACACTCAATGCAGTATGAATTCAAGGGGAAACTCCATTTCTTTATGTTCATAATTTAAGAAATAAAGAAGAGGCTCAATGAATCCAGCTCTAACTGGAAGAAATGACTCAGGATGTTACAAGAAGCTGTGGAAACACATCTGACCTCAGCTGAATTTTGCCTCTTTATTCTTCCTAGCCCTCAGGAAAAAACAGCTCAAAGGTAATCAGTAAGAACACAGAAGTAACAGTAATCTTTTGCTAATCTCAGAAGATGATCTTCCTCATCTTTATTAATGAGTCACCCTGAGTGCCTAATTAATTAAACTGATTTGAAGAATACAAGATGAAAACTATGGGCAAAAATGGTTTGAATCAACCCAACAGAAACTTGTCACACACTTACTTCACCAAAAGCTAAAGTTCCACCAGCACCACCACATCCACCAAGCTATTTTCAGCTACATTATTTAGGAAAAAAAAAAAAAAAAAAAAAAAGTACTATTTATTTCCATCATCAAGTAGATGTATAATAGTTCTCAATTTAATAAAAGAAAGGCTACTTAACTGTTAGGTCCCTCTGAAATTTCCTCATTACAGAGTAGCATAATTAAAGGGACTTAAATGACTTTCCATTTCCATACGTATACCACATGAGGTACTTACTAATCAGCTTTGGTCTCCTGAAATGAAAATGTATCTCTTTCTTTTAATAGTTGGTCATAAACTATTTTTCTTAACAGCTCTTGTGCAGAACTGCTCTTCCACATTACTTTGTGTACTTAAGGGATGCCAGTACAGTAAACGATGTGGCTTTCCTCTCTCGAATATACTATCTTCCACTCTGTTCCAGACATCTTACTTCATTCATTAATTTTACTATTATTCTCCTCCCTGATCTCTGAAGGATTACTGTGACTTCTGTTCCCAGAAGCAAATTACACCTATGTAAAATTCCAGTCTGTCATCTCTGGAAGAATAACCATCCTTAATGAGGACGACATTCTTTTGCTAGTAGTTTAATGATTTTATTTCTAAACTGTTTAAAAGTCGAGGAGCATTCTCTGATCAGTCTGATTGGCATGCCATTAGTTCACCTGAGGATGTCCTATCTGGAGATTTGTGATTCTTCCTTCCAAGCAATTTTTGGTATATCATTTGTTTTTGCTTGAAATGGTTCTGCCTTTTGCTGCAGCACCTTCTCTAACTGGATGATACAGAAACCTCTTGTAACAGGTGCTCTGTGGTGATCCAATTTACCACCTTGCACAGCTGCGTAAACAGGACCCCAGTGCAACCCCTGAAAGAAAATTTTAATTTGTTTGAGCTGCAATATTTAAGTTACGAAACATTCACAACTACCCAGGCAAAATTTTTAAGAACCATCACTCCACAACGTTAATAATGTTTTTAAACTGCTATCACTCTTTGGTGGTATTTTAGTAAAGCATTACCTCTACCTCTTCCAAGGCACTGCTTGCGTTACTTAATGGCTCGATTCATACAGCTGGCCGTACTGTCTGTCCAGGGTCTGAGCTGGGAATAAATGTGTCAGTAGCAAACGTATTCTTGTCATACTGACTTAGATCTGAAGCAGAATTTGTTTTAGTGGGTTTAGAGTCTAATAGGAGCATATTTCAAGTAACATTATCAGCTATATACACATATGGTCAGCAAGAACATTACTGCCTGTATCTTCCAACCTGAGCGATACTATGATTCTATGATTCAATGTGTAACTAAATCAGCTTTCATTCCCAAAAGTTTCTGAAATTTCTAGGCCCTCTTTCCATGACCATGGTTTCCTAAGTCACAACAACTCACAAGCAATCTAGATTCATTTCAATAATAAACAACAGGGATTGTGATAAATCTGATGACTACATGAAAGGTATTTCAAAAGATGACGTTTTGACTTTGCAGGGATTTGTTTTGCAGCAGGTGGTGCCCATTAGTCTCAGCAGGCTGCTCCTGAGAGAAACCATCTTCTCATCAGTCAAAGCTGTTTTAACTTTGTAACTCCCAAATTCAGCCCTTTCTGAAATTGACCAGTTTCAAACTGAAATGCTACAGATGGTGAGCATGAATATCAGTTGTTCTAAGCTAAAATTTAACCTGATGGTATTAACTGAAAGAGGACACACATTTCTACTGATGTACCCACTTCTCATTTGATGACAAGTTACCCAAGAACTGGGATCACCTTTGCTTATTTAAGCAAAGGCACAGACAGTGCCGGAAAGGCTGCTCCTCAGTGCTCCTGCAAGAGTTGATCATACTTTTGTTTGATGCCCTTTTCTGTTCTCCCAGGTATCCCCAAAATTTGTACTAAGCTTCTTGCTTGAGGCAAAAGACAACATGGAGGTAAAGGACATACGTAACAGCGTTCTGTAATAGATCTGAGCCTTGTCACACTAGAATATGTCATAACTACCCACTAAAAGGAGGAGGAAAGGTTAAAGCTCATGCGGTCATGATTCAGGTTAAAGAAGATTGAGGGAGTAGATTGATGTAAAGAGCTAATAAAGCATGCAATATTAAAAAGAAATTACTGAAGCCTATAGTTTCCTTAATGCAAGAGAGAAAGAATCAAAATGACAGTGTTACCTGAGAACTTAATTCCTACCCTTTGCCTGCAGTCAGACTCCAGCTTCAGCAGAAAGCATAAGTTTGGAAAGACAAGAGAGATGAGGAGCCTTTGCATTTGTCATCTCTTAAGAATGCACTGAGATCTAGTGGTACTTGATGGCTTTTTATAATTAGTTTTTGTCTCAACAGAAAGTCCCTCTGAAGTCATCAAAAACAAACAAACAAACAAAACCTAGCAAATGTTATTAAAACATTGGTAAAGAAGAACTCACGCACAGGCACAATTTGCTCATGTGCCTTAGAAGAGTACTGTCCAACAAAAATCTCTGCTCTGTTATGGCTTTTTGATGTTTTTTTTAAATCTGTTTGACACAGAAAACAAACAGAGAAAATCATACGGATGTGACCAGTAAGACAACAACTCTTCTGAATCCTGAACATCAAGAGGTTTGATTGGTCTTCTCTTTAAAAACAGCTGAAGCATCATCACTTATCTGCGAGATCTCTCACACAGTGACTTCATAATCACAATGAGAACAACTTCCCAGGTCCATACCTATGTCATCAAATGACTATGGTAGGGAACAAGTGGGAACATCAGAAAGCCTGGTACAACTTAGGCTCAGCGAGCACTACCAAAAATGCTACACACTATGAATTTAGTAAGTGGTGCACAAGGGTAGAACATAAACTTTGTTCCACACTTACAAGGAGCAATTTCATCTTCAGCAGAGATTTGAACACACGATACAGCACTGGCAGTGCAGAACTCGCTCCTGAACTGTAACTACAAAGGTAGTTTGTCCTTCCCTATGTTATACGTTTGAGTGCTCTAAAATATTCCAGTATTGATTGTCCTGCCAGTTAACTGAATAAATTTGTTTTTGATAATCTGAAAATTTAAATTAATTCACATGAATTAATCAGGTAATATCTTGATTTTAAGCCATCTTATGTTTGGTTTGTCATTGTACTTGATGTATGAATAGATAAACGTATTTCTGAGAAAGTAATCTATTTTTAAAAAGCAGTTTAGTTTAAATCACTGCTGCTTCTGTTACCAATTTCTAGGGTGAACTCCTGGACTGAAGTCAGACCTCAAACCAGCAGGTATTTCATTCAGTGATTCTGGAACCACAGACCCAGCATGGCCCTCACTCACATCTCTGCACTGCACACTCAGCAGATTTCTGCAAGGTTTTTCCCACTACTTCCTGAAAGCAGGATGCACCTTTGGGGAAAAAATGGACATGGGCTCAAAGGTACTTATCAAAACATGATGTGCTGCTTCAGACCTTCTTCATACTTTCACAACTGAATTATTTTACTTCTAATTTTTCACGGCTTTCCATCCCTGGAAACATCAGGGAAATGCAAAGCTTAAAACCAGAGTTCTGCAGCTATTCTGCCCACAGCCAAAGACATTTTGAAGAGGTAAAGAACAAAAAAGATAGTGAAGAAATAGAACATGAGATGAAAAGCACAGATACGTTCTGCAGAGAAACTGGAAGCAAGACGGAAAGCCTTTATGAACTATAAGTCCAACAGTGAAGCTAAGGCTTGAGCTCCAAGAAATTCAACAAAAATCAGCCATTTGCAAATGCTCACTAAAAAAGAAGGAAAAAAAAAAAAAGATATCTAAACATAACCATATCACCTGTCAAGTATTTTATATTACATTTATTACATTCTAACCTGACTTATCTTCATTTAAAGAAATGAACTGATGAGGGATTTAAAGTAGCTCTGGTAATCTGATCTGCTTTCCACCCAAGCCAGGTTTATCGTTTGCATCTTATTTTCACTTAGAATTTGGTAAGCTTTCATTTCATGATAAACACTAAAAATGGCCCCGAGGCTCAGAATCAAAATGTATGAAGTTCAGAACTGGTTTATCTACACAACAGATAAAATTAAGAAGAAAATAAAGTCACTTCCATTCTTCAGTCCTGCATATTCTTGAATGTGGTTAGCAGAATCCTTTTAATGCCTAATACAGGTTTTGGGGGTGTATTTTTATTTCTGTATGCTTTGCATAGAAAATATTTTCTAAAACCCCGACATCACCAGGACTTAAAACATATACAGGCCTTCTTTTTTCATGCACACTGCTCCTTTACCTTGCAGCTTCTCCCCTATACTCACACACTAAAAAGGGATTTTACTAAAATAAAAACAACAAAGAGAAAGCATATTTTACACCTGAATAAAAATGCAAAGTCCAACATAATGAAGAACCTTATTTTCAATTATTTTAAAGATATTAAATACATATAAGCTATTAATTTCTTAATAGTACATGAATGACTGAAGAAAGTGTCTTCCACATGCCAAAGCTAGTAACATTTCCCACCAGCAATTCTGCAGTTCCTTTTGTAAAGACAATTGGCAGAAAATTATTCTTATCATTCATCCTTCTTTCAGTGCTCAATAACGTCTGTAAGATCAGTATTATTCCACTGATCACAAAACAAAATTCTGTGCAAGTAAGTAACTGATGTACAACTGATTCTTTCTAAACCAAACCATTATTCCATTTACAACATCATAGCCTTATTAAAGCATTATTAATTGAAGCAAATGTTACTATTTCCTGCCTAATTTGCTTTCTGAAATCCTGCTCAAGAGCAATGCAAGCAGTTGTTTCTTCATTTGTTTTGCCAGATTATGCAATGGACACATCACAGTGCTTTTTCCTGTTCTTAGCCTTCAATTTCCTCTGGCGAAATATAAATCCATTAGCTTGCTCCCTGCCCTTAATTAAGAGCACAGAACATGAATAGATCCCAAAATGAGCATGTGTCTTGGACTCACACGAGCTAGCTCCTAAATCCTGCACTTCTTGATTCTATTGATTTCTATCATTTGATCACAGCATTTTTCAGAGCATCTTACAGGAACGCGTGAGGAATGATGAAGCGCTCCAAGTGAAGGGTGCTGATCCCTAAGTGCCTGATTCACAAGGAGAGCCTCAGCAATAAACATCCTGCTGTGCACAAAGCTCTTACACAGATTCCTGCTTTCCTGCAATTACAAAAAGGCAACCCTAAAACCCACTAACAGTCAGGGCTGACAGGTGGCAGTATGAACGTTTTTCATTAACATCTGATTCCACAAACAGAGCAAAGTGAAGCTTCTGATGGGAAACTAGACATAAGAAACTTCATAAAAAGGAAATCCCCTAATTTCCCTGACCAACAGTACTACTCCTAAGATCAGCTTTAGCGTGCCGTATCACCTAACTTTTTCTAAGGGAGAGCCCCCTAAAATCCAGACAAGGCTGCCACACGAAGCAATGAACAGTGAGGGCGTTTTGCCAGTTATGTTCCTTCAGTAACTGGTGTCCTGAAGCTGGTCAACACCAGGCACGGCTAGCAGAGGACACAGTGCTCAAATCACTTTGTAAAATCCTCTCAAGAATTTGCAGGTCTCTGGTTTACCTATCAGAAAAGAAATGAGATGGAGAAAACAAATGGCAGTGATTTTGCTACATACTTAGAAGTAGTCAAGAGGTTCTCCCCTTCAACACGTAGTGAGCTTTTTTCCTTCAAAAGAAAGCTTCTTTTCTTACATGAACCTGATAGGTCGGTTTGTCCTTCACAGCTTAAGAGGTGGTTTCAGCCACTAATTGCTTTTGGTTAGGAAAAAAGATACATTTATTCCGCAAGTATGGCTCTCAGCCTTTAAAATCCAGAAAGGTCAGAGTGCTTATGGGGTTTTCTGTTTGTTTTGTACCAATAACAGAAGGCAAAAGCACACAGCAATGCAGATAATGCAAATCAGCTCTAAATCCATGGAGCTCCAGAAATGGAAACAGCCTGGTTGTCATAGCAGCAGAGCATGCTACCTGAGCTAATTACTCAGTCTGAGAGGCAGAGCTAATTAGCCCAGAAGCAGCATCACACTGACACAGATCCTTCAGGGACCCGGGCACACATCCTGCTGCTGAGACATTTCAGCTTACTTGCAGCTAGCATGAAAGAAAAAAAGTTCCTTCAGATAAGAAAGCAACTGAAAAGAGCTCTGAAACAAACGCAGCAGACTGACACTGAGCTGCAACGCCACCGCAGAGGACAGCTGTATCCTCACTGCCACAGATCAAACTACCAAATCTGCACTGGCAAACTCAGTTGCACAGATGTACTTATTCCCTCCTGTCAAGTGGAAGCAACCAGTTTATCACCACAACAGCCTAAATTCTATAAGCTCCCTGTTATTTAAGAATGCAAACTGCTGCATTTAGTTTCTGGCAGACCTGGAAGAATGCAAATACAACACCTGTGTTATGAACTGTGAATACTGTAGAAAACAAGTATTACCAAACAAACAAATCTTCTTCCTAGGACTGGAAACAGCATTTATTTATGGTTTTTCCAAAAGCAAAAGCTTTTTAAAAACTGAACATTAACTTTTTCATCTTTCAAAGCCACCAGCTAACTTAAGAACTTCCCTCTAGAAAATGAGAAGCATCTTAAAGTGGGAGGAAACAAGAAAATACATTTATCAATTTGCCAGTTCTTGGCAGCCATTCTTCTTTCATAGAAGCAGCACAAACCGTCACAAAGAACACTACATCAACAGAGTGTCAAAGGAAAGGATTTTTGCTGGAATTCTTAAGGAGAGTAAAATAAAGGAAAACTTGAACTGCTTTCATGTTTTTGTAACCAAAATCAGCAAAGGCAATAAACATAAATGTTGAGTGGGAAAACTAGTGCAAAAAATGGTGTAAAGAATTAATTTAGGCCCTTTGAAAATCCAATTATTGGATGGAGATGCTTTTGTTAGCTTAACAGGACAACCACTACATTCATGATCACCTTTAAAATACAGGAAAGATTATGGAAGTCATCCTGGAAATAATTCTCTCATGTTTTAATTGTCATAATTACACAAACCAGAACACATCATACAGAAAGTAACTGATTAAATACTCAAAAGTGCTGACAAAGAAATAAGCAGACTCTTGAACATTTGGTTAATATTTATTGGAAGTTACACATATCTCACACGTTAGCCTGCACAATACATAACATTTTCCATTTCTAAATAATTGATGCTATGTGACTGCTTATTCCTACTTGCAAGAAGTCACCTTCTCATTTCAGGAAAATCTCTAAGCAAAACTGAAGGATGCCAAAACTCATTCAAGCATACGTGCAGCCCAATAGAATGGAATAAATGTGTAAAAATCACTATTTCTCTGATTATAAATATTTTTGTCAGGTTCAGTACTGCTGCCAAATAAAGCTGTTAAGTTTGGTACCCAAACAGTCTCTAATAAAAGTCAGAAGAGGCACCTACTCTTCAGCTATTTGAAGGTTTTGAAATAAATGTCAAGCTAAGTGTATTTTACATATATTTAGATATCAAATATTTCTATTTGCTAAACTCAGTGTCCCTTTCAAAGCTCCCTGGGGAGCCTCCTCCCAAGTTAGCTGCTGCTCTCCTTCCCTCAATTAATACTCACAAAGTTACATCTGTTAGTGGTTAGCATTTAGATCAGACTTCTATTTTAGATTAGAAATTAAAATGTCATATTTGGGAGGAAGTTTTTCAGCCAGAGGGTGGTGAGGCACTGGAACAGGTTGCCCAAGGAGGCTGTGGATGCCCCATCCCTGCAGGCATTCAAGGCCAGGCTGGATGTGGCTCTGGGCAGCCTGGGCTGCTGGTTGGTGACCTGCACACAGCAGGGGGTTGGAGCTGGATGAGCACTGTGCTCCTTTGCAACCCAGGCCATTCTAGGATTCTATGATATAATAGAGCATGTA
Organism: Lagopus leucura; assembly: GCF_019238085.1. Classification (NCBI taxonomy): domain Eukaryota; kingdom Metazoa; phylum Chordata; class Aves; order Galliformes; family Phasianidae; genus Lagopus; species Lagopus leucura. Next base: position 12,603,436 of record NW_024962274.1, read on the forward strand.
TTCTTCCAATGAAAAGGAAACTTCCTCACACAAACACAGAAAATGGCCAAATTTCCAGACCTCATTTGCTTTAAGGATGGCTTACTGCAGGTCTTACTCTAAGCAGCCTATCAAGGAAATCCACCATCTTGTGGTAAAGCTTTTACTTTTTGCAGTGCACAAGCATGCTTACAGCACGAGAGCGAGAAAAGGCAGAGCTGGGAATGGTGAAGAACAGAGCTGTTTGCCAGGGTTTTAACCCTCCTCACAGCTGTTTTGCACCCACTGCAAAAACTCCAGCACAGAAACAAATCCCTCCACCACCACACTGTAAAGCCAAGGGACAAGTCATCTTTGCCTCCTTTTTCTTGCCCTTGCTATTTGAAACCAGAAGGCCACTAAAGCGAACTCAGCAGAGAGATTCCCTGTGAATGCAGAACTATTTACCATAAATCCATCAAACAAATAAAAATAAAAAACCCAACAACAGCATAAAGATTAAATGACATCAGCCACTTGAAGTGCTGTGCTTCACAGCCAGTAATGGATAGCTTTTCTGGGAAGCATTTGCTCCAATAGCATATGGCTGACAGCGGGCATTCAGCCTCAGCAGTCAGTAACAACATGTTTAAAATAATATGATTCTTCTGAGATTTTAAGTGCTGCCTTCTCAAATAGGGAAATGTAGGAATTAGGGAAGAGCAGCCAAGGAATGAAGGTGTAGAAGTCTGGTCTTTTTTCCACACGCACTTTCAAAATAAAGTGGTAAAAATAATTAAAAAATAAAAAAAGTTCAACCACTTTCACATAAGCAGCCAAACAAGTCTGGAAAATATTTCAGGTAATCTGTGTGAAGAGCACAGACACAGGCTGGTATCCTAAACCCCAAGCTTCAGTCCTTCCATAGCTCCTGTCTTTCCTACCATCCATAAATAACTTTATTTTGTTAAGCTACTAAAACACACTTGCTGAAGCTACTGTTGGCTGACATTTCTTTCTCTCTGATGCTTTTACCTGTAGCTGGGACTTCTCCTTATATTTAAGAAGGAAGAAAATGGACTTCTGACTAAAGCATTGGATGGTCTGACAGTATATTTACATGCCAGTTACAAAATGGAATAAAAGTATTTTTGAATTGTAGGTTATTTTCAATAATACTCCAGGCAAATCATATGAAACATTATTAAACTATTAACAGTTTGGCTCTGGGTGCTACAGACTGGAGTTTTGTCTTTCACTCTTTTCAAGGTTGAGTTAACTGTAAAATGGCAATACATGAAAAATTCATTACAAAGCACATTGTAGAAGAGAATACTGGAAAGAGCAGCCCGTGCCAGATAAATGGAGACTGATTAAATGGGGTTTAGAAGACTATCCACTGGCTGCTGGCTTGATACAATATTACAGAAGAAGAATTGAGATTGGTGCTTCAGGGAGAAAAAAAACAAACCAAAAAGCCAAGAACAGCTTCTTTCTTCCTATTTGAAGGCAACCCAAGCCCGACTCCCTCCTCTTCAGTTAAAAAAAGGCTTATTTTCCTAGAGAAAGAGAAAAAAAGGCAGTTGAAGTATAGTTACACCTACTAATTCTTGTAATAAAAAGATTAGGGAGGAAGAGAAAGGGGAAGTAAAGATACGCCTACCTTGATTAACAGATCTTTGGTCTCCTTTTGCTGACGAGCAGAGTGTCTCTGTGAGGATTTGTACACTTTAGGATGATGACAGGAAAGTGAGAAAAAGAAAGGGTATGCCCTTGACAAACAAGCTTTAATAAAATTACTCCTGAATGCAGACAATATTTCTGTATAAACCATGCACACACGGAATACCTCCACACACCTCCCACAACAGAATCAGCATTTTCACTAAGACAACTTGTATGGCTGTCAGATTTATTCTATACAACTTGTTCCCAACGTTCTGTACCTCGACATCCTGAACACTGGATAAAGAAGTTGATTAAATCCAGAAGTGCTATGTCCCTGTCTTGTTTATATGATTCAATCCAGTCGTCCACCACAGACTGTCAAGAAAAAAAGAATACTGATCAGACACTCTCAAAAAAACATTTTATTAAAGGCAAAGTATTTATTCTTTTCAGAATCTAATTTCATAACTGAGAATTTATTTTACATAATTACATGTGTATACAAATGCAGAAATCTGTACACCTTCTCTCAGGGTGGAGACAGAACAAATACTGTTAGAGAGCAGAACCATATGCACTGTTTTCCATAGTATAATCACATAAAACACAGGTTCAAATTCAGATTACTTTAATTCCTGAAAATTCCACTTGCAGTATTTATCCAGTTTCACACTTGCATTAAAAAAACAAAGACTATGACTACATACAGAGTGACCAACATACATGCCCAGGAAACTAATGAGCAGAAGTCATTTGGGGATAAAAAAAATGAATTTACACTGCATAATGAACATGTCAATATTTATAGAGGTCTAAATACTGCATCAATCATTCAGAAACACTGTACGTAGCTCAAGAAGGCAGAATGAAATGAGTATTTTGTAAACAAATCCCATATACAGAAGTTGCTTTTATAGTGTTTGGAAGTCATTAAGCCACCTGAGTCTCAGTTGACTCTCAGCAGAGTCAGTTTCAAACCGTGCTCAGAACTGTATTTAGTCAGATGTCTTTATCATCACTGATCAGCAGGCACAGCACGCGGCCATTGCTATGAATCATAGCAGGGGAGAGGACAGAAAGCACACAGGTGTCGAGGTTTGTATTTGTCATGTATTAATCTCTGGGGACACAGAACGTGCTTCAGTGGCTTGATGAAAACATCCAATAAATGAATTTTGCCAGTCAACATAAAAGTGCAATCACATCACTGGAAAGGGCCAACAGCAGTTATACACCAGCTGAAATGAATGCAGAAACACATAATGAATGGCAAAGCCCATAGCTGCCTCCCTGACACTTTGCCTACAGTTCTGACTGCAGAACTATCAATGCAGGGGAGACCCATGATTTTTAAACCTCCCAAAGTCACTAAAATGAAGCAACGAGGAAGAACCAAAGAAAGAAACTGTGGAAATAATTTTAAAACTACAGTAAAAAAGCAAGAGGGTTGTGTGGGTTGCTGAGGTCTTTAGCAATACACGAACGACTTCCTTCCATGTCACTGATACACAGTATTATCAGAGCTCTCCATTCTGACTTCCTCAGTAACACAAGCAGGGACTGTCGTGAATTGTACGTGCTTAATGTCACTATGATGTCATGTTTTACTCATTTGATTAGGAGAAAAAAAATCCTTCCTGCTCCGTGCATGAGACAGCACTCACCAGGAGAAGCATGATGAGGCTTTTGGAGCATATCTGACAAATGGATTCTTGTATTTTGAAGTTTGGGCTTATAATGCTTTTCTTTCTATGTATTTGCAAGAACAGCATCTGCAAAATTAGCCAATATGCTCCATCTTTAACACAAATCACTACACTTGTTCTTAACCCAAGTCAGGATGAGACTATCAGCAGTTATTCAACAACGAGCATAAATCCCTACACATCCCAATTGCCAGGAAACTAAGTTTTTGGAGGTTTTGCCTACCAACACACTCACACACATGCACAGTAGAAGCACTGTCTATCTGCTCCTCAAAAGGAAACAACAAAGGAAGACTTGGCTCAAATTAACCTAGTTGAGAAAACACACAGCAAAACTATTCAGAATGTTTCACCATAATTTCAGCACGAATGTAGACCTGTTCCTCTTAGTACCAATCACCTGCAGAATTCTCCCAGCCCATAAAACCAAATATAGCCAAGTGTGAAATTTTTTTACTAAGCCAAATATTGACCAAGCTTAATGCCCAGCCTGCTGGTGTACAAACAAAACATTTGCTTGAGCAGCTTTATTAGTGTGACTATCAGAACAACACGTAATTGCCAGCTTAAAAAACAGCAGCTGGGCCGAGTCAGCCCACAGCTTCTGGCCCAACAGGTCTCACCCTGTAGTGTAACAGCTCACTGATACTTCCAGTCGCCCTCCCAGACCCTTAATCTACACCTCACAAGTTTCCTGGTCTATGAATATTGTTCCACACACTTCATTTCTATTGTAAAGAATGCGTCCGGGAACCAGAAAACTTTATCATCATTCGGTTGCAGTGTATCTCAACAGTCAATTATTCACAACAAAAAAAAAGAAGAAAAAAAGAGTAACTTGTGTTTTAAATTTGCTAGGGGCAAGTTCTACTCAATGCCACCTAATTCTTACAGAAGAGAACACAAACCTCCAGCCCAATTTACATTCTCCATGCTTCCATCACATTCTGCACTTGCCAGCTCTCAGGCAGCAGCACCTCATGCAGTGCTGCTGTGACTTACACAGAAGCACTTCCATATTTCAACCTTTGCTCTTAACGTATTCTGAAGTTTACCATCTTTCTTTTTCAGCCTGGGAAATCTCAGGTGATTCTGATGCGTTAGCATCTAGTTCTCAGCCAGTGATTGTGCACCACCCCAGCCCAATGTCACTAAAGCCTTCCCTGCAGAAGCAAGGCTGACCTGAAAGATTCCTTTCCAACTTCAGTTTTGCTCCTGGTTGCCGCTATGACATTCTGCCCCTTCAGCTATAGCACTGCAAGTGCTTCTGCACCATGCTATAAATTACATCAGTGAACCCATCTGCCTTAAAAAGAGGGAGATTCAGAGGAAGATTTTCCTGTTTTGATTCTACTTATTTCAAACAAAATTTTTGTTTGTAAAAAGTTCCTCAAAACTGTAGCATCAGTTCAACTCAATGACCTCCTGCTTTTTTTCTTTTTTCTTTTTGATCTTTTCATGTAACTGCAATTAGTGAGGGATGAGCTGTGGCCTTGAGCACTAAGCACCCACTGCATCCTCACAAGCACAGTACTTGCTGTGTTAAACTGAGAACCACGATGCAATTCCAAGAAGAACAGAGACAAACAGAAGATCTCAAGTCCCGCGGACCAGACGAGAAGCGCTGCAGAGTCAGTAGCACCAGCAGCAGATAGAGAACAGTAAAATCAGAAGTAATGCGTAGAGCAGGGACAGCAGGCAGACTGCTTCCTGTACCACCTCGCAGAAAACTGACAGAACAGCTGAGCTAAAATTTCTAAGGTTTGGGTACGAATTGCCTCACCTTACTTTATGTGCCAGTCAGTCCTAAACTCAACAGTGTATATATATATATATATATATATATATATATTCATTGTGCAACAGTTGCTCTGAAAGCAATGCCTCCTATTTTATGAGGTTGGCCCATGACACCACAGTTGGGTGTTGGTGGGAGGCAGCAGAGGTTGAACCTTCCACCAATATTCTGTTACCATGTATTGTTACAATATTCTTGTTGCCATGTGGCAGATGGCAGCGAGGGGCAGTCTGACAGGTGGTGTCTGACAGGGAGGTGCAGATGAAGCAAAGATGTGTCACTGAATTCCTCCATGTGAAAAAAGAGAACACAGCGATGTTAACTGACTTGATGAACATTTCTGGAGACCAACAGTGGATGTAGCACAGTGAAGGGTGGATGGTACTCTTCAACAGTGGCAACAACTGTCAACTGCTGGTACAGATTATTGTGAGTGCAGCAGGGTCTTGTCCATTGCTGGCAAAAATGCATAGCTGATGGTGGTGATTGTGTTGAAAAAGAGTGTTTTGTACCAAAAATTCGCTCCATCAGATGGTGGTATGGTTCTCACTGTTGTAGTTTCCATGGGGAAAACTACAGAGGCATTACTTTTGGAGCAATCTACAGACTTACATGTATATCTATATCAATATTCGGTAGAATCTATGGTGTAATTCATCTGTGCAGAACAGGAACGCACTGTGAGGCAAGACAACTCCTGCTAAAGGCTGCTCACGGTGACACCAAGCAGTGCCCTGCTGGCTGCCTGGGGAGATGGGGGTGACAAAGAGGCCCCTCAGCCCTTGGCACCAGTGCACAGCTACACAAACTGTGCTCACTAATCCTGGAACCCTGGAGGAGGGCAAGTATTTCCAATGTATCAAAATGGAAGTAACACCTGTAGATCTACATAATTCAACCCCTCACGGACATTAGGCATGCTTATTGGTAGGGTTTTTTTTTTATAGATTACAGTTGAAGGCAACAGGAGATAATGAAGCCAGTCTACATATGCTACAACAGTTGGAACCGAAGCAAACTGTTAACTTTTGATGTAACAGAAAGGAGCTATAAGCCAGAAAACATTTGGATGAAAATAAGAAAAAGATACATATCACACCCAAAACAGAGACAAATACCAACTGAACCAAGAAAAGACAGCAGTAATCCAAAAACCACAAAAAGAGGTGTGGTTTCACAAACAGAGAACAAGAGATCGGGCAGGCAATAATGTAGCAATGGGTGCAACAACGAATCACTGCCAGAAAAGGAATTTTTTTTGCTAAATATGCACAGAGGGAAAGACTGCCATTAAAAACAAGGACTTCTTGCTGACAATCCACAGATTAAAACCAACCCTTCCAAATCAACTGATCTTGTTACTACTCCCATTCCAGCAATCCCACTTTCAAGGGTATCTCAGACATAAGCAAGCAACAAACTACATTAATAATTCTCACAGCAACAACTCATTTCCTGGCCCTTTCCTTGTCGCCTCCCCTACACACAGCACTGATGTTGGAGCGAAGGCACCGGGGGAGGAAAGGCTCAGAGAGCTCTTTGGAAAAGAGGCAGCTGCAAGTCAGCTCCATCCAGCAGAATTCACCCCAAATCTTGTTGCCTACTTCAGCAGAACACTTAGGAAAGGTGGCACAAACAGACTGCATGAGTCGTGCTGCTGGTACCCATCTGCTGCCAGGCGTTGTTACTTTCAGATGTAGTAGAGAGTGTTGATCTACCATATGGAAAATAACACTTACGAAGCTAAACACAGCATTCCTGGGGAGCTTGAGATCTACAGTACAAGTTCTCCAGGTGCAGGAAACCAATGCTTTCGAGATCACCAAATGCAAAGAATGCACACAACAAGGAAAAGGCCTTTGACAGCATTACGATGGACAACAAATGAGAAAGTGCATGAAAAACTCTTTAGCTTCTCATTTTCCTTTCCGGACTGGAGCAAGCAATTACTCCAATAATACCATATGACGTCTTCTAGTTCTCTGCCCTAAGAAAGCAGCCATATGTGCACACACAGATGCATACACACCTCCCTGTATCGAGGCTACAGACAGACACAGACATGCACCCAGATGCACCACATCTGAGTCAGTTGCTGGGATGGCTTTGTGCTACACAAATGAATTTTTTCCAGTATTTTTTTGATTTTAAAATATTTCCATTCTTATGAGAATTGAATGCAGACTCAAGATCTTCTGCAAATAACAGTTGATATATTAAGAATAAGGGGTCAATACAGAGATTTTAAAAATTTCATAGCTGCTTTTCAGACAATCTCACAGACAACTGCTTCAAAACCTGCCACACAGCACTGTTGGAAGACAAAATTTAACAAGGCTGGTAAGCTGAAAATTAGGAGCTTGACGAAAGTTAAGGAAGCAACAAAACAGATCTGAATAAGTAACTTAAAATCAATCATGGAATCTTTACGGATGCATTGACCTTCACACCTCTAAGTCTGCTGAAAGATACATCAGAACGCTTCTGATTCCTGAGAGGAACAACAGGTTCAAATGCCAGTAAAAGCAAAAGTCTGAGGCAGTGAACAAAAAAAATGAAGCTCATTATCTTATTACCTCCTGGAGGCTTTTCAGCTATGAATCAATTTCATATTCCTACAGTGGAAGAACATTACAGCACTCAGAAGCATCACATGCTGGAGGAACCATAGGGACTAACTGCTGGTGATACTTGGCTAGCTCATGTAAATTAGCACAGTCTCTCTAAATATTAATGAAAGTTCATTTCATAAAGCTATTTCACAATTTAAATTGAGCAACAATTTGGCAGCAGTGCTACCAACAGAAAGTAAATACTATATCCAAAGGGGATGTTCAAGTGAAAGATGTGAGCCTGCTGTGCACTAAGGCAGAGCAGTGATTAGGAACACTGAAATCATTTGCCTTTTCTTACATCTGACTGTGGACTTGCCTCCCTCACACTGAACACAAAGGACAAAATACGACTGGAGATGAGTGCACGGTGTGTTTGTATTGAAGGCACAGAAAATAAAACGAAAGCATAAAATGCGGCTTACAGTGAGGTCTTCTGCCAATGAATTGTTAATCAAATGAAATTCAAAGCTTACTGAAACAGAAAGCACAGGAACGTTATGATTTCAGTTATAAAGAACAGCCTCAAGAAAAGAGAAAAGCTAGGAAACACCTTTAACAGGTGGTGAGAATAACTTAAAAGAACAGTGAAAATAAGAATACAGGGAAAGAAACTGAAGTACAAAAGACTCGTAGTGTTCTGTGTAAAGTTCTTCAAGTAACCCTATCTCTCTTTTTTCTTTTCTTCTTTTCTTTTTAATAATGGAAGTATTTAGGGTCAAATTTTGTGAAGACTGAGGTCACTGCACAGTTACCAAGGAGAAGGCAGCACCTAGCATGTCACAGTATGTGCAATTTAAGGTTTGCGTCAGACTTCCAGATGACTGATTGCATTCCTAATGGCAGACAGGAATATACACCCACAGAAAGAACTAAGGTAAGGTTAATAAAACAGAACTGTAGATCAAAAAGCTGCAATTTATTCTTTTTCCTCTAAAGATGGTTATTTCAAATTAAGAGAGTTCACGCTCTGCTAGCTGCTAGAGAGCATTTTCTAACAAGCCCAAATGATTATTTTATATCTTACTTTATCACTGATTCTTGTTCTCTATAAGCAAAGACAAGAAAATCTGCTTACGCAGTGCTTATCTATGTAACTTTTTTTCCTTGAAGCACAGAGAGTAAAGGAACAAAATCTTAAGATAAAACAAAGGGACTCACGCTCTCCACACAGAGGCACCTGTTTGCTTTTTGTGTATTTCTATGCAGAAGATTGAGTGTGAGCTGTCATTATGTGGGGCAAGCACTCTAACGCATTGCATGGAAAAATGTGGTTGGAAATATACCCACTGCTGAAAAATATTTAGCTCCCTAAGAGTATTACAATGGCACGACTCAAGTGGCATTACTCTTATATGCATAATAGGTACTGGAAAAATTATTCTTGCAGATGGATTCAAATGACAGGAGCCAGCAAGGACGAGTATCCTTGCTGCAGCACAGCTACAGCACTCAGAATGGCACCTCCTCACCCCAGCCCTCAGGAAAGAAGGTCAGGCTGCAGCAGCCTCATACCAAGCCCATTTTCCACAATGATACAGACTGTGCAGCTGATCTCTCACCATTTACGTATGACACAATTTCTAAAGGGCTCTGCCTGTTTAAATTGGACCATTCATGGGCACAAATGGTTCTGATGGCTGTGCATGAGATTTGAAAATCACTAGAGGAGCACAGAAACAAAATCAGTTATTCCAATACGAGAATCATTAAAAACCATGCTTCAATTTCTTTTGCTAATGTTATTTGGAAAAGTTCACATATCAGCTCAGATACTCTAAAAAAGGCTGACATTCCAGAGAGCAAAACATTCATCTGGCTTTAACCACAGTGGGCATTCTCAGGTCTTTGCACACTGCACTGTAAGCTCACCTTAGTTGCAAAATCATCAACCGTGAATTACACAAGGGAAAAGAAGAACTGTATGACTGCAGAAAAAAGTTATTTGGTATTAAGGGATGCATCTTCACTTAACTGATGTTTAATTTGGCAGCTAAGCTGTTGCTAGCACAGCAAGCATGAGAGCATGTACCTGGTTCAGATTCTTCCTTTTAAACCAGCAGCATATATCTAAAGCAAACCAAGATGAGGTTGCAGAAAAATCCATCTAGCAGAATCAAAACTAAATACTATTTAAAATGACAATAATAGTTGTAGTCATTTTATTCTGTAAACTTTAGAGAACATCTACTTAAAACTCCTTAGGAGTTTCTGAGGCTGTTTGGTAAAATACCAGGTCATTATCCCAGGTCATTATCCAGTCTTCAAGAGAACGCAGAACTGTTACAATACAGCAAAAGACTAACAAACCATGCTTTCAATACAAAGAACAGGAATAACACTTAACATCCTAAAGTTTGTATGCTGTTAAATCTTATGGAAAACCTTGACTTCCTGAAATAGTCATGGTAGATGCAGAGACACTACGCACTGAAGAGGGCTTCTGGTAGAATTCAGGGAGAAAAAAGCCATTAAGGCTCCTGTAAACACAGAAAGGACATTCACTCTGAGCTGCAAACAGTCTGAGGTAGGGAGAATTCCCAAAATATGTTTTGATGTCTAATCGTCCTTTCTTATTTGCCTTTGCCAGTGACAGGATATTGGACTTATGAGATGATCCAGTCAGAGCTAGAATGTTTATGTTTTTAAGCTCAAGTAACGAGGTGTGTATGCAGAACACAACTCCTGAATAAGGTAGATATGATCGTGGCTATACAACCATTTCAACCCAGAATAATTCTGAGCTGCTGCCAGAGATGAGCTGAATCAGAGAGCCGATCCAGCTGAGAAATATCCATCCCAGTGCCACGTATCTGCCTCTGTGTGACTACCAAATACACCAGAAAAGTGTAAAATACACCAGCTGTGGGTGGGAGAGAAGGTGGGACAGATCTGATCCACAGCAGCCTCAGTGTATGAAAATGGAAGTGGGCAGACAACAACTGCTCTTAACTAGAGCCAATGAGAGGTCTAAGGATCACAGAGATTACACTGCATAATAATTATGCAATTAAAATAACTGTGACTAGATTTCAGGGAGTGGAGAAGAAAGCAAAGCAAAGCTTCGTCTGGATGCTGAATGTGCTGGGAAGCAGCTGGTAATGCTGCACAGGCTCTGGCACTGGCCATGCTGTAATGCATGTCAGCACCATGACAATTCCATTTCAACATACTAAAATACCTTGGGATACAAAGCCTAAAACACACACAAAGTTGCACTCAATGGAGATGTTTTACTCTGAACCATCACTACTCAACAGCAACATATAAGCAGGGGGCTCAAATATTTCAAATATCAACATTAACCTGATGTTTGCAGTTCACTCCAGATAAGGGTAAGTGGCAGTGCACACAATATGATCTCAGCACAGATCTGTTTATGTTTTGCTACCAAATGCCTTGTTTGATTACTGCTGATTATCTCTGGTTTTCTGGGAGAGGCACAGATCTCCTCTGTACACACGAAAGCAAAATGCCTCCACACCTGGGTTGACCAACACAGAAGCATAAACTTCATTACTGCTAACTGGACATAACTGACCCATAAGAAATGTTCAGCTTGCAGTCTAAACAACATGTGAGATGAGCACGTGCTCAGCACTGGCTTCATGCCGGGTCAGAGAGCAGTGCAGAAGTGCCCAGGAAATCTTCAGCCACAGGTCAGCCTGCACAGTGGGGCTCAGCTGTGCTGCTGGTGGGCATTAATCCACGGCCTTCACTCCCACCAGTGGGAGCTCAGACAGTTTAACATGAGAAATGATGAGGCGGTCTTTTTGGCCAACAGAATTTAAGGGTGGGGAAATATAGTGGATATATCTGCACCCAGCATTCAAGGTAAAGAAAAGAGCTAAATGATAAAAAGCAGGAAAGTGTCATATTTGCATAAAAGAAAAACGTGTGCATAAACAGCTCTAGGAACAGTTTTACTGGATCAAAGCAATGTACCATCAGAAAGCAGTAAGGACATACTGCACTGCATACAAAGAGAATTGCCAGCTTCTGAAGCAATTAATGGTACCAGAGCTAAAAACCAAAACCAATACCAGCAACCCAGTACCAGGCTAATGTGGGTATCAAATCCATTTACAGAGTTCAAATGAGAATGTGATGGATGGATACAGCTAACACTTCATGAAAGAGGCAAAGATTCATAGGCCAAGAGCACCTCTGAAGTGATAGGAGAGGCTGAAGGAGCTGGGAATGTTCAGCCTGGAGAAGAGGAGGCTCAGGGGAGACCTCATTGCTCTCTATAACTTCCTGAAGGGAGGTTGTAGTGAGCTGGGGGTCGGCCTCTTCTCTCGTGTCATTAGTGATAGGACCAGGGGGAATGGCTTCAAGCTACGGCAGGGGAGATTCAGGCTGGACATGAGGAAGTATTACTTGTCAGAAAGGGTGGTCAGGCACTGGAATGGATGCCCAGGGAGGTGGTGGAGTCACCGACCCTGGGGGTGTTCAAGGAAAGGCTGGATGTTGTGTTGAGGGACGTGGTTTAGTAGGAGCTATTGGGAATAGGTGAACGGTTGGACTGGGTGATCTTTTAGGTCTTTTCCAACCTTGGTGATTCTATGATTCTATGATATGCACTTGGAAAACAAAATATTAACACAACTTTGCTTCCCTGGAAGAACCAAAGGGCAGTAAGCTTGCAATGAGAACCAAAACAGAGGAAAAAAATCAAGTGGAACTGAATACAACTCCTCAGCTAGACTTCCAGGAGCTGGCAATACTAAGCCAGAAAAATCTACCAACTAAAATACATCCTGAGAGCAAACAGCTGGAGCAGACAGATCAGAAATGAAAGCACACGAAGTAAAATTCCCATGTAATTTGAAACTATATTAATTGATTTTTTTCTGTTTTGCATTGCTGGAAGCAAAGCTAAGAGCACTACAATAAAGGCAGGCTCATATTACAGAAAAATAATTAAATAGCAGTAAATAATAGGCTCTGACAAATGCAAATTCATGTCATTTCTCTGACAATTGACAATACTGACAAATTGCTAAAAAATCCACAACTAAAACCTGCATCAAAACTGTGAGCTAAAAAAAAAAAAAAGCTGAGCATTCCTCATTGTTTCATAAAATCCCTCAACTATTACCTTTGTTTCACGTGGCATTATTATCCAGGAACTCAAAGTAATCTAATCCCATCATAATTGCATCCTCTCCCCGACTGTAGCATTTGGTACTATTATTATTTTTGGAATTTTTTTTTAATCAATAGCAAATTTGGGAAGGGACACAAGTGACACACTCTTGAAATTAGCATCAGAGTTCCTGATGCTGCCCTGAAGTGCGGGGCATCGGTGCTCTGTGCCTGCAGACAAACCTGCCTACTCCTCTGCCTTTTGTTCACTCATAGGAACAGCTTCAGATGCTCCACCTACTTCTTTCTCATGCGTATCAGACACAGGCTGAGCATTTTGTAAGCACATGAGCACATGCACATAAACACACCCCTCGTATATTTTTACACAACCATTACATTTCTCAAAACAGTTCCTTTGTATTTGAATTCCAAAGGTCTCTTAATACAAACACACAGGTGATTTCTTTCTAGAATTTAATTTGAGGAAGACTTCTTTGAAATAGAGAAAACGTATCAGGCAGTCCCACACACACAGAGTCATCAAACATCAAAGCAATCGCTCACTACTTCTCGTTTGGCTCCTGCAAATATCAGTAACTCTAAGACAAACACACTACGTAAAGCAGAATGTATGTTCAGTACTGCAGTAAAACCAGAAAATAGACTCCAGATGTTTCCTCAAATCCTGCCAAAAACAAAATTTGAAAAAGCATTGAAATCCAAGTGAGTTGGAAGCCTCAATGTAAAACATGTAGGAAGGAGGGGCACACAGAACCTGTAGTTTTGTTAGGAGTAAATTTGTTCTGTCTTCACCTACTAGACAAGGGACGATCCTGTGTAACAGGAACAACATTCTACATCACAGATTTGAAATCCAGAGAAAACATTCCATAGCTTTCATGCCTGTGGAAGGCTAAACATAATGACTGTGATTTTGAGCCTCACTTTCCTAATTTACAGTTTCTCTCACAAAATCAAAACACACCAACTGATGTTGATGTCGCATGGGACCCATTTTGTTGAAATGCAAAATAAAGGAGGTCTTCTTACACAACCCTTCAGCAGTAACTGCTGTTGGCTTTTAACAGCAATAGGTTATCAGTATTCTGGGCCCACCATTTCTCCTTTGCATGCCAAAAAGAAATAGCTGAAGCACAGCAAGTTACTACAACCACACAAACACAAAACAATCACCTATAGAGGTTCTTCAGATGGGCCTCATCTAGGCTAATAAATAACTTTAAGACCTCAGATCAAAACATAGAGACCTACGAAACTTTTTTGGAGGCATTTCAAAAGAGCTGCCTTAGATATTCATCTTGGAGTAAAAAAATTGCCTTCAGGGTGTGTCAATCTTTGCTCCTCAGTTAGAGAGGAAGTGAAGGCAACTAGCTTAGCTCTATTCTGTAGTTCTGGTGGAGACAGCAAGAGGGATGCAAGTACTCAAAAGCGTGCCAGCAGCTATTTGGAAAAAAAAGCCAAACAGGAAAACAAAAAGCTTTGTATCCAACAGAAGTATCATTTTATACTTTGTCTTCCTGCAAAACATACCACAGCTTATTGTTTAATGGACTGCTTAATAGCAACATGCATTTTCAGCTCAAAAGCAATCAACAAAATATTTGTGAATTCAACTAACGACTTTCTGAACTGCCACCTGTCTTTCAGAAGCATAACAGCCCCAGCTCCAACACAGCTCACTGCTCCTTATCAGATACAGACTAAGATAACGTTAAACATGAGAGTTTATTGGACCAATAGAGCTTATGAAAAAAATCCAAGTGTTTACAAAAGCACGGCTTAGGTCAAACTCCTACAGCCAGGATGCCCTGCAATCTGAAGGTATAACACAGTTAGGTATTTTACCTGCATGGCACTCTTCCCCAGCTTAACCACCTCAAACAAAGTGACGGGGTCTCCTTCTCCATTCTGCTGAGGGTGGCCATTAGCTCTTCCACGACTTGCTCCTCTGGCTCCAGATTCAGAACGACCTTTGTCTCCTGGAGACTTCCGAGGTTTCTTAGTGGCAGACTGGGCAAAGAAAACCAGCAGAACGAAAAATTTATTATAGCTATGAGATCTGACATCACTCCAAGTATCCTTATACATCATAGATAGATACTACACACACGTGTTCACTCACACGCATAAATATACATGAACATCACAGAACAAGCCAGGCTAAAACGGATCTCTGGTCTCCAGTCTTATCTCCTGCAAGGTCAAAGCAAAGTCAGCTACGAAATTCAGGGCTTTATTCAGTCAGGAATGTATATTTTCCATCATCAGCAGCTGTTGAGAAATAACCTAAAAGCCACTGTCAAGCCAAGGAATTCCAAACCACTGAATTCCCAGTTTTTAAGCATCAGTTCACGTCAACATCCATATTAGTCTTAATCAAAACAAACAGACAGTTGACAGCATAACTCAAACTGGATAAATGGCAGCAAATTACAGACAGGACAGTAGAAGTGTTTTATGCTGGCATACAACGTAAACTTTCAGAATGAGGACCTTTGGAAAACAACAAATAATTTATTACACATATACTTGTCATGTTAACAGTCATTTTCTCTAAGCAGTTATACAACCTTAATGAAAAACAGTGCAATGAAGACACAACACTTCAGCTCCGATAAAATTAAATAATGAAATTTACAGCTGGATTTGGCAGATCATCATCAAAGCCCCTCCTTTCCTGCTTCAGAATTCTGAGTAAAACTTCTTCCCTGTAAACATGAATTGTTTAATAGATTTTTTGAGCTTACAATCAGCTGTTGTAGATCCCATTTGTGATGGGTCACGTAGTTAACTGTTAGAATTTTTCATCTCATGGAAAAAATTCACTTTCTGGGGGGAAAAAAATTAAGATTCCTGCTACAATCTCATGTGTGAATCTTCTCTTTCTCCCTACTGTGAGGCAGGCAAAAGCAAAAACTGCCATCTGCCACAGAACAATGCAGCCTTTTGAGGAATACTGTTATAGAAAACAACATGCAAGCAACTCTAAAATTGTACTGAGGACAATACTGTCACAGTACCATTTACCTTGAATATACAGGCACCCAGTTTCCATTAAAGCTTTTAATGTAAAGAGCAGGAAGTCAGCGTTTTTAGTTGCATCTTCCAGGATGAACGGAAAGGAATCTGATTTCTGGAATAGAGCTGGTAGAAGACAGAGCTGTAGGCTAGCCTTCTCCTTTAAAAGGGATCACCACTGGTGGGGACAGAGAGAAAACGGCGAGGAATAGTGCAACTGCTTCTTGACAACAGTCAGTTAAGGCCTTGCATACAAATGCAAGATAGAAAGCTTAAAACAATGGCAGAATATCTATGAAAAACTTCTTCTCTGCATTTATGATTAGAAGAATAAGAGTTCCCTCCCAATTTTTTTTTTTTTTTTTTTTGCAAAGTTTCCTTTATCAACAAGAAAGCTATAAATACACTTAATGTTTGAGATCTACCAAGCTCTGAAGAGACACACTACCACTGTTTAATAAGAGTGAAGAAGTAAAAGTAGCTTGGTTCAGGTACCGATTAGATGATCTGAAGAAATGCTTTATGAAAGTGGCAAGGCCCTGGCACAGATTGCTGAGGGTGGTGGATGCCCCATCCCTGCAGGTGTTCAAGGCTCAGCTGGATGGAGACCAGGCAACCTGACCCAGTGGGAGTTGTCTCTGCTCGTGGCAGGGGTTTGGAACTGCCTGGTCTTTAAGGACCCTTCCAAACTAAAACACTCTATGATTCCATTCCAGAATGTACAATCCACATGCTTACTCAATCTGGGTGACAGAAAGCCATAAGCATATGATCTAGCTAGAAGTATTGCTAAAAGAAAGCAGGAAGGCAAGTTGATGCCCTCCACAGATGCTAACATAAGCCAGAACATGGCCCCTCTATACTCAGCTCCTCTCAACATGAAATTCAAAAGGGTGATGTTAAATCCTGCAAGGACTAGGGAAAACAGTAGGAGCTGGATGTGAAATGCACACACCAAGAATGTGAAGCACAGGTAGTCCTGCATCTCAAAAGAGAGACATGCTTTCACAGGTTAGGGTGGGCCTTCAGCTCAATCCAAAAAACAAAGTCCTCAAATGCCATCAAGAGCTTCCACACAGCAGCAGCCCCCACCAAGGATGAGTCGGGCTCCAGTAAACCTCTTACAAGCATAACGTGACATTTCTTGACATCTGACAGAAATAAGTTCGTGTCAAGTCCACTCTCCTCAGGATCCACCAAACTATCATCCAGATACAGGAAAAAGATTCCTGTGCTTTCTAATGGGAGCAACAACAGCAGTTACTGTGTGCCCCATCTCACCTACTGTTTCAGCACCTTGAGATGCCCGAAATTGCTGCTTTCTACCTAAAGCCCCTTAACTTGACAGTCACCCGTGGTGGTTTGCCTGTTTTTCATTTTAAGCATCAGTTTGTCAGAATCCTGAAGTGGCTTCGTTTTCTAGGCTCAAAAAGATTGACTTTTCTTCTGTTAATGAGAGGGATCCCTGAATAGGGAACAGGAATCCCTGAATATGGAAAAGGCAAGCCGGATGGCTGCACTGTATCTAAATACATTTGTAATCCTCCTTAGTGCAGGTATCTGCTGCAGAGACAAAGCAGGACGCTGATGACGTGAGCCAGGGCATCCAGAGGGAGAGACAAAGAAGTAGTGCAAGGAAAGGAAGCTTGAGGCTTAACCTCACAAAGGCGCTGCATGGGGGCACGAGGCTGCAACAGCCAAAGCTGTGCTTTCACTCTGAGACCCGGGTGCATGGAGTCAGACTGGTGGGAAGGCCAGAACAGTGTGCTGTCTGAGATGGGAACTGGGGTCACCCCACCAAGACCAAAGAGAGACTTCTCTAACTTTTTCTTCTCTAAACTATTCCAAAACCAATTCTAAGCTCAACCTATACACAAAATACTTTACCCTGTTACGCCATTATTCCACACAAGTAATCATTAGACATGAGTTTCATTCTCACAGAATTCAGTAGAAGTGACTCTGCTCATGTTCAAAATCAGAAAAATGTTCTGACAAATGCTGTCACAGACATCAGCCTCAAATACACGAAAGCCTCCAAAGTACAGTCATATGAAAACAGAAGTTATTACTTACTCTTTGGGGTTTGTGCATTAGGCTAAACTAGCAGCAAACAGGGCTGAGAATTAAACCACGTAAGCATTACGAAATCTAGGAATTTCAGAACATGCCAGAAAAACTCTGAAATGGTCTTACTACTGACCCCAGGCTCAGCTGTTGCTTTATGGCTTAAACTAAGGGCAAACAAGAAGCAAAATCCTTAACTGTAACTAGACTAACATTGAGAAAATTAAGAATTCTGTAATAAATAAGCTAATGTTTTCCCTTTCGTGTCTTTAAAACGATTCTGAAGGGAAAAAATGTGACTCACACTTGAATGAACAAGTTATAGAGTTAACAAGCAATAGAGTTCACTAAATAGAGCAATAGAGACACTAAATAAAACAAGAAAATAAAACAGCTTGGCATTTTCCATTAATGTTGCCCAAACTGATGGGAAATATTTCAAGAAGAAATAGACACTAGAAGAATTACAGGTCATTAATTCCACTGCCCCCAGTGACAGCCTATATGTGCACTCACACCACAAGTAATTTAAAGTAACATCCCATTTCTTAAGACAGAAGTTTTTCAACCCTCCACCTGAGCAAGACAGAAGAACTTGCCTCTCAAAGGCATCATCGTCTCGATAAACTTTGCTTAACACTGTTCAGCAAAAGAGTATCTGGTTTGAGCTCTTTCTGAATGAATCCTTATAGAAAGAAGCTCCCTATCTAGCTATCCAGGTGGAAGTTATTGGAGTCGGTCCTTTGAACTTCATCACAGAAACAAACAAGGTGCTCCTATTTGAAAAACCTCATCCTGCACATAAAGACAAGATACAGGACTGCTAACAGCCGCTTCACGCACAGCTGCACGACACGCACAAAGACTCAACTCCAGTTTTAAGGGACAGACGTAAAATACCAGGTCAGCAAGCTGAAACAGGGCAGTGATGGATGTCACACTAAAGCACAAATCCACCATTAAATTCTTCCAAGAGGATTTCTGCCTCCTGTCAATTGGGACGCATGTGATTTGGAACTAGGAGGAAAACTCAATTCCCTAAAATATTTATCATTCAGATATGAGACCAATTGAAAATCTCACATATGAAAGCAAATATAAGGTACCGTGGTCTGTCTCCTCCACACCAAAAGAAATAAATACAAAAGTACCTGAAAGCAAAACCATACAGTCTGTGCTGGGAACAAAAGCATCCAAAGTGCTTTGCTTCATCTTACCTCAAAAAGAAATACGAGGAGAGAAGCTGAAGAACAGCATGCAGCAGCCTCCAGGACTATGAGATGAGAAACACACCAGCAGAGATCTCAGAATTGCCACCCCTGGAACAGACTGACTTTTCTTCTTATCCTCCAAACAAGCCAATCTCTACCTACTCCCATTTCAAAATACAATAGCTGAAAACCTCTAAAACCCAAACCTCTCTCATTCCCTTAGTCCTCTAAGAGCTGAGGTTTAAGCCGTGCAATTCTGAGATCCTGGGGAGGTAAGGCCAGGTAGGTTAATATAAAGCATGGCAACTGAAATTAAACAACTCTGTAAGACATCTCTGATCCAAGAGAGGAGGCAAAAACAGCGGATAAATGAATAACTGATCTGAGCCTGAGCTCACTAATGTGAAAGCTTCACTGGGGTTTCAAATCCCCTACCTAGAAGAGAGCATCCAATTTCAATAATGCAGCGTACAGAAAAGGCATTTTTTAGCTCAGCAGCTCCAACCAGAGAACTCCTTATACACACAGCACACGATTTACTGAACGTACACCTCGTTGGCTATCTCACACACAGCTCTATGTGAACACACACACCAACACATAGCCACTGACTGGACAGAGCCACCCAACGCAGTCAATTGATCCTAGGCATCTGCTCTACAGCCAGGCTGTTCAGAAGAGCACGTGGCCCAGGGGAGGCCTGCCTCAGCCACACCAGTGCTGGGACAGAACATGGTGCAACTCCTGCCAGGTTCACTGCATGAGTTCAGTGCAGTCAGATTACTCACCAGATCAAGATGATTAATCTCTTCATCAGTCAGTTTGGACTCTACCCAGTACCTCTTTAGAACTGTCTCTAGAGAACTGGGGGAGCAACATGGAAAGTAACCCTTTCAGAAAGGAAGGCTTCCCCCAAGTATTAAGGCTTTCTAGGAATCAAAAAAATCTGTGTTACCAATGGTAAATTATTTAAATGAGCTCTATCACTTACAGAAGTGTCCCAACTGCAATGAGAAAATGTCTTTCTGGAAAAAGAAGGCTGGAAATAAAACACCAGCCTGTCTTTCTGATAAAATGTGAAATCAATTCTACAACCCCACAGCTAAAATCTTATTAAGGTAAATACGTGTATGGGTTTTTTTGATTGAGTACATTGTGTACAGCTCTGTAACAGAACAGCACAGAAGAGTAAACTTTCTTTCCAAATATGCTTATGGCAGACATGCCACCATAGCTGCAATGACCTAAAGGATGTAAGCAAGTCAGCATTTCTGAGGAGAGATTAATTCTTATTAGACCATAATATTTTAGTTAGAGGAAAAAAATACTGAAACAGTATCTTTGGGCACAAAGCCTTTCTTTGTCTGTAAGAGAAATGAAAATCAAAACATCTAAATATCAGTTGAGCAGAATAGCTCTAAATACTGCAATCTGTGACACATTTAAGACTAAAGATAGGTGGTAGCTGTGGAGGAACTACAAGTGACGCAAGCAGATGGAGGAGCTGGGGAGCCACAACTCCTGTGTCAGACAATTCAGCTGTGCAATCCAGGCAGGATCGCAGCAGGGATGAGGCCACAGGGAGGAGGAGGAAGAAAGCGAACGTCCAACGTTTGCAAAACCAACACCTCTAAGTACCTCTTACTAAGGCCATGATTTTCAATATCAAATAATGTTATAAATTTAAATGCCTGGAACTAGTCTTTCAAAGGAGTTTGCATTTCTCCTTAAAGATATCAAAGACTGTGTGGCTTTCTCCTTTTCAGTCATTTTCTGTTGAAGATGCTTATTTATTCCTTTCCATTGCTGCAGTACGAACTGTGCAGGCAAGGTGCCATTGTGGATCCAAACACAAACATTTTGTCTCAAGCCATCACAAAAACTTAGAAAATTTGTGGTGAGGGGAAAGCAGTAAATGTTATTTATCAATGTTAGCCACGATTTCCACAATTTCTCACAGTATTCTTCTATGCAGATCACAGAATCACAGAATTGTATGTAGATTGGGAAGTTGTGATCCAGATGGGCAGACAACAGAATTAGATGGCTGGAGAAATGGCTGAACTCAGAGGACAGGGGCTAACATGTCAGTCTCTACTGGCTGTAAGGGTATGAAGGAAGATTACACTGGAATGTGTCTTATTCCACATCTTTATCAGACAGCCAAAGAGGGGAGAAAATGGGTTTCTGTCAGGTGTGCAGACGACATGAAATCCACACGGCGACCACACAGTGATATCAAGGGCAAGACTGCTGTGGGCAGCTGGAGGACTAGGCTAACAGGACACTCCCATTTCAAAATGGACAAAGACCTGTCCCATGGCAGAGTAACAAATCCCTGCACCTACAGGCTGCGGGCTAGTTGGGCCTTTATTCTGTGGAAAATACCATCAGAGTCATGGTAGACAGCGGGGTGTCCTGGCACTACAGGTCATCAGCAGCCTAGCCTGCACTAATGTAACACAGCCAGTACATCAAGGAGGTGGATTATCCTCTCCCACTCAGCACTTGTTAGCCTGTATCTGGAATACTGTGACTGGTTCTGGCTCAGCACAGACAGGGGCTGGGAACACTTCCCCAATGGGGCTTTTATTGCAACAGCATACAGTGCGAAGACAAGCGACAACAGTCAAGAACTGAAGCAAGAAAGGTTCTCATCAAGCAAAAAGAAAAAGCTTTTTTGCAGCAGAAAAGTCAAGCAACGAAACAAATTGCTTAGAGAGGGCGTATACTATCCAGCCCTCAAGGTTTTCAGAACCAGACTGCAAAAGCTCTGAGTGACATGCTCTGATCCCAAAGCTGACTGTGCTTTGAGCAGGTCAGAACAGAGCCTCACAAAGTCCCTCCCACTCCAGTGACTCTATGACTGCTCATCACTGCACTCCTCTCTGAACCCGTTCCAGTCCCAGTGTAACTTCCTTGTGATTTTGGGTTAGGGGTAGAAAGGAGTCAAGAAATCAGACTTATGCAAAGAAGTCCAATTTTGGAAAACAAGAATTACAAAAACTACTCATGTTCTATTGTCTTCCTTGGTTTTAAACACTAGATTTGCTTTTTCTTTTTAACTTCTAGAAAACATAAAGGTGACCCTTTCACAGCATCTTGGTCCTCCACATCAAGAGAGCTGAAGAGCATTTTCAACACTTGCATGCTTAACATTGGGGGTTGCTCTATACATAAGCAAATGCTCCTGTAGAAACTTGAAGCAGGAGTGCTTCAGTAAATGCTCTCACAGGAGTTACTGATATGCTCAAACAGAGGGATGAGGAATACATTATAACATTCACCTCTCTTTTCCACTCAATATGAAAGGGGAATATAATAATAGCAGTGTTGTTTTACCTTCCATTCACAGACTGACAGCCTTCTGGGTTAGCAATCAGGTTGCAAAAAACCAAGTTTTTTGTTTTCTTTTCTTTTTCAATTGGAATCTAATAACTGATACATTCACTAATGAAACATTAAGAATTTCTCATTTCACTCTTTTCTTGCAGGCTGTGTAAACAGACGATTTCTTTTCTTTACATCTTTCTTGTTAAGATAAGGTAAGCTTATCTATCTGATGGAAAATACATAGCCTCACAGAAAAGACTACCCAAAAACTTTCAGGAAGGAGTAAGACTTGCCAAGAAAAGCCCAGGACCTAAAATCTTGGCTCATGAACTCCAGAAACTGGAATGCAAACTGAAAGCCAGTATGCTTTGTCTGCATACTAGAGAGAAACACATGCTTCTGCCCATGCCTACAGCCTCACTAGCTATGGTTAGGGATTAGATTTAGGGTGGATGCTCTTAGGATAAAAAGGAAAACAAATGCACAAAATCTCAGTCTCTCAGCACTGTATATAGGGGTGAACCTGGAGGCAAACACTAAGAGGAGAATCAAAACAATTAATAGCAAACACAGAACTTGCCACCAAAAATCTCATTGCACACTGTGTATTTCAGGTGATGTCAAACAGGAGAACTGCATCACGTGGCCTTGAACTTACAAAAGAAAAAGAGCACAAGACGCAACAGAACTTCAGTCATTCCTAATAAGCTGGGTAGTAATTTGTAAAGGAAATGAAAATACAAGACCAACCTGCCTTAACACTGTGTGATAGAGATTTGTTTCTGCATCTTCCCATTTATGGGCCAGAAATGGGCAAACACAGCTAAGAAAAGCAGTCTGTTAGCAAATCTCACACAGCAGACAGCAAAATCATGGGTTAACTATGGTTGTATGTTAGATAAGAAGTCAAAGCTCCCTACTGATATGCAGAACATCAGGTGTGCCAATTATATGATTTTTTAAGATGCATTAATTGATCTTCTGAGACATTGTTAGTACTATGCTGAAGCTATTCCATTCACACCAAGAGATGATCAGTTCCTAAGAACATGGCTCAGCTGTCATTTGTCACTTGAAAAAAAAATCATTACAACTTTCTAGACAAAGTGGTTGTGTTCAGTGAGACTCTGCTCAGGTCTGGAAGAATGTTGTAACATGACAGCAACAAAACAGTACAGAGCTAGTAAATTTTAAAAAGCTGTATGAACTCATTTTTATGTCCCTTTTTAATTACTTCAAACACTTGTATTTCAACCTGATAAATACTTCATACTACAAGTCTTCATAGTTTGACATAGGGCTCATTAAAAGCCTATTTATGTGACCACAAGACGATTAGATGAAAAACAGTTTGCAGTCAATTTTAGATAGATGCATAACAAAATAAAACTAAATTACACATACTGGAGGCCTGCCAGGACGGCCCCTTTTTCTTTTTCCTTTGACTTCTGTTTCTTCAAGCTCACTGCCAGCATCTGAATGTGCAGTAGTTTCATTTGTAGAATCCCTAGGGGGGAAAAATACTAGATAAATGAAAATGATTTGAAATCAACAAGTAATCTATAACTGACTGATTAAATTTTTAGTCCTAAATCAGGAAAAAAAAGCATTAAAAGGCTTGCCACATTTATTCTGCAAACTAAGGAACCAAGCAATGCCACCCCTGGCAAAAGTCCTTACCTTTTTATGGGCTGGAATGTCATTTTATAGACTGAAACTTCTTTAAATTAGTAGCTTCTTTTGAAATCAAGTTGCACTTCAAAAACTCACTATATCAAGCGGCATATTGTCAATATACCCATCATACGTAGTATATTCACTAGTATCAGCTTTCTTAAGTACTTTTGAGCTGCTTTTAAGGTTAGAGAGAAACCAATCAAGCACCTGATCTGGCTACCACAGCATTAGGGCAGTTGCACAAAGTCCCACTAGGGTTAAATCCTGTTTTTAGTCACGCTTGAAGACAACGCCATTGTGCAGCTGTTAATAAAAACGGATTAACAGTGACCACGAGGCACAAACCAGAGGACTCACTTCAATCTTAAATCATTGAAGATCCTTGCAGCTAGGAAAATGCTTCCACTTGTGCAATAATAACAAAAAACAAACAAAAGAAACCTCACAAAGCTCAGATTATCAGCAGAGAAGCTCATAACAATTGTAGCAATTCCTGGTTTAGACTAAGGCCATACTCAATAGGGAGAAACATTCATTACCTCCAATTCCTCTTCTTTCCCCCTACAAGCCAGGCCCACACGTACCTCCCTTTAAAACAGACCTGGCTGCTTGAACAAACTCAGCTTATAAGTCATGTTCCAACATTACGTTTTGCCCAAGAGAAACCCACAACCAAAACCACCTGTGAATGATGTGCATTGTTCTTTGCAAGACCAGCAGTGCATGACATCTCCACAAGTGAAAGAATACCTACAGCAATGTCCTCGTTTGTTCAAAGCTGGGTCAAGTCTAGTTCTAATCACAGCCTTCCTTAAAGGCAGTATAATTTCCTTGAAGTGAAGGCAGTTAAATTGCAGTAAAACTTGTACGGAGGGAAGGGGGAAAAAATCACATCTGTCCCATTAAATTATAAACCCTCCAATATGAAAGGCATTAGTGATCTGGTTTGTGGAAACTGAGAAGCTAAGACCTCCACGCTGTCAGTGATTTCTGTTCACTTGTTTGCTTGAATCAGGAATACCTCAGAAATTTGCTGCATCACCAAGAAAGCTATTCAATAATGCAGAAAGATGCAAATATCACTACACCAGAATCAGGAATCTTTGACACTTGTCTTGACTGAAATTAGTGCATTCCCCTAAATTAGCATATGCCTCCTCTAACACAGATGATTTTGTGGAACTATGCTGAAATTCTAGTATTTTGAGGAATTATTTTCTGACCTTTTCCAGTTTACAAGCACAGGAACACCATGCAGTGTGCGTTTACAAAAGTTGGAACACAGAAGAAGACACAGCAATCTGCTTTCCTGACAGCACTGCTGATGGACTACCCTGCAGTAGTCTATGTATCCCAGAAATGCACATGCCCACATTCAATACCAACTGTATCCAAGCACATTCTAGTTTGCAGACTGCATGTTTTTATGGCAGTATTTCTACAACTTAAACTGAAGCTTAGGTGTGATGGAACTAGAGAATTAACTTGTCTGCTCCTTAAGCAGGACATTTGAAAAACCCAACTCATTTGAAAAATAAGTGAAACCAAATGAGGGAAAAAAAAAAATCAGTGAAACCCAACAACAGTTCAAAATGACTTGGCTTCACAATGATGAAAACCAACCCAGCAGATGAAAACAATGCCTACGTGGACGGATGTATCCAGGCTCTGCACATGCTACAACTCAATGTGTAAAACATGCATTTGCCTTACAATGACAGCTTTTTTTTTTTAATAACTTCTGAATGCAGAAGTGAGGAACATGCATAGAAATATCTGCTGCATTCTGTGGCTGCAGATAAATTAAAGCCATTCACTCTTGCTCTGTGTAGAAAAAAACAGCTGCTCTCATCCACAGAACCCTAACAAAAATGTGTCAGGCATGGGGTGGTCCAAACAATACCGCAGTTCTGTGGAAATGCTGTAACTTCCTTAGCTTACAAAACCACACACCTAAAGTCATCGAGACAAATATTCTTCTCCATTAAAAGCAGATTCAGCAGTCTGCCATGACAAATGGCTCTACTACTTCCCCGAAATGCTGAGTTATGGAAGGAAATAAATCAAACCATCCTACCATTTTGCATGCACCCAGTCCATGGACATCTTCATTTTGCTACACCAGTGTCTGGGTCTAACTCCATCTATGGAGACCTGAGTGTTTAGCAATCACTTCAGAGCTCTATGTATGAAATGAACATTTGAATTATTACTAACCTTTTCACTTTTCAGCAGAGCTCTGTCTCAAACGTGATAAGCACGCTTCTCTGATTCTCCTGTCGAAACACCTCTCATTTGCTGGAAGCTTTTTTGGAGAGGCCCAAGAAATCAGCGAGGTATGATTCACTTTGTCTTACTTTTAGACGTATACAATACACACTGAAAATCTGCAATATACCTCATGCTGAAATCACTGTCCAAAATAGGTTAGACAATTTATGAGTTTTCTTTCCTCCACTAATAGAAAGGTGGTCTAGACAAGGTTCTCAAATACAAACGTTCAACATTTTAAAAAGATCAATCTCCCCCTAACAGTAAGCGGGGAAGAGAAAATATTTCTTCCCACAGAGGAACATAAGCTTGTAACAGGTGAACAAATTAATAAGCAGATCACGTTTATGGAGAGGGGTGACAGGATAAGGACAACCTACAGTCCTCGGCTGACTTATCATGAAAACAAACACCCGCAGTATTTCCAGAAGCAGGCGGTTCTGCTGGAACCATGCAGCTCCTGCACAAAAAGGCCCTTGCACTGAGGCCTAGAGCTCCTTCAGAGTGTGGGAGGAAGTGCTTCTCGCTCCTGGCGAAGCCTTATAGCTGCTCTGAATGCACACACCCATGTTCCTTTCTTCTTAGTTATGAACTCAGGGGAGGAACAAAGCATCTCAGAACTGCTTGCAGTTCTGTCAGGTTTTTAACACTTACTGAGAGGAGCATCTGGCCAGCATCCATCTCTCGTTCCCTACACATCTTTCAGAGCTGCTAGGAAGCGATTTTTCCTGTGGCATTCACCTGCAACTTAACAGACCAGAATTATCCTATCCTTATTCTTCACGTGTGTGTGTGACTCGTCACCTGAGAGAAAAACCTAGGTTTTGCCGTAATTTTCCATTTACCTTTCCTGAAGCTGTTGGGATGGAAAGTGGGCCTAAACAGACCTGCATGAGAGGAAAGGCAGCAGTGCTGAAGGCTAAGCTCTTCCTCTCCAAGACACCCTGACCATGGCAGAGACATGAGAGAACTTGGCAGAGCGTGAGGAGACCTACAAGACCAGGCTGAACAAAGTAAGGAAGAGAAGTCATAACCTCTGTAAGGAACCTAAGTATACTCTGCCTTTCTTTCTGGTTTCTGTGGTGGCACAGGCATTCTAGAAAACTTGGCAGTAACTCCAGAATGCCTCCTAGAAACTCTGGATATTATTCTGAAGTTGTAAATCCTGGCCAATTAAACTAATCATGTGTTAATGAAGAATTAATGGGTTACTCGTCAGTCCTTTGCTATGTCATGCTTCTAAAGAAAATATTTCCATCGACACAATAAATTTCAAATCTCTGCAAAATAAATCAACTGAATTAAATTTACCTTCCTTCTACTACTACACAAAGCCCTAGCTGTGTAATTCATACCATGCCCTTAAAACAAAACTAAAGAAACAACCACACCAAAAACCTATGTTCATACACCAGTTCTAGTAAATAAAAACACTTCTGTAGACCTTGTCTGTGTTGTTGAGGTGGCTCAAGGTTCTGGCAGACATAAATCCAGTAATTGCTGCCACCAGCCTCAGCCTCGTGAAGAAAAGCATTCCCAAAGAAAAATGGCTAAATGCACAGGCTCATGAATCATGGATGAATCAGCTCTCATGGTTGATCTTCAAAATCTGAGAGCGTGCCTCACAGCAAACATGACTCATCCCACCGAGGCCCAGCTTTCAGCAGTCACCTAGGTCACGTAAACCAGACAGAGCTCTGTGCTACGTCTGAAAGATGGATACGTAGCATTCTGCCTTCAGGACATTCTGAAGCCACTTCAGTGAATCCAGAAAAACTAAAGATTCCTCCTTTTTGTGTGCCCTCAAAGGGAAGAATTCTGAGAGGGAGTCACTGATACTGTTCTAAGTATATTAACGAAACAAATCGACTTTCAAACTCTTTGTCTAAAAGGATGGCCTTAAAGGTTGGTTAGGTTGTTTAAGTTGGACAGTATGGGTGGTTTACTGCCACCTCAGTCATCTCTGGGTTGAGCAGAACTGCACTATCAAATGTCCCTCACACTTCCCAGCTGGGGTGCTGAGTAATGGAATCTATTAATATGCATTATATAACTCTAAATTCTACGCTGCTCCATTCACTTCTTAGGGCCATGCAGACTTGTGAACTGGGAACGGGAATATCCCTTTCCCATAATCACAGTGACAAAACGTAAAAGCTTTCTGTCCTCAGCACATTTCAGTTACTTGAACATGGCACACACAGGAAAATTTTAACTGAGAGCATCTCCTGGAACGCTGCCCCTCGGTGGTACCCATCACAGCCACCCACTGCCGGCTCACCACAAGGATTGGCTTTTCTCTGGAAATGGCTTTAAAAATACAGGAGATAACGGCAGTCCTGGGCATACTATTATTAAGGTCAAATAATTTCACAGTTGTCAAAACACTCAGATTCTTCAAAGGGACTTAAATCTGAGGTCAGGCCCATCACAGAAGGAAGGCTGTTTGACATGCAGTGCCAACTTCCACGTTCACCTCTCCATTCCCATCAGATTATCGCTTGCTGACCGCTGTCTGCTGCAGCCTCAGGAGGCGCGGGCACTGCAGCCGGTCGCAGCCAGCTCCGTGAGGAGCGGCTCAGCCAATCAGCGCGGCCGGCAGCTCTGCTGGGGGGCGGGTTGTAAAAAGGGCGGGAAAAGGACTGTGAGGAAGCAGCACTGCGGGGCTGGCTGGACCAGAACACGTGAACGCCGCTTGCACGCTTCAACCAGAGGAGCCAGAGGCCTTTTGTACAATAAATACAGCTCACGGAAAGAAGTGCCCTCCTGGAATACGCAGAAGTGCTCAATTATGACAAAAGCCCATTCCTATTTCTGAAATCTTGTAACATTAGAAGCATAAGAGTAGCAAATACTTGTTTTCACTTTTCACATCAAAGTAAAATCTCCATATAAGGAGCCACCCTTTAAAGGAAACCCTTAAGTTTTATAGCTTTCCAGGCTATGACAACGCACGAAGTCTGGAACACCGGTCTGCTTCCTGCTCAATTCTGCATTTTGAAAGCTGAGAAATTCAAATACATAAAGAAGTGCATACTCACTGTAGTACTGGCAAATCTGAAGTAATCATTTTTGCAGCACTCTCGAAAGTAAGAGCTACATAGAACTTCTTCTCAAAGTTATAGCAAGACAACTACTTGGAAACCTCTGTCATGAAAAGAATGTCAAAGTCCAGTCTGTAAAAAAGAGAAAAAAAACGTTAGTTGTGATTCCAGAACAGTCATACATTGAATGAAAACCACTGCAAAGAGAAGTTCTGCCCTCAGTTTGAAGCATGATCGCTATTAGTCCACTTGAAGCTCAGAACCAGCATCCCCAGGACAGCAAAACCATATTCTTGCATTCCGTGGTTCCATTTCTGCTTAAGATTTTGCTTCAGCTGCTGCTTCAGGGCTTCCTATTGCGTAATCTAAACAAAGTATTTTCTGTTACCTCCCATATGCATTTACTGTAACTAATATAAAAATGCAAACAGAACTGAGAAAATGTTAATAAACAAGATAACTATATGAACATGAGCAACCAGAAAGCATGTCATGATGTAGACTGAAGGAATCTACTCTCTCTTCACAGAACAACAGAATAAACTTGAAAGATAAAAGTTTGGTTTCATAAGAAACAGCCTGTTTTAGTTCTGAATAAAGGCAGGAGACCCACAGCAAAACACACAAGTTCTGGTTTAGGCATGACAACAACCCTGATGGTATTCCCTTAACTGAACTACACCTCTAAAATCGGACTAACAGGCTCACAGATCCACATGGCTGAACTTCAGAGAAGATAAATCAGAAGCTGGACCAGTATCTAGATGCAATAGGAAATATTTAATGATGAAACCAAAGTTTAAGCAAAAAATCAGACTGCATGCATGGCATTGCTAGGCCTACTAGTAATATTTCTGTAGCAGAAGACTGACCAAGGAGTTGACTGCCATTACATAGCAGGGCAATGTGGCACATGTGCTAAATGAAAGCAGAAGCAGCAAACTATCTAAATAGAACTGCGCCAGTGTCAGCAAAACAGTACAAAATGTAAAGTACTATTTGCATCCTACTGCATCAATATTTATTTAACAAAATTGTAACTGTACAACGCGAACAGACTTCTTTGCCTCTGGTTATTACAGTTCCAATTAGGCTCACAGATGCACACTATGCATCATGGCTATTTCTGCCAGCACTTACTACTTCATGCTATCAACAGTTTTTCTTACAGCATCTCATCACCGTGTCACCATGTCATGTACACCATGAGGGATGCATTTTTTTCACTGCAATAACTGTCTTAGTTAGTAGTACGTTCCCTTTATTTTAAACACAGTAAATATCTTTAGTGCACACACAAGCTCATGTACTTACACACACATTCCATAATATGCTATTGTCGAAAGGAAATCTATCCATCAGGGATCAACAGTTTGTTTTTATCTACATCTGGAAAGATACAGGGCATCAACCTCACTCCTCAAAAGGAATTTCAAAAGAAGTTCAAGGAAACTGATGTGTATTTCATGTGCAGCATTCTCTGCACACATACAAGGCATTCTGGACATCTGATATGTAGAGTTGTTTGGTTTATTTTCTAATTATTATTACTTGATTTTTTTAGCTTAGCTATCACACTCAGATGTATGCTTGCTCAGATATAATTTAGCCAAGAAGAAAGTATGGTATTAAGGGTACAGAAAGTCCAAGGGAGAAGAGGTGAGCTCTTAAGTCGGAAGAGACTGAAGCAGCAAGGAAGTTGGACACGCAGCCTTGACACAGTGTGAGGGGAGGACAACCTGACACAAAGGCGACTGTGGGGTCCTGTGGTATCTTCCCCAAGCCTATGTGCTGAACGGAAACTGCAACACAATGCTGGAAAAAACCCAGCTGTATGTGGTCAGGTCCAGACTCAGACATCTAGAAGACAATTGCCCTTCTACTGTCTTGTGCTTATTTAAAGGCAGTTAAGAAGGATTAAGCCAAGGAGAGCTAAATATAAGGACTATCAGTGCTGGCAAGCTGGAAAATGAACAACGCACAACTAGAAGCCCAAATGGAAAAGCCACAATCCTGATTAATTCATGGGACTGACCAGCAGCGGCATCTTACACTGCATGGAATGCCACTACCCCTCACCTGGCCCAAGCCAGCTGTATCTTCACCTCTATCCAACACAGCTGTTGCTGGCTGTTCTCAGTGCTGTGCCTTTCTTCCTCAGTTGAAGCTAGGAAACCCTTACAAGCCTTGTGAAAATCTTGTAGCTTCACACAGTGGTAAAACTGCTAAGCTCAAAGAAACACCACTCCTTGTTTCCAAAATTCAGTCTTAAATTGTCACCCATGTTGCTCTGTCTTGGTTTGGAAATGAAATACAAGTTACTACAGGGACTAATGAAAAGTCCTATGTGCTTGGAACAGAGTTCTCAATTTAGTCTTGTAATCAAAGCGAATTTGACAACTGTAGAGAAATCACTGGTCGTTATGGACTGGTTTTAATAAAAGCAATACCTGCTTCTCAAAGATGATGCTTTTATAAAATGAAAAAATGAAGCTCCTCCCTCCCCTTTCTGTCTCCTTCGGTCACATAAAGGCACTTACATACACTCTTGAAAGTTGAGGCAGACTCCCATTTTTGTCATTTTTTTCCTTACACGTTGCATAGGGAAGCAGAGGAAGAGAAGAGTAAGGTGTCATTTACACCATAATAAACATGACACAATTAAGTCCTTATAAAATGCAGCCAGCTGCTTCTATTGTAGGAGGCAGGGTTGTTTTTTTTTAATGTGATGTTTTCTCTTACGCCCAGTTTTAATGCTCCTAGCATGGCTGCAGCTCTTTGAATGTGCATACCTGTGCTCACAGGTGACATCAGTTTATGCTGGGATGGTTAAAAATGACCAATCACAGAGCATGAAGCACGCAGGAAGAGACCATTCAGTTAAACACGTGTTGGGAAAACAAGTAAATGTTTTCACTTCCAGTTGTTTTGTTTTCTTTTTAAGACAACCTATAACAACCAATGCAAAAGCCACAACAGCCATGTCTATAACGTTCATTTCTATGAGCGTTAAATAAAGCTGTATTTGAAAAAGCACCTCTTCCTGTAAACGATCTGTTTTATGGCACTTTTTCTTCAAGACGTATCTCACAAGGAGCTCAGCCTTCAGAAAAGTCATATAATTTTACAGCATTTCATCAGCATTTTCTCCAGTTCCTACTAATGTTAAAAACTATCTACTTCTTGCAGCCTTTAGATAATTTGCCTCTCTGGTGCTGAAGTAAAACACCATTTCAGCCAAACAGCTGAACCTGACCTGAACCTTGAACGCAGATAGGTTTGGTTGCTGCCTGAAGCAACACAAGGTTCAGCTGACCTTACTACACACCACGTAACTACATGTCATAGAGCTGAAGGCAAAGCCCAAAACAAAAACACACACACAAAAAAACAGGAGTTACATCACTGCTAACTCCGTCGCCTAGAAGATAAGCAAAATAAAAGATAACAGGTATCTGATTTACTCCCATTTTCAAAACCCTTTCCTTGTTGATCAAGTGACTTAGTTCCAACTTGGTGGAAAAGATATTCAAACAGTGGCTCATCCGAATGCAACGACATCTTCAGCTGCTGAATGGGTAACGTCTATACACCACAGCTGCCTTTTCCACTTGGTATGACTCTGCTTTCTCCCTCCATGCTTGTACCTTTTCTCTCAAGTTTAAAATGAATAAAGCAGAACACTTCATCATTCCATTAAGGCTCAAAGGAAGCTGGAAAGCTCCAAACTTCTGCTTGTGCAGAGAAGCTACACGTGACGGTAAGCTGTGATGCAGCACCAGCAACACTCGAGCTCTCCATATTCAGTTTAGAGAGGAGACTTGTCCCTTCAGTTATGCCACCCAGCAGCGGTGCCTGACAGCCACAAAAGGGCTGCACATCAGCAGCAAGGGGCAATGCTGATAGAAAGCAGCGTGCTGCACTTACACAGAGCACCAAAAGCTTTGATCAACAAAGGTGAGGTTATCTTGCAGGCAGGCAGATAAATTCCAGCATTTTACTGCTTTATCCAACCCTGAGCACGGCCTTCAGCAAGCTGCTTAAATCCCTCCTGCTCAGCTGTCCTATTTGCAAAGTGAGAATAATATTTAGGAATTTCAAGCATAAATTCTAAATCTTCAGGGGGAAAAAAAAGTTGTGAGGAACTAACAATGTAACTGATTCACCAGGCGCTGCGACCTGTTCTTCATTACTCATGGCTACTGATCTTGTGGAGGGCTTTTAGGTTTGTGTGGATTACCTATTTCTAAAAGTGTAAGCTTTATTTCTGCTTCAGGTTTGGAACTAGAAGCAATAATTTGTTTACCCTGCAGCCACTTAAGCTGAAATCTATGCTAAATGACGTCTTCCAGCCCTAACTTTGAATATTAGCATTATAATTTAAGGGCAACCAATATAGCTTAGCTAGCTTACCTTTAAGATAATTTCACTCAAGTTCTTTTACACAAAAAATGCACCACACTTTTAACATAGAAATCATGCTGGCAAGCACTGCTGTGACCCTCCTGCTCTGCCCAAGCCCAGGGGATGTGTTGGTGTCTTGGGCTGAGCTGCCCAGTAGGACAGAGCCACAGGCATATTTTTGTTTTGCAGTGAAAGAGTGGTTTTGAAGCCTGTGGCATCTGGTTGAAGACAATCCGTCTTTTCCTCAATTAACTTCAATAAGAAGTTAATACGTAAAATGGAAAAAAATAGAAAAAGAAGTAGGCTCCCAGGGAAGCTGAGAAGCGTGAAGCCAAGAACAACACGGAATGAAAGCTTTTAGATGCCCATTACCACGGACTAGGGCTTCATAGCCCCAGTTCTTTAAGGATATTTCCAGATGTGTTCCACATAAAATGTGGGGAAAAAGATTACCTACTGGTAACCTCTCGCAGTCCCTTTAAAGTAGTGTTTGATTTCACTTTTCTCCTCAGTTTATCTACAGTTGCACCAACTTGCAGAGCTGACTCTAAACAACACACAGAACAGCTGCTGCTGCTTCCTCTCACCAAATGCTTTTAGCTTAGAGATGTCCTGCCCAGCCAGCCAGAAAAATAAGTCCCACTTTCCACTGTGCAATATTCTGCACACTGCACAATTACGAATGCAAGACCTCACACTGAAAGGTTACACAAATCTTCTTGCAGAGCTGGGGATAAAATCCTTACATGACAAAGCCCAACAAGCATTAAGTCATACTACTACATTTCTATACTCGGTTTTCTGTCTCTAAAACTGTGCGAACTGCCAAAAGCAATCCACTTCTCTGTATGTTCTGCTGGTACTTGCAGAAGGGAGCAGCTAATTCCTGCATGATGAAAGGCCTGTGCTACCAAGATTCCATAGGAAAGATGTCACAATCTGCTAACCGTGGTTTTAACAGCTTAGTTCACAACACGCATCACTCAGTTTTGTTTGATTACCTCCAGTGTTTGTTTCAATAGCTTTCAATTGCGTTCATTTATCATCTCGTAACACCTACAATGGCTGATATTAAAGAAATTAATCAAACAACTTGTTGCAAATGTTTCCTTGTAAGATACAGCTTTCTGAAGAACGAATCTTTTCTGTCTTTTTCAATTTCTAGACTATTATTTCAAAATCCAAGTAAGCCTGATGGACTGAAGGCATGAAAACCAGCTTGCTTTCCTTGTACTCCTACAGACCCTCGAGCTGCTCCTGGCTCTGGACACCCAGCGCGACACTTGACCTGATTTTCTGCAGCGCTGAGCATTCACAACTGCGACTGAGCTGGCGGGGCTGCAGGCATGCCGTCACTCACACGGCAAATCATTATGGTCTGACTGCACAAGACCTGGAGTTATGGCACAAAATTCCAACCTTCCGCCAACACGTGGAATTAACGCATCATTAAAATCAAGCATTTTCTCCTTGTCATCTAGTCACTAGGATTATTTAACTACTGTTCTCCTACCTACCTGCTTTGAACGTAAAATAAACATAATTTAAAAAGGGCGGTAAAGAAATTAGCTTCTACTGTCCTCAGATATCAGTATAAAGATGTCAGTATAAAAAGACAGTAAGAAGTCTTCTGCTTCTCTGCAGTGATATTTCCATAACTCAGATGGAGACGTAAGATAAACTCAGTGATATTTTTAGGAGATGCAAGGGAACTGAGAGGCACAAAAAAGCCCACAGAGCAAAGAGAGAATCTGCCTAGCAAACAGAAATGAAACTGGAGTCATATTGCAAACAAAAGAATGAGGAATGAGAACTTGGAAAAAGACTGAATGAAGAGATGGACTGCCTAGGTGTTCACTACACCCTTTTAGTGCTAGGGTTTAGGTTTTAGAAGATAGCTGAGTTAACACGACACACTGCCAGGCAAAAAGGGTACCTGTTTGATTGCTTTCGCAGTAAGTCAGCTCAGCACACTACAGTGGCATTCAAGTTTCCAGGTTTTTGCATAGGCAGTTTCAGGGAGCCAAACCAGGGCTGCAGGAGGCACAGTACCAGCTGGGCACAGAAAGGCATCAGGACAGTAAAGCTGGAATCAGACAAGATTGAGGAAGGATGATTTCTTCCTCAGCACATACAAACTGCCACAAACAGGAAGGCAAGGGGGGAATAAATGCTTTTTCCCAGAAAAGTCAAGTAAGACATTGAGAAAAAGTTGGTAAGATCTAGTGAAGCACTTGATAGTTAGCTTGAAAGAACTGTGGCGGATTATCCACCACTGAAGAGATCCACTCCTAAAAGACTGATACACAGCAGGAAAACCAGAGCAGGCCTTGGGTCTGCTAACACAACTGTAACTGCCTGCTGGAGGGGAAAGGGCGAGAACCAGATCTACTCAATATCCTTCCTTACCTTCCCCACCCCTCATTTATTTTAATGCTTCTGTTACTTTATCCTCAGTGAAATCCACGTGTGACAATAATTAAAATTAAATCCAGCGATTAAATCCTCAGTCGAGCACTTTGCTGAGTAAGTGCTTATTACTGCTAAATAATCCACATCTTGGGGACAGCAGGAGTCCCTCGTGTAGTCAAACACATTTAGATGGACACAAAAGCTTTGAGTTTTTATCTGTGTGCAGCACAAAGCACAATGGGCCATCATATGATTCTATGATATTTGTGGGCAGTCTGCAGGCGCACCAGAAGCAGCATTAATAGATTTTTATGCTACCTTAGGAGAGCGTTTACTCATCTGTAATTTTTTTGCTGCAGAGGACATCTGGCATTGCAACTGGAACACTGCCAACAATAAAACCGATTTTCACATCGAGAAGCAAAGTCTGACATGCAGAACACTGCAGGAAGGAAGAAAACTCATGAGGACTAGGAGTTTTATTCCTTGGGCATTTGTTTTTTGCTCCATCTCTTCTCAGCTGGCACTAGTGAGAAGAGACGAGAGGAGCAGCAGAACAATTTGTGCACATCAGCAAAGAAAACAAGCACTTTAGAGGTTCATGTAAATTCAGAGCTCTGGGAGTGGCTCATGCTAGTCCTCATCATCGTGAGCGGGGTGTGCACAGAGGCTCTAGGAGAATATTCACTAAAACGATAAGTTCATGTAGCTGCTAACAGAAAGAGCACTAAAATACCTAAATTACAAATATATGAAACTCCTAAAACAAGTTCGTGAAAACAGAACAAGAGCTTAAAATGTGTGGCAAATGTAGGCAAGATAAAGTTGGCCAATAAACTATTAAAGAACAACAGCAAAAAAAACCAAATGGCGAATCGAACCTTACCTCCCAACCTTTTCCTGAGAAAACCCAACCCCATGTCAACCACACACCACTCACCTACCATGTGCACCACAACTCCGAGACAATCCAAAACTATAACCTTCCACTGAAGAATTACCCAGCTTTATATCCTGCCACGTCCCATAAACCAACAGAGCAGCTACAGGAAACCCCGAACCTGGTAATCGACAGAACAACGCTGCAACTCTGATTTGACTCCACCACAAATCTTCCAGGTTTTTTTCCCAACAGACTAACAAACCTTTTCAAGACCTGCCTGGAAGCTGACCTGTGCGACCTGCTGTAGGGAACCTGCTTTGGCGGGGGGGTTGGACTCGATGATCTCCAGAGGTCCCTTCCAGCCCCTACAATTCTGTGATTCTGTGATTC
Source organism: Lagopus leucura (assembly GCF_019238085.1). Classification (NCBI taxonomy): domain Eukaryota; kingdom Metazoa; phylum Chordata; class Aves; order Galliformes; family Phasianidae; genus Lagopus; species Lagopus leucura. The sequence goes on from NW_024962274.1 coordinate 12,641,000, forward strand.
TGTGAAACCTACCATCCCACGAACTTCATATTCTCTTCGAGATGGACAAGCAAGAAACCTGGAAGGTGTTTAAACCAAGAACAACAGGTAGAACAAAACCCATCAAAAAACATGGAAAAAAAAATCCTCTTTGCCACTGAGCAAGTTAATTATCTTCAAGATCAACTTCTTCTCTATACTATACAGTTTAAGTAATCTAACAAAGCCATCAGTGCTACCACAGATGCAGTAAGTGGGATCACCATTCTCTCATTCTGTAAAGCCATGTTTTTTGCCTCAGGAATTTACAACGAACTGCAGAATCTGCATGCTGGTAGACACCTCCATCCTAACCTGACACTGACACAGCCTTATGGCACTGGAGCAAACCTACTGATACGCTGTGATCCTCGTGAGTTACTTAAGAGATTATGAAGACACAACCAGCCTTTCTTAAAACATCCATATGAGATCTATTCTGCAGTCTGAACACTGATACTCAACCAACACATGCTGTTGGCCATTCTTCTGTGAGGCTGCTCCCAGAACCTGCCCTGCTATTGCTTCCCTGCACACCCAGACCAACACCCCTTGTGCCTAAAGCCAACAGCCACCTGAAATGCAAACAAGCGATAATGCGCAGGCAGCGTACCAACAACTGCACCAACAACTGTCCCGTTTGCTGCCAGGGCACTCAGCACTGCTTGCTTTCACTCATCCACCCAGAACTCTGCCTACAGCCGCTGCTACACAGAAGGGCACCAGGATTTTGTCTGACAGCCTCTGCCTCAGGGTGTGCCTTGAGTTCTACAAATGCCACAGCCTTCTATCAGAGCACTGTTAAAACCTCTACTGGAAAAGTGTACCTTAAAATACTTTCCCAATCCTAAAACAATCCAGCCGTAACAAATCGATTGGCAGAAGTTTATTTTTCCATGGACACATATAACCATTTTGGAGCTAAAAGAAGAAACCCAAAACACCACCACACCTCCAAAAACAACAACAAAAAAGAACCCCAACAACAAAAAATCCTGCAAACATGTTTCCAGTGACCACGTTACATAATTCAGACTGCAGCCCCAATTCCAACCCGAATCCAGAGTCCTTACAGAGCCATATTCCAGACTAACGTGATTCCAAGCCTGAAGGTGACTCCCCCAAAACTGCACGGGTGAAAAACAGCAGGACCAGCAGCATGAGCTCCAAAACAGTTGCTTGGCAGCAGAACAATTCAGGGCACAAAATCAGTGCACTTCTGAGTTGTTGCACATGATCCAAAACTCACAGTAAAACACATCTGGAAATTAAAAATTCGTGAGCACTTTAAATAATGAACTTAACAAGGAAAGTGGCTTTATTACACAGCTGTTTCCTCCGCCTCCAAAGTTCCATGGTTAAGATAACTTGTTTCTCTGCCCTATGGGAAACGTCAGCATTCTCCCCCCCTCACAGCAACTGCTTCCCACCTGTACTGAGGGCTGTGATTTTATTTCAGGCTAAAGGCATTTGACACAGAATCTTATCTACTTTTTCACAAGGCTGTCAGCTAACCTCCATAACGCCCTATGTGCACTGAAGAGCCTCTGCACTCTTACATATGAAGATGCTCTGAGGGAAAAGAGGGATCTATAAGGACTGAAGACCTTAAAGATAAGCTACCACCAGCATTCCCTAACGAGTGCCCCGACACACCAGGAGCAGGAAATCAATGCAATGGTAACAGTAAACATGGAAAGTTATTAACAAATGCTACATAAAATTGGAAATAGTTCTGCAATAGTCCAAAGCACTGGTAATCCTCAGGAAAAGACAAAGCAGCAGCTGGAGACAAGATTTTAGCTCACTAAATGATCTTGAAGAAATGCTTCTATCATTTGGTGATGAAATTAGTCTCAGTCAGTCAACAACCACAGGAAGAATCAGTAGGGGGTGAAACTGCCTATTCTTTTCTGTTTAAAAATATCTCCCACACAGAAATAAATCCATTCAAAGGAAAACTCTACCGAGAAATTATGCTTCCAAATACTACCTATTTCACTGCTTTTCAGTGGTCCGGATAGAGGGATGATGACTGGAGAGTGCAGAACCAGCAAAGACCCCAATTCCAAACTGATCTCTAAAACCAGACAGGTTTTATCTGAAACATAAGGAGGAAAGGCAAGAACAGAGACACCCATGTTGGACAACTACCAGTAGCCTCCAAATAGAGCAGCTGCAGTTGCCTTACAGAAAAGAGGCTAACAGATTAGATCAGGAACGGATACAAGCTGTGCTGCACAAACCAACACTTCTGGGAGACCCAGAACAAGAACAAGAGCAACCCAGAATCCTGAGGCTATGCTGACACAAACAAAACTTGTTAAAAAAGAAATAAAGACAGACTTTGAGGATCGAGCGCTATCTAGTTGGTTTCAGAGGCAGCAGAGGTCACAGGTTCATTCAGGGGAAGAAAATAGCTGCAAAATTAAGGTCAGCATTCTGAGTATGGATCATGTAAGCTTCAACAACTCACACAGAAAAATACTTGCTCTTCACAGACTTCTCTGCTCAGTTATAAAGATGGTCTCTAACTGGTCTGCTGATGTCAAACCTGTTAAACACATCCTCCCAGTGAATGGGAGACTAAGGCAAGAAGAAAAAGTAATGGATGAGGGGAGAAAAAAACCCTCTTGCCTAGAAGGGAATCATCATACCTCCACTATCAAATACAAAACACTGAAAATGAAAAGCTCAAGTTCTCTAAGCTACTGTTAGGTAGAATGGAGTGAAATATAACAGAAGCCCTGGACAAGAAAAACTGCCACTGCCAGAAGCACAGGATCTCCAGGGAGAGGAAATTCCAGCAGCTGATCCACACAAGAGGTTACTTTTCCCTGGAAAACTTCTTAGCTTTTCTTTTTTCCAGAGAAGGGATCAGAGCACATCGTTTCAAACAGTGCAGGATTTGCAGGCACTTCCTTCTGTGCTCTGCACAGATAGGGAGTGAATTTTCAGTATCTGTTACACAGCTACACAGAACAAAAATACATACAGCAATTGACATTTGAAGGTGTCAGGCTGCAAGAGCAAGAGTGGGAATGTTTTGAAGCATTTCCTTCAACAGATTCTCAGCTCCCATGAGATAAGTTCAAACCAAAAGCTACAAGTTAAACAAGGGAACGCTTCCTTTAGGAACGACATGAACTTTCCTCTTCTCTTCCACCTGCTCCTACTTCTGTCTCCCCACAAAATTACCAAATGGAAACATTAATCTCAATGCGCTGCCTTCATCCCAGAGGCTAAATTATAGCAAGCTTTTCCAGAGTGCACAGTATACACAATGAGATCGTGTAATAAAGCACTCAACAATCATTTCAATAATTAAATGAGTTGAGAAAGATTTTTGCAGGAGTTAAATCAACACTTTGTACTGGCAGAAATCAAGTTCTTAAAACACAGAACATGATTACACGTTTTCAGTAGCCTTGGGATGAGGTTTCATGCAACACTTGAACTAAACTGTCAGGTTGCCACTGTTTGAAAAGCAGTCCTTGCTCCTTCCTCCTACTCCTGGCCTCACATTCCTGCTTCTGCCCTTACAACTGCCCTTACACTGCTCTGGCCACAGCGAGGCTGAGAAGAAAGAGAGAAGACTGGAAAAAGCAGAAGGTGGCCAGCAGCCCATCCCTACATCCCTACTGCCCTCCCGACCATCACCTTCCATTGCCTCCACCCACACCACACACCTATTCTACCTTACTGGCTCAGTCGTAATCAAGTGTGACTTGTTCATTTCTTTTGGAAAACAACTGAGTCAACACACAACAACATTCAATCCTTACACTTTTGTTTGGTTTTTAATCAGCACTACAATTTGATAACAATATAGTGGGTTACAGTACCGTAAAACACTTGCTACACTTGTCATTGTTTTTACTTATTGCCCAAATGTGTTACTTGAAATCTAACCTTTTCCAGTGCCTTAGGAAATGGTTAATTTGAGACTGCAAACACTACCTTGGCTATAAGTTGATCTCCCCAAAGGACATATGAACAACTTCAACTTCATCAGTATGATACTACTACCAAAAATACCCAAATCCACAACTACACAAGAAACAGATGATCTCCTATTAGAGACCTGTTTCAAAGAATACAACTGCAAAACAATGGCATTTCTACAGTACCATCAGTAATGCTTCAGAAGTCACGAGGAGCAGCACCTTCAGCCCCTCGGAACACCCCCAGTCCCTGCCGTGAGCGCTGACCTGCAGCTGCAGTTCCCTCCTCCTGTGCCTGTACTGCCATTTGGCTTTCTGCCCATTTACACAACCCAGGAAGTCATCTAGCAGTTTCCAAACTTGTTTCCACGTTGCTGGTGTCTGGATGGGCTCCCCGAGGCAGCTGTGGGGCCGCAGCACTACAGGACCCAGCAGCACGCCGTCGGCCCGCACCGCTCTGCACTCCTATCTCACTGATGTGCCTTAAAGATGAGGAGGAAAAATGGCTTTTCCAAATTTTCACTCGTGGCGTCTCATGCACTTTTTGTCTCTAAAAATAGATCTCCCTGCTCAATAAATAGCAGGCATTGCTTTCTGATAATTCAACACAAATTCCTTTCCTACATGAACTGCAAAGATGTCAAAAGAAAAACAGAATGAGATTAAGGCGATTTGCTCTTACAATCTTTGCAAAAATAGAACAGAAGCATCTAATTATGGCAGATGACAGCCAATCTCTTGCCAACGCATGCAATACCTTAACTAAGCAGTACCAAAATTACCGTGCCCTATTTTGGAGGGGGTGCAGAGGGCAGGGGGAAGGGCTACCTTCTCCTGCTTACATTTCTCATTTTTCTATCAGTATTAGCCTGCATTAACAGCCAAATCATACACACACACGCACACAACACTGCCGGTGACCTACTAGAAAGTTGCTATAGCAACGACTGCTTTCAGAAATACATGTTGTGCATTTTAAGTGCCATCATAGCGTAACTCATCTGTCAATTAATAACCAGGGCTCAGAATAACACATCAGATGCACCCACAAAAGAAAAAAAAAAGATAGCATAGCTTTAGGTCTACAAAATGAAATGTCTGGAAAGCAATTACAAGTTTAGACTCACACAAACAAAAAATATCTGTCACGTATTTAGCTCCAAAATACAACTCTTGCATTTCTATTTAAGTGCAAAAAACTCATAAATATGAAAAAAATGCTGCAATTCTAAGGGGAAAATTCTTCACATGATCATTATGAGTCATTACACGGTCTGAGCTGATCAAGATGCGGAACGCACCTGAAGTAATTTCATTTTCTATTGTTTGTTTTTGAGTAAAATCCCCATAGTAAGAGAAAAGAACACTGTGTTCTAGAGTACCTAAGGTGGGAACTGGGTATAGAGTACACAGCTCAGGAACAGAGCGTAAAGTTTCAGCCTCGCCAGACTTCACACAATCAGCTGGCAGTGCCTTTCTACAGCAGCAGCCGAGCTCAAGGAAGAACGCTGACTGAATCCAGAGCTGGACACCTACCAGCTGCTGGCTGCATGTCTGTTAGCTCACTTGGTGATGACCACCGTCCGTGATGCCTACAGCAGTAAAGCACCACACACCCCAGCACAGCCAGTCCCTGCGACAGACAGCCTCAGGAAAACTCAGCTCACAGCTGACAGCCTGGCAGCGCTGCCGGGAGCTGCTGACTCAGCAGTTGCTCCATCCTCATGGACGCGCTCTGCCTTACCACCTCAGCTACCACACATCTCCTGTCCACAGAGTCCTTTCTGACCTTTCGAAAGCTACATTGAAACAAAGAACATTCTCTGTGTAACCGACAAAGGTTTGTCTGAGAGTCTTGCACTCTGGAGAACCAATTGCTGCCTCTGGCAATGACACAAACACTGCAGTGGCTGCTCAGCTGTAACGTGACCTTGAGAAGCGCTTTGGTTTCCTTTCTCACATCCTCCAAACCCAGTTCAAATCATTTTCTCACATGATAAAGACTGGGAAAGAACAAAAACAAAAAAACCAAGAACACCCCAACAAACAGTTGTGCATTGTTTTCTGCTTGGGAACACGGAGCAGCCGGTGAAGGCCGAGCGGTGCTGTATGCACAGAGCGGCTGCTGGGGGGCTGAACACAAAAAGCCCAGCATTACAAGCCAGTGTTCACAACAAGGTGAGAGGCAGTGTTTGCCTGCTGTGGACATCAGGCAGCACTCAGGACACGCAGCACTGACTGAAGAATACTGCCTGAAGGTGACAGACAAGCACCCTCAGCCTCCGCAGTAAGACACCCTTAGGCACAGCCCTGGAAGTTTGTATCCAGAATTGTGAATTGTAACCCAGTTTAAACACAGAGTGTGGCTGATGGCAGCTTCCTGAGCCAACTTCCCACAACTAGGAAAGAGGAAAGATGCCTTAACCTTGAAATTATTTAAACAGTGAGGCTCGTTCACAGTTCAATACTTTCTTACTTCTAAACATCAGCATAAACCAATCTATAATAATAAAACCAGCATGCTGGGCAGAAGATTTGCAAAGATGAGTGCTTCCACCCAGGCCAGAAGCAGGGCACAAGGCATCCATGTGCACGTGGACATACTGCCCTGGAATAATCTCCAGATCCAGCTCACTCGACTGCTTGTATTTGCATAGGTGAGATTTTGTATCAACACAACCCTTCAACTCAATTCTTTTTAAATCCCTGCAGCCAGTTTTGAAGAAAAATACCATTTAATCACATTCTTTCTTATCTCCCTTAAAGCTCTCCAGAATTAAGTTGCTGTCCCTGAACACACAAACCCAAGCAAATCTTGGGCTCTCCCTGCATCCCAAACGAGTCTCTACATTTGATCATGTATGCTGCTTCTGTCTTCATGTCTAGAGGAGTGAAGTGCTGCCATTCAGAGAAACAAAATGAGTGTTACAAAATGCTACTGGTTTCTTTCTACATAAATTTGCTCTTAAAAATAAGTACCTGAATGGTGATGCTTATCTGTGAAAATACAAGTCACCTCTCAACTCACATTTTTCTTCAGATTGAGCTCAAAAGCCCACATTAATACCAGCTTTGTTAACAGAATCCCATGAATATAATCTCACTAAATTAATATGTTAGCACTGCCAGGAAAAATCGATTGTTTAAATGAAGCCTTCATGGCTTTTCTCCAATAACCTATTCACCACATGCATCATTCTCACACTTTATGTTTCATTCTTAACGGGTATCAGCAATAAGGCTGTGGGACTCACCAGGCTTTCTGCTTTATTTGAAGGTTATGCTTTCCTCTTCCTCAAAAACATTAAAAATTAAAGTGATGTTTTCCAGCAATCTAACCATAACCCTATTGCTCACTGGCATGCTCATAGGCAATGCACAACACTTAGTTTGTGCTGAAGAGCACCAGTGTCCAAGTCTCCACCATGCTGAATTTTTCCCCAACTGACTAATTTTAAAAAATAGTTCTTAAAGCAGATAAAGTGCTTCTTAAATTACAATATTTCTCCATAACATTTCCCACAATTTATTATGGGTGAAGCAGAATGAAACCTTACTGCATGCTGCACTGGTCAGTGCGTGTCCCCATCCTGCAACCACTGCTGCCCGCGTGTGACAGGATGAGTGCAGCAACCTTTTCCTTAGAGAAATATCTTCAGAACTAATGAAAAAGAGTAAACAGTGAAACTATCCCCTCCCAGGCAACAGAAAAAAAATCTCATCTAACAGTATTTTGCTCTTATGCAAGGACTGCTCTCTGTCAGTGCAGTAAATGGATTGCGTGGATTTGGAAAAGGCGAGCACAGTCATACTAACAAGAATAAAATTGCAAGAACAGCCATGAGCCATCAAATGTGATCCTAAATCTGATCAGCTGCCCCACGGCCATTTCTGAGGAGGTACTGATGCACTCTGCTGCTCCTTCTCCTGTCCTTCCAGAGAACCTACTTACTCTGTATAACCTGTTTTCAAGATTTCCTTCCACAATAAGAACACTATTCATGTTTTCAGGAATCACGAACCTGAAAATCCTTCCTGCCACTCCAACCTGAGTTTTCTTTTTAGTGTTTGTCCAGCTGGGACTGCTGTGTACTTCTATGCATTCCTTCTGTTTGTCTTTTCCAGCAGATTCATAATGGAAACAACAATGCCTGCTTCTCCATGGACTGCTGTCCTGCAACTCCGCATGGATTCTCTGACATGCAGCCATTTAATCTTGCTGCTGCTTTCATTGGAGACAGAGAGGCACGGGCGTAGCAGCAGGACGAGAAAGAGAGATGATATCAGTGCCTTCAGCCTTCTCCCCTCATAAAAACCATGGGACATTTCTCCTTCTGACAACTCCCCCGTGTCATTCTTTCAAATTCCATTGTAATTGGCCATCGTTTTCAGAAGAAGCACACAGCAATACAGTCTAATGCATTTATCTAACATGTGATGTCTTACTATAAAAATGAGTTATAAGCCTATTTCAGAACAACTGAAGATCAAAAATTAACAATATAAAAAAACATCCCAAGCAGTGATGCATCTCATTCCCCTGCTGTACCAGCACCCAGCACCTCCACTGCTGCTGCCCCACTGCACATCATCAGCTGCCTCACTGCCATAGAAAACCAACATAACACGGAAACATAGAAAAGCAAAGCATGATTCTTCAAAAAGTGATATCAAACCACCTGCATGGATATGTGTAGACCAAGAAAAACCAAGGAATCCCTCAGGAAAAGTGGTTACAATACTTATTTTTCCACCCAAGCAGCATATTACTTGCCAAAAACCCTTAGGCTCCTCTGCTACCTTACAAGCATTTGGAATACACGTGGATGATCAGATGGGTACTGAAGAGCTGTTTGAGAGGACTTGCTCTGGTTCTGAACGCTTTCACACTCCTTACTGTGAATGTCTGCTTTAATGTCTCCCAGAGCCCAATAGAGACCCACAGAACTATTCTGAATGCTCCAGAGTTTTAGTAGCACAGGATTTACCAATTGCTTATCAATTTATCCTTCTATATTGTGAGCATTTTCTTATTTTAACAGAGGAGAAAAAGGGCTCAGAAATGAAGGAAAGGAGATGCTACAAAGCACTGTTTCCAGCTGACAAGCATTTTTCCTGTAGGTGCATCTCAGGAAGTGTTGTGTTCAGTTACTGGATTATAGGTTACAAAATAAATTGTGATAACCCTTCAACACGTTTAAGAAGCACTTCACTACCTCAGCTGACACCAATCCAAAATATAACTGATAAATCTAAAGAACCAACAGCAAATGTATCTAATAGCCAGGAAAGACTGGGTGATTTTTCTAAGTGCAGTTTGCTGGGTAATATGTAACCTCACAAAACTCCACTCCCTGACTGAGAAGCAGTTAGAAAGTCACAATAAATTTCCCAGTGATAAAACAGTACATGAAATATTGCTGAATGAAGGGGTGTCTCCTAATAAAAGAACAAATAATACTGCATTATCCGATAAATAGAATTGTTCCTCCTGATGATAGGAGTGTATTTGCTTGCTTCCCAATACCTGTGAGACCACTTAGAAGCAAACACCTGGACTTCCCTCTAGGAGAGCACAGCTCAATGTTCAGGTTTGAAGGGACTCCCAGTGTGCAGACAAACCCTAAGAACTTGGGGCAGCTGTGTGTGCAGAGAACACCTCAGCCTGTTCCACTCAGCACAGCTACCTTCAGACATTGCCCAGCTGACCTCCCGGATCCCAGACGTTCAGAACTGTTACGATGTTTAAATAGAACTCGGAGTGATAATTGGCTTTTCAAAATCATAAAGTAAGCTTGGAGAAAAGGAAGTTATTTATGGCTTCCCTGATAACACGCAAAGCACTGCTATGCACAGACGACAATGAGAGTAGATAATTTAATAAATGATTATACAGATGCAGTAAGAGCCAGCCTTCTGGTCTGGTACAAGTTGTTTTTGTCTTCTCAAAGGGCTAGCAGCAGCATCTCTACCAAAGAAAAAGCTTCATTAAAAAGAAAACCAACTTTCACGTACTAATATCACATCTATCTCAATCTGAGTCCATTCTGAGAAATCATGAATTAGTCTATTGATTCCATTCCTCCTTAGAGAAGCACTAAATGGCACATCAGTGCAATCCTGCACACACACACACACACACTCTAGGTCCTATTCAGTGGGGAAGTTGAGTAGTCAAGGCAATAACCATTCACTTACACAGCTACATGTAACAACAAAAGGCACTTTCCTATAATTTGAGGGAAAACCAACTAAATTAATATCCTCATTTTTTCAAAAATACTTTCTGAGGAAAATGCAGTGAGTTCATAAGAGTGGCTGAGAGCAAATTAAAACATTTCCAGTATTGTTTTTCCAGTGACAAAACATTTATTTTCCTGCTTCGGGTTTCAACAAGAGGGAACGGAGCACCCAACTGCATTAGGGAGCACACATTAACAGCGAGCTAGAACAGCTCAGAATTTTTATCACAACTTTATTACTGGAAAAAGGCAGCAATGTTTTACACAAACTGCCCAGCTAAATGTGGTTACTGCCTCAGCCTTACGCTACAAACCTGCTTACCCATCGGTGCCTCCTGCAGCAGCCCCAGTTCTGAATGGTACAAGCATGTGCTGCAGGAAAAGCAGCCACGTGTTGAGCAGGAAGGGGCACATCCTGGGAAGAAGTAAATGAAAAATCCTGATTACAACCAAAGGAATTGTGAAAAGCAGCTAAGAAAAGAAGCTGGTGGTAAATCTGAAAGGCGTTGCTCTGCTTATCTAATTCAACTCATCAGCACACCAAAGACAGCTACCTTACTGCAAGGAGTGAGCTGGATGGCTCAAAAGCAGTTATGAAACAATTTGTGGAAAAATGTGTTTCCAGGTGACGTGGTGCGACTCAGTACCCCAGAAAACCCAGTGCAGGATCTGAACTTTTGAAGAAATTGTAAAGCTAGGGAACTTCTGGCCAGCTTTCCTTGCTTCCCTGTGGCTGCTCAGCTACTGCTGGGGCTCATCCCGAGCTGTGCATGTTGATCAGAGTGGGGGGATATCCTGGACCTTCTCCTGCTCAGCTGAGCGGTTCCAGGCACCAGAAGGGACTCCTGGAGTCGGCTCCAGCCAACAGCGAGCTTCTCTTCTCTTCCTGCACGGAGCTGCCATTACCTCGGCAGCAGCAAGCTGACAGCGACAGCAAGGAGAGCTCCAGAGCAGGGTGCCAAAAAGCTTTCATCAGCCGAAGACAAGGAAGCTGCTTGATTAGGCAGAAAAGCGTAGGTTTCATCTCAACCATGATCCTAGGAGCCCTAAACCAGAAAAATCTCCAAAGATTCATAACAGACAATAATTCAGTTTTGAGTCCCTCATCAGTGGAAGTATACAATTAAACAAACATACCAAGGATTATCTTTTCCAGTTCTAGCAAGAACAAGAGGATATCAGCAATCGCACCATGCATGAGACCAGCCCAGATCCATGTTCCACAGTATTTAACTGAGTCCAGTGGAGAGATGTTCACAAGGATTTCAAAGCAGCTTCTCCTTGTGCACTTACTCTCACGGGTTGCAGCAGGGTTTTTCCTCATTCAACTTTAATGGCTGTTATGAATTAAAATAGAGTCCTTATTTAGTGCTTAGAGCTTTTATAAACCTTCAGATTTTACTGGGGCCATTTGGCTCATTCAAAAAATTTTCTGCTTAACATTCCGAATTTGAGTACTTTGCCCTTGCAGGTTTTTCCAATAGTGGAACAGCTTTTTAATATTACAGATGTGACAGGTTCTCCCATTTAATGTTGTTGAGCTCACCTCCGTACTTCATTACACAGCTCGCGTTCAATACCATCCAGATTGCTCGTGGCCCTTTTCATCATTCATTAATTACGTAGCTCAAGTCCAATACTGCTCTAATCAATTCTGCGTCTGTGGCTGGGGGAAACAACGAGGAATCTCACCTTTTATTCTTTAACTCAGCACTGCCTTTTCTACCGTTATAACAGTCTTCCCTTGCTTTGTAAATAATGTTTTCCAACAGGGATGTACTCCAACGTGCACTTGTAAAATCTCTAACAGAACACGTTATGGTGGAACCAACACCTCTGGGCACTTCCAGACAGGAACACCATGACAGCCTGCCTGCTGGGCTCCTGCTGCCTGCCAGAGGCAACCAGAGAGAGCAGTTTCAAAGCTGGGCAGCTCTAGAGCCATTTCCATCACTGATTTTTACATTTAGCAAAAATGTTCCTATATTGGCTCCTGATGCTGCTAAAGAGACAAACGGCAACAAATCATCTTTTGGAACGAACCCCTTTAGGTTTATGGCTCCTCCTGTGCAAGACACCTTCCCTACCTGCAGGGTAAAACCTGGCTTTGCTCTGTGCTCAGAGCCACTGTTTTAAGATATGTATGTTGACAACAGCACACCTTCCTGAGCACTGGGAACTCCTGAATACCAGACTCCCATAGAATTTGGAGTTCACTGCCCATTTAGGGAAAAAAAATCAACACTGTTACTTACTAGGTTTTACCACACTCGAGCATTCCATGTGTTGTTTTTTTTCCCTCTTGGTACCCTTTCAGTAAGAAAAAAAAAAGGAATGAAATTGACTTCTAAAACTTCTTGTTTTTTGCACATACCATGCAAAACCAGCACTGACTTAACGCCACACAGAACAGTACCAGCAGCAGATCTGACATCTCAGCACAGCGCCTGCCTTCTCCAGGGGCACAGAAACCATTCAGATGTGGCTGCACTCGTTCTTGCCTCAATTAGGTTTGTTTCAATTATATATATATATATATATTCATATATAACCAGTTTTCTCACTGGTTTTACACTACAAATTGGTAACATGTAGCACACAGCACTGAATGCAAATAAGTTCCATTTTCCCTGCCCTGCAGCATGGCTGCTTACGTCTTCTACCTGTGTTTGGTCTCAGAGCCCAAGCCCTCCTGGTAACACAACTCTTATGACACCAGCTAACAACAGACGACTGGTCAAGAAAAAGCACAAAAGATGACAGACTCTGCACACATTTCTATCACGCTCACTAGCCCACATCAAAGCAATGTAATTAAGTTGCCACTCTCCTGCAGTATGGCTGGACGGCCTCCCCTGCTTGCAGATGATGCAGTCACCACAGGGACATCGACGGACCAAAGATCAATACTTTCAAAGGCCTGTTTCTGTGTGACAGAACTGCAGCTTTTAATGAAAGATCTGTTTTAGTGCCAACCATCCCAACAACGCCAGCAAAGCCCAGCAGTGCTGAGCACCCAGCCCTTCCTCTGCAGCCACAGTTCAGGGACTTCTTCAACACTTCAGTGCTCATGTTCTATTCAGAAATTAAATGCAGTCAATATACCCATCTTCCATTCTGGATACAGTGGATAAATGGAGAGAAAGCCCAATGAGACAGTTCTTGGTTACATCGACATTTCCCGTGCTGAAGCTACAAACACCTCACCAGCATTCAGAGAGCAAAGCTAAGGAACTCAGGTTTTAAGCTTAACAAGTGTCAATACCAACAGATACAAAAGGCTCTACCATCAGTTTTTGGTTATTCTGCAGAGCAGAGAGAGCAGTGATTCATTACAGCAGCAAGCACCACACAGCAGTTGCTGCAGCAGGAGCATCCATGTGTTCTGCGAAGCCAAAGGATACTCGAACATGAAAACAATTTTGGCAGAGACACTTGAAAGAGGTTGTCATGCTAAGTAGGAACTGACCTCCCTCAAATAACAAGAGAATCATCTGCGAGAAGTGGATGATCAGACAAACTGCCAAAGGAAGAAAAGCCCTGAATGTAATTCACCGGAAAAAGAAGAACCTGAACGTGCTGTTCAGCACAACGTTCTGCTAAAATACTTTTTATTTGTACATGAACTTTGGAAAGGATGTTTATTATTGACTGCTCTCTAACACGATGTTCATTTGTAACCTACCTGCCAGTGCCCAGACTTGCTACAACTAGGCTGCCTTACAAGCAGATGGAGGAGACGATCGCTATGGTAAATTCTGGCTTGCCTGGTTGCCTGAAACCAACACACTGTTGTCATGACAAGCCCAAGGTAATACCAAAGGGGACACCTGAAGTCTGTGATTGCTTTTCTGAGCAGAGTACTCGTATTGTGTTGAACTGCCCACTCCGGGTCACGGAGCAAAATGGATCCTTGCAGCCAGAAAGGCAACAGCAGTTCTCACAGACAGGACTGGTGGCAGAGCAGCTGGTTGGCTCGCTGGTCACATTCCTGCTCCTCACACCAAAACAGCTACTTCCCTGCTGCCAAAGGCTAGAAGTTCTGATTCAAGCTGCTAAACCCCGTGCTTAGCCCTCCAGCTCCTGCTTCCAGCCACTGCTGTTCCACTCCATTCTAGCCTTCCTTTTTCTTAAACATCTTCCTTTCCAATGAGGAGGAGCTACAAATTAGGGACACACAGCACAAACTTTCTTTTTTTCTGAAGATGGGGGGCTTTGCAACTATTAGAATTGACTTACTGATCAATAGACTCACAAAGCCTATCGAATGATGGCTCAAACACAGCCAATGTGAAAATCCTTTGGAGGGGCAGGAAACAGCTCTGGAGATTGAACAGGGAACAGATCATCTGAAGTCGAAACAGAACAGAGCAGAAGATAAACCAGCAGTGGAACTGTGCACTGTGCTCATGAGAGCAGAGCACAAGACAAATGGCTTCTGAAGCAGAGAGGTGAAGCTCAGGCACAGCGTAACATATGACTCTGTCAAGGAGTCAGAGGGCATCTGACTTCTTTTTTGCCTTGGATAACTGAGAGCTCTGAGAAGGGAAAGCAAACAAGAGATTGATGAATCTTCTCGACTGTTCTTCTAAGTATCGATGAAATACATTGCCAAGGTAAGCGACATAATACAAGCTGTATTTTAGAATAAAGTACTGCTGACCTCTGAGTTGCAGCAATAGAAAAGAAATTCCTACTCTCAGGAGAACAGCCAGGTGAGTGGAGAAGCTGTTTGCTCCTCTACTACTTGCTGCTGCACCTGGGAAGGTGCTCAACTACAGAGCAAAGCCCCATTGCACTGAGAGCCACAGCACAGAAGCAAAATGCCAGCTGCTTTCCCACCTCCAGACAAACCTCAGTATCACAATTATTATACATGAGACCACAAACTGCTCTTTAACTCGCAGAGGTACCTGTCTTCCTGCATGCCTTTACTGACAACCACCACCACCACCAAACACACAGCAGAGCAAAACACAGCTAACGTTGCTGGGAGTAACAAAGAGCACAGGCGGGGGAAAGGAAAAAAAAGCTGCTTCAATCACTGTCACCGCGGGTTTTTCAGTACTGAAAGACTCGTTCATCTGCTGTCAATCCGACCGCCGTGGAATTCCAAATTCATGCAGAAAAGCAGAACGGCTGTGGTGGTTGGTGATGATTCCTCGTACGCAGTCAGCGTCCAACAGCCAAGGAAACCCCACAACAGCCATCTGTTACAGCTGCACAGAGGCTGCTTCCCCACCACAGCCCAGGCCTGCAGCACCCCGCAGTGCTCCGGGGGGGACGGGGCCGATCCATCAGAGGCCGGCACTCAGGGTGACAGGAGGGCAGCAAAGGTGACAGCACCGATTGTCACCCAGTGAGATAAAGAGGTGGGAAAACACCAATCCACAGCAAAAATACACTGCGAAACCACTGGGCATGGTCATCAATATCGATCTACAGCATGAACAAAAGCCAGGAAAGACTAAAAAACACAAAACGGTATCATTGCAAATTTAATTTTTCATCCCATTTCTACCAGCCCACCGAAAATTTAGCTTGTAAACACATTAAGAGATGATATCAAAATAAAAAAGGAATGAAATCTAAGTACAGCTCATCCCACGCGTAACACTGCACAGTACCACTTCCACACTGTGTCTAACTAATTCATTTCAAACTACACATGGATGGGGAACAAATAATGTTATTTGAAGAAGCTGGGACCCAAATAAGTGTTGTTAATTACGACATAACTGAAAGATTGACTCCAAGGCTCAAACACACCCACAGGTACAAAAGTGGGCCTCCAGCGTGAGAGACGCGAGCTGCACACACAGTGCTGGCAGACAGCTATTACCCACACACATCTTAGAGGAAGATTTTGAAGGCAGAGGCTACATTCCCATTAGATGTTCCCATTAAAACCCCTTTTACACCTTTTTGCACATTTTTTTTCACTTATTCCCATTTTTTTCTTTTTTTTTCCCCTCCCACAAAGGTGCTTCTATACTTTTACCACAATCAAGTAAATCCTCTTGCTGTATTGTCAGAGGTAGTCATAAGGATTTGTACCACTTTATAGTAACAAAGAAAAGAGCATTTGAAAGGACGTGGAGAAGCCACGCTCCAGTATGCTTTCAGCAGCTTAACTCTCAGCAAACAAGGCAGCCTCTCTTCACCTCTCTTTATGAATACTGAAGGCTGCAGATAATCAAATGGCAGCAGACAACTGCATGGGGCAACAGCATCCAGATGGAAGGCCTTCATTCCCCCAGACAAGAGCAAGCAAGAAAGCCCCAGCTCCTGAGCAATCAACCACGTCCAGACAAGAAGCCAGACAAACGTGGCATCGTGCCTCTCGTTAAGCAGGCCGGGCAGCTGCTTCTGCAGAGGGCAGATATCCATCTGTCCCAAGCAGCTTCCCATCCTGTCCCTCTCGTTCCCCACGTGGGAGGAGGACAAACGCACTTTTCTGAATGGCAGAACCAACAGTGACCCAGGCACACCACTGAGCACAGGCAAAGACAGAACCTCCAGCACTGGCAAAGCCTCGTCTGAGCTGTGCGCAAGAGGAGCACTTCTGAGCCTGTGCACAGCTCTCCAAAACACGTCGGCACAGAGCAATCCACCGGCACCTGCACAACACCAGCATCACAGCACGGTGCCCAGCTGGGCTCCAGGAGGCAGGAGAGGAACCGATGGGGGAGTGTGTGCTCAGCAGTGAGCGGGGTCAGGAAGCACGAGAACAAGATCTGTGAGCAAACATTGGAAACTGGGACACAAGACACACAATTTGTGTTAGAGATCCTGGGAGAAAATGGCTCATCAGAAACAGCTGGGTGTGACCAAGTCAGGTTATTACTGCAACATCTGTCAGTTACACAGCAGGAAAAATCAAACAAAAAAGCAGCAAGAACAAAAAGCACTGAAATAACCTGCTTAAGAAATGCAGTGGAATTCCCAGCAATTAAGAGATTAGACAAGCACCTGTCAAGAACATGGTAAATGACCTTCCCCAAGACAGAGCAAGAGACTAACTCAAGGTCTCTCCTTTTTTGTTGTGTTCAGCATTGTCCTGGAACAAAGAATGCCCAGACAGAGCTGGGAAGTAAAAGTAAAGAACCACTGCGTGCAACTCCTTCTTTCAATAAAGGCACAACATCAGATAGAGATCTCAGGATGCTACAGCTTTCATATCTCTCAGCGGCTGTAAGTGCAACGTGGATCTGGATTCCAAGCTATATGGCTGGAAATGCCAGCAAAACAATCAGTGAAAACGTTAACAAACAGAATGACTAGATATAAACACATTTTAATAGTCTCCACAGTAATAGTTTTCATTAGACAAAACTTCGAAGATAAAAATCTGTACAGGATATCTTCCCTCACTGGAGCATGCCCTGCTTAGAGGACAGAGCTGTGTCTGAGTGATCAATGTTCTGCAATTCTTCGAAAGCACACTGAGGATTCAAAAGGGAAACAACTGCAAGGCAAAACAGGAGCCTAGCTCTCTGCTTGCGAGCAAGCTGCTAGAGGGCCACAGAACCAATGTTACATTAAACCCTTAACCACCTCAACATGCTGAGCTGGGGGTCTTCAAGAAAACATACTGCAAAGCTAAAACAGGAAAATCAAAGAATCCTAGAATGGCCTGGGTTGCAAAGGAGCACAGTGCTCATCTGCTTCCAACCTCCTGCTGTGTGCAGGTCACCAACCAGCAGCCCAGGCTGCCCAGAGCCACATCCAGCCTGGCCTTGAATGCCTGCAGGGATGGGGCATCCACAGCCTCCTTGGGCAACCTGTGCCAGTGCCTCACCACCCTCTGGGTGAAGAACTTCCTCCTAATATCCAGCCTCAACCTCCCTGTCTCAGTTTAAAACCATTCCCCCTTGTACTATCAAGAAAATTCTGATGAAGTGGAGAGTAAGACAAGAGGTTGTAAAGAAAAGAACATGGGGAAGGCAGGGCGAGCTCCATTTTTCTCATCCCATATAATCAGGATGTTTAGATTGAAAGAAAAAAAACAGCATTAAAGTCACTGGACTCCAGCAGTGAGTGCACTGCCAGCCACCAACAGACAGCATCACCCAGCTGCTCCCCAGCCCATCGACCTCTCAGGTGACATAAGATTCAGCACAGCAAAAAGGACAAGTTCCACGCACAGATGCTTCTGCTTGTCTTCAAGTGCACTCTGAAGCACTAACAGCTCAGTGAGTTCTCAGCAAGGCTAAAGCAGTTTGCATTGTTCTTGCCCTTCCTTGAACACCACGCTCTGCCCTCACACAGCAGCGCCCTGCTGGCTGTGTTCACTGCGCTGTGCTGCTGCTAGTTCAAGTTCCTCCTCTGCCAAAACAAATGTTCTCTCCCAAGCAAAGTTAGAAGAAACATTTGTTGACTGTTTGTGTTCACAGTAACTTGCATGCTTTGGAAGCAACGTGAATGCAACACAAAGACACCAACAGCGAGAACTCAGTGACAGCACACAAAGAACTCAGAGCCTTGCTTCCCAGCCCTGGAAGTTATGTTTAAGATAGTTTGGTGCTCAGGGGACGCCTTGTGTTTACACCACAACAGACTGGTGTCTGTCACAGCCCCATCCTTCCTGACAAAACTGGAAGGATACAGTGTAGGTTACTCTTAGTGAGGCAGATGCAATCTGTTCTTTCTGTAAAAGCTGCACAACGGTGAAATCTGCTAAGTGCAGATCCACTCTGAAGAACCTATCTCATGGCCTCTGCCAAGCTAGCACCCACTACTTTGCAGATGCTTACACACCGGTCACTTCAGGGATTCATTCACTCGCAGCAGCAACGTGCAGCTATCACGTGAAAGCCACAGAACAGGGCAGCTACAGCTCTCGGCTCTGAAGCAGGAAAACAGCAGAATTTTCCCTCTGAAATACTTAAGGGAAAAAAAGTGGCAAAAAAAAAAAAAAAGCCTTTATCTCATATTCAGGAATTAATTTGAATAACTTTTGCTGTAAAATCAGCCTGCAGCTCTGAGTCTGATGCAGGAATGTGCAGTGCAAGGTCTGCGTGCTGTGGGGAGCAGGATGCAATCCCATTGCCTGCTGTGGCCACGTGACAGATGGCAGCAGAGGGGCAGACCGACACAACAGCAGCTGGCATGGAAGTGTGGGTACAGCAAAGGAGTAGCACTGAATTCCTCCATGCAGAAAAACAGGCACCCAGGGATGTTCATCAGTGCTTGCTGAACACTGCTGGAGACCAAACAGTGGGTGCAGCACACGGTGAGGTGGTGCCTGGTGTGTTTCAGCAGTGGCAACAGCAGTCATTTCCACTGGTGCAAATGTTTATGAGCATGGCATGCAAACTCATGTTTGTCCCTGGTGAAAACACAGAGCTAGCAGTGGTGACTGCTGGAAAACAGCAAATTCCCAGCTATGAAGCATTACAAACAGTGTTACTGTGCTCTTTGTAGCTGTAGTAGTTTCTGAGGATATAAATAGGAGGCATTACTTTCAGAGCAACCTGTCCCTATTCCCACATTCTCCAATCATGCACTCATTCCTATGCAGATCCCATAAGCTCTCCCTGTGTCACGCTCACCTCTCCAAGCAGCAATGAACCTGGTCACACATTCACAATTCAAACAACCCAAGTTAAACCAACTGCGCCTTGTAACATCCAGCAAAGGCTGTGTGTGCTGTTCAGCAGTCTGTAGGTGAAGGGATCAGACCTGGGGAACTACAGATCAGTTCAGACTGCCCCACGCACTGAATGCTTTCTGTGATCACAGTCACAGAGAGTCACTATCTCGTGTCAGGAGCTTGAATGCAAACAGGACTTACAAAGGAGCAACAGGTTGCCTTCAGGACAAAGGCAGATACAATGGTTAAACTGCAGATGTGGGTGTTATCAAAGCATGACTTCAGGTCAAGGAAGTTGTTTGATGGAGATGCAACAAAGGAGCTGCCTGCCAAAAATATTTATGAGCAAGTAAGAGTTGAAAGGGTTATTCCCAGCTGCCTGTTTTACAATTACATCTACTACATCAGTGACACAAGAGAGCAGCCCTCAGAATCCAGCACAGAAAATGCAGGTGGTTTTTGGCACTATTTGGGCAGACACCGAGCTCTGCACAAAGGCTACGGACATTCCAGCAAGTGAAGCATTCCCGCAGGTCTGGCAGTCCCCATGGACGAAGCCCTGGCAGAAGTCTCAGAGAAAACACTCTGATGGTTTTAACAGGACACACCTTCAAGCTTCAGCAGCTTCATAAAAACCCATTTGCCCAGAGAAAATGAAGTGTCCATGAAGTAATGGCATCTAAACAGATGGTCATTTGAGTTGCTGTAAATGGGACGTCATTGCTTCCTTGGTTTCTCACTCCTCATCAATATCCCTGCCTCTTCACCCCAAATGTCCCACCTGGTCACTGACAGAGCAAATCCACAAACAGTAATGAGAAACCAGAAGAGTATGGCATAGCAAAGAGCAGTTTGTTTTACCAGCTTTAATGGCTGTGGCAGTAACAAACATTTCAACTCAAAGACAAGGTGGTGCCACCTCAACAGTCAGTCCAGGAAGCACAGATGTACACACAGCAGACATCCAGCAGGGCTTTCATTTCGCAGCACCAGTGCTCAACCCTTCCACATACTGACAGAAAGGCATGGAAACATTCCTTTGCAAAGTGTAAGACACAGCTTTTCTGTTGGGAAGAAAAGCATGTATTGCAGTCTGATACTGAAACACACATTTAAAATGCCCTGCTCCCTGCATTTTTGTTTCCATTCCTTCTCTGGCAGCACTGGTAACACGGTTCCACTTGAACTGCAGGATGTTTGATAAGACCTGACTGCAAGTTCTCACTGTCATCCAGCATAAGGACAAGGACAGCACTGCCAGAATCCACACTGGCTGCTTTTAACGAAATACAACTTGCAGCATCTCTCCTCGTCAGGGTCTGAACACATCCAGCGCTCTGCACAAGAGCTCAGTAATTAGCATTCAAAATTACCTACAACACATTTTGAGACAAAGGAAATTTCAGCACTGCCTTCACTGCTTTGGCAAAGAAAGCTGTTCCATATGCAGCTCATGGAGGTGATGGCTGTTAGAGGGGTTAAACAAACCACCCAGGTGAGGGAAGATGGCAAGAGATGTGTGCAGACCTACAGAAGTGACACCACTTCTTCTGACCCAGCATACTGACCCTCTTCTTCTTAGGAAGATGAGAGAAATGACATTATTGGTGCATTTGATTTCTGTAAAGGCAAGGGGAACAATCAGCTGGAGCTTAGGTACGTCATGGGGAGAGCCTCGAAGAGCTGAAGAAACACTCTGGAGCTGTGGAATAGGAAGGAGATGAAGAATGAACGAACCACGGTCTGGAACTACAAGGGCAGAGGATCCGAAACATCACAGTGTCACAGCAGCCCTTCAGAAGCCTTGGCAGCTATTTGTACTGCTTTAGCTCTCTGCCCTTGCTCACACTACCAAGCTGTACACATGCTCGCTATGTCTTGCTCTACATGATTTATTTCATCGTATTTATGGTAGCACCACAATTAAACGTTTTTAAACTCATCCTACAGAAACAGACCTATACAACTGTATGCTGGGTGCACATCCCTTTCCCTGTTTTCCTCTAATTCCCACTACCAGTAATTTTCAGTCCGTGGACCAATTCCTACTAAACTGAGCAAAACAAAAATCCCAGCATATAAGCTCTCATAAATTTACAACATTTACTTTTTAAAGGAGATTCTTCATTTCTCTTTGCCAGGTGTCGTTCTATCAAAGCAAGGCTGCAGGAAAACAAAATGACATGAGACACCAAAGAAGCCACACAATGACATCCTTTGAAAATTCTCCCATGCAAAATGGTGCTTGCTCTTATGGGCTGTTAGAGGTTGTGCCCACCCTCCCCCCCAACAACACGACGTGACAGCCAAACGAGCCTGTAAATAGAAGTGATCCCAGAGACCACAGCAGTAGAGAACAGATAAATGACAGCATAAGAAAGGGCACATCAGTGCTGCAGAAAAGCTGGATTTCACAAGCCTGTGGGATTTCTCTACAAGATCTTGCTTATCCACATGCCTACTGACTCTTCTGGATACAGCCCACCTTCATTTCTAGGAGACACTGAACAAGCTTCTTCACAAAAGGCTCTTAAGGAAAATAAGCTGCCATGGCAACCACAGGCCTGGCACCAGGGGTTATCAAGCCGTGGGCAGGAAACTGAGCAGGAACAAACAGCCATTTCTGACAGTGCTGAGGCCAACAGTGAAGCCTCACAGAGCGGGAGCCCAAACTTGGCGGTGTTGGTAAGAATGTCCATGTGGAAAAGGAGGTAAGAGCTGAAGTGACCATCTGCTGGTAACACCCAGTTCCTCCTGGTGCTGCAGGCAGGGGCAGCAGCAAAGAACAGAAGAGCCAGCACAGACTGAAATGATGGTAAAGCTGGGTGGGGGGATCCAGCAGTGAGATACCCACAGGAACACACAAACCCAGCCCCAAGCTGAACACAGCTACGAGGGTAAGCACACACATCTGTGCCCCTTCGCATCTCCCACCGGAGGAAGGTGGAGTTTTAACCCTCCAGAACAATTCCTCCCAAAGAACATTGTGGTGTTGACCTTGCATCGCCTCTACAGCACCCGATTCAGGTCACTCACCTGACAGGAAAACCCCTCTCATTGCAAACACTGAGAGCTTGTCAGATAGCAAACCCAATGGGAAAGGGAAGGGGCCTCCTGGAGCTGCAGCAGGCTGTTACATCAGCTCAAGCATCCCATGCAATTCCACACGCAGGAACAGTTCTTGTGGGCCTGGAGAGCACTAGGAGCAGCAGTGCAAAGCCTGCACGCTTATTACTCACTTAGATGGAATTCATTAGTCATTTCCAGATGAAGTTGTATTTTCCAGTTTTAAACACTAACACATTGGTGTCTTCCTGCTCCTATGGGATTCCAACCCTGAAAAGGAGAGGAAACCCCCCTGGGAAGGCAGCGACAGATTCTTATCTTGGCATCTGACTTTTGTTTCCAAAAACCATAACACATGCTATTCCCTACTGTTAAAAAAAAAAAACAACATGCATTCAAGATGGATTGTTATTACTTTTATTTTATTGTAGAAAATCTCTGACATTACGGAACACTTCTGACACACAGATCTAGTCCTGTGCACCTCCACAAAGAACGTTCTTATCCTATGAGCCAAACCATTTGTCAGAGCTGTTTCCCCTCAGCTAACTTGCCAGCACCACACCAGTGTGCTGTGTGCTCACAGAACACAGGCTCACTTCATTTATTTATAGAATAAACGGCACTTATTCTGTGTGAACTCCTGCACAACAAGGACCACGGCTGTCCATACAGCGCTGCTCTGGGGAGCCACGGGAACAAGCTGCCTTCCAGCTGGGAGGGCTGAGCAGGGCACCCTCTGCCTCATCCCTTTTAAGGGGATGTTTTCTTCTGATACAAAAACGCTTTGGAGGTTGTGTAAATGAAACAGACAAGGTTTATACCAAACCTATGTTCCAAACCGGGGTATGTGGTATGGCCTGGGCTCAGATATCCTTTGCCAAGATATCTTTACTATTTCAAGCACGCTGTTGTTATTAAAAAGCATTCTAAAAGGTTTCCTACAGAGATGCGAACCAAACACCTTGCCAAATCATCACAACCTCAGGTCCCTGTAACACCAGCAAAGGACCCAAGTTATGGGCTGTTCTCACAAATGATACAAGTTGGCAAGTGGTGAAACCATCATCTGCACTGAGACTGCCAGCAATTAGGAAGTAGCTAAGGCTGAAGGCTGACAGAAATGCCCCAGTGCAACTCAGCTCTTTCATCCAGCTGAAGGGGTGCTCACCTTAAAATAATTAAGGTGACGAGGAGGGATCTTCCCAAAACAACGCCTGCCTCAGGAAGTACATTTTCACACTGAGAAGTTGCAACATGGAGTCATAATGCTCTCTAAACCTCCCACTGCTTAGAGGAACAAAGAGAGGTCTTTCCACTCTGATCACATATTTAACACCAAAACTAACCAAGTGAAATCAGTTTGGAAATGAAAGATATTGTGAAGAGTACAGCGTATCCCTACGTGCAGAACAGAATCAACAGAGCTGCATGTTGTGAACACAAACCTTGTCAAACCTCCCTCTCCCTTGCACGAAAGAAAACCAACTCTGTGCCTGTCTGTTCCCAGCCAATAGACAGAATGCAGTCATGCTGCAAACAAGCAGCTGGCCATTTGCAATGCGAGAGTTCCAGAGCTCCAGGTTAAGTGAGTGACTGAAAATAAAACACCCGAACTTCAAAAGAAATGAACAAATCACTGTGCATTTAACACCTTTTGGTTGTCATTGGGAATCCCAAAGCAGATCTGTCGGATTTAGAGAAGCACAGCCTCATTCCAGGCTTTGAGCAGTGCAGGTGGGGCTTTATGTAAATGTGGGCACTTCAGGTGCAGGGCTGGGAAAGCCACAGGGCAGAGGCCAGCTGCCTATCCTGACACAGCACCACGTCCAAATTCACTCTCTGCCACTCCTGCATGCTGTAAGCACAGGAAGAGCCAACTTTATTGCTCCTGGTATGTCTTGTGTCACCTGTAGAATTTTCAGATCTTCAGAGGGTGTTTGAGTCATTTCTGCATCCCAATGGAACATCATTTACAGATGTCATGGTGAAGGTATGTCCTTATCCCAGCAACAGGACTTTCCTTAGTAAGTCATCACAATTAAGCGTTTCTCTCCCACCACATCTTTATACTCCTCCAGGCTCAACTGCCTGCTAAAATTGTATTTAAAACACCAGCATTTAGTCATCTTGTAGCAAGGCAAGCCTTTGCAACAAAGGGAATGAGCAAGAAAGCAAACCTGAGGTATAAATTCTTCTTTGGGAAAGGGTATTTTCCAGACAGGACTATTCACCCACTGAGTCCCTAAACATCCTGAATTGCTCATTTTGAGGATGCATCAAATGTTTAATGTTCATAAACCTTCCCAGCTCTCAGGAGGTGCGCTGTGCATACAGCAGGTGTGATATAAAATGTACACAACACAGACACAGCAGAGCATGGAGACCCCCTCCATAGGTCTGGGGATACCAGCTGCTCTGCAAACCATTGCCCAGCGTGCTGCTGTGCAGGTTTGGCCACATCAGTAGGATAAGGGGAAGTAGCATAAACAGGGAGCTGCCATGCGCTGAGGAGGTCCTCTGCATCCAAGCAGCTCCACTCTGCACCGCTATCCCCTGCTGCTTCATCAGAGTCCATTGGTTGGGCAGTCCTACCAGAGGCACCCTGTGACACAGCTCCTGCTCCCAGCCATGGCTGTGCCACAGGGCAGTCGTGCTGGGGAGGTTTGCACCACAACCAGCACTTCCTCACAGCACCCACCAACAGCTCATCACAGCACTGCCAGGAAAACAAACCGGCCTCTGGTTCCACAGGAACTTCTTTACATGGCCTTCTGACCCAGCGCTTTCCTCCAACTGCCCAATGGTTCAGACCACTGGAACACACACCGGGTAACTTTGTTACGTGCAGATGAACAGGAACTCAGTGCAGGGGCAGAACTACTTTGGGTTCAGGGAAACCATGGTGACCCTCCAGCACCGCACCCTTATCACCACTGAGATAACACGAGAAAGTTGGGCAAGGCCTGAGATGTGGCACCCGCTGTGCCCACAAGGACAACCGCCTTCGTGCTGAGGTCTGGAGAGCTTTCGTGCCTCAGCGAACAGTGCGACTGGACGAGCCCTACAGCACCGAGAGAGACACCGGCACCCATCGAGCAGCTCCGCTCAGTTCCGTGACGCGCACACAGCTGCCAGGAACGGCATTACTGGACGCCGCTGCGGGCACCGCGGCCGCTTTCCTCTCCCGCGCCGAGCCCGCCCGTTCTCTGGCGCGGCGCGGGCGCCCGCGCCGTCCCCGGCAGCCGCTGCTCGGCGCCCCGGTACCCGCAGGGCCGCCGCGCCGCGCCAAGCCGCGCAGGCCCCTCGCACGGCAGCGCAGCGCGCGCGGCCCCCACCACGCAGAGAACACCTCAGCCCGCCGCGCC
>NW_024962275.1:0-85124 GCF_019238085.1 Lagopus leucura
CTAAGTCTGAGCCTAACCCCACCACCTTCCACACCTACCTTTCTCACCTACCTTCCAGTGTCCTTCAAGTCCTTGCCGTGATAAAGCAAGACAAACAATGCAAGTATGTTCTGTAACTATTTGTTTATTACAGCACTGTTTCCACAAGACATGACTCATACAAGCATATACATACACATGATACCAGCAACTACACAGTGAGAAGCAGAACATGTAATTAACATGCGTCTCTGATTCCAAGACTTAGCTTACAGGCATGGCCTCCATACATTCTGTACATGGCACAACACAGTTTACAGGTGCAACACAATACATATTGCATACATGGCACAACGCAATTTACAGGTGCAGCACACACATATGCAGTACAGTTTAAGACATGGTTTGCATAGGTGTCAGACCAACCAGAGAAAGAGTACAAAGCCTCCACACCCCATTAGTGACACCACATTTGTGAAAATGTTGCATACTGCAACCCACCTCAAAAGCAGTGCGTATCTCAGCGCATCCAAAGACATTGCAATTCTCAAAATGGCCACAAAGGGGCACGAGTCTCAGACTGGCCAGGAAGGAACACAAATTGCCTCTGCTGGCCCTTGGGCGTTGGGTACGGGGTTGGGTTAGCCCTGCCTAGGAACAAACAAAGCAAAGCTAACCCAACCCCGTAAGCAAGGCAAACGTAAAGCCAATTTGGTTGAAATCAATTGAATGCAAAGCCAAAGCCAATTTGGTTGATTCAAAATGACTGCAAGGCTAAAGCCGATTTGGTTCAGATAAATTGAATGCACAAGCTGAAATCAGTGCAACTCACAAAATGGCCACAAAGGGGCGTGAGTCTCAGACTGGCCGGGAAGGAACAAAATCGCCTCCAACAGCCCTTGGTTACGGGGTTGGGTTAGCCCTGCCTAGGAACAAACAAAGCAAAGCTAACCCAACCCCGCAACCAATGTAAAGCTAAAGCCAATTTGGTTGAAATTAATTGAATGTAAAACTGAAGCCAATTTGGTTGAAATCAATTGAATGCAAAGCCAATTTGGTTGAAATCAATTGAGTACAAAGACACAGCCAATTTGGTTGATGTGTTATGACGGCAAAGCTAAAGCCAATTTGGATGAGATAAATTGAATGCAGACACTGAAATCAGCGCAACTCTTCAAATGGCCACAAAGGGGCGCAAGTCTCAGACTGGCCGGGAAGGAACACAAAACACCTTCACTGGCCCTTGGTTACGGGGTTGGGTTAGCCCTGCCTAGGAACAAACAAAGCAAAGCTAACCCAACCCCGCAACCAATGTAAAGCTAAAGCCAATTTGGTTTACATTGATTGAATGTACAACTAAAGCCAATTTGGTTTACATTAATTGAATGTAAAACTAAAGCCAATTTGGTTGAAGTCAATTGAATGCACACGCTGAAATCAGCGCAACTCTCAAAATGGCCACAAAGGGGCACGAGTGTTAAAGCAGCCAGGAAGGAACACAGATGGCATCAGAAGGAAGCATTGATTGGCCTGGAAGTAGAAGGGCCCTCAGGAAGGGTGCGGGTTAGGGTTGGATTGCTGGGCTGAGGCCGATGGGATCAACTGCAAGGAGACTGAGTGCCGCATCCCACACATTGCCTGTGATGACCTGGGCGGTGGTAGGGACTTGTGGCAGAATGACAGGAAGATCATGGAAAGGGAACGGAGTGGGGATTCGGGTAACGGCCCGACCGAACTGAGCTGGTGGTGACTGTGGGAGGCCTGGAAAGCCAAGGGTATCCCAGGGGGGAAGTCATCGACTGGAAGCGTCAAAGGCATCTTCAACTGTAATACAGAGAAACACGCTTTAGGAGGAGAAACGCCAAGACCCAAACCGCGCCCACCGTCAGCCCAACCCCACAAAACATGGAAGCCAAACACCGCTCCGAGAAATGGCTTAAGAGTAAGGTTAGGAGTATTTAATGGGGAAGCTGTAGGGTTAGGGTTAGTATTACACAGAAGGTTACAGAGGGGTTTAGTGCCCGAGTGAAGGGTAGGTTCAGGGTTAATTTGGACACTTTGTATAGCTAACTGCATTGTCATGGTTAAAATTAGCACTGCATTTGGGTTTCAGAGCTCATTAGGGTCAGGGTAAAGGTGTTAGGGTTAGATACGTTACAATTATACTTAGAGTGACCATTAGGGAAGGCCAAGGCCAAGGCAAGAGCAAAAGGCAAGGAGAACACCCAAGGGAACACCAAAGCAGAGGGCAAAGGCAAAGGGACAGGAAAGGCATAGAGAACGCTGAAGGCCGTGTCAGAGGTCAGACCCAGGGAGAAGGCCGCAGAATGCCAAAATGGAGACCAAAGAGATCAACGCAGAAGGCCAAAATGGAGGGCAAGGTCCATGAGAACACTGCATGAAAGGCCGATGCAGAAGGTCAAAAGCAATGGCCAAAGAGAATGCGGCACAGAAGGCCAAAACCAAAAGCAAAGAGAACGCCATAAGGAATGCCAAAACAAGAGGCCAAAGACAACGTGGCAAAGAAGGCCGGGAGCAATGGCCAAAGAGAACGTGGAAGGAAACGCCAAAATTGAAGCCAAAGAGAACGTCGCAGGGAACGCCATAACAGGAGGCCAAAGCGAATGCTGAGGGAACTTGAAAACTGAAGGCCAAAGACAATGGGGCAAAGAAGGCTGAGGGCAATGGCCAAAGAGAACGCAGCCACGAGCGCCAGAACTGAAGGCCAAAGAGATTGTTGTAGGGAACGCCAGAACGGGAGGCAAAGGGAAAGTGGCAAAGAAGGCCAAGGACAAAGGCCAAGAGAATGTGGCACAGATGGCCAGAACCGAAGGCCAAAGAACGCAGTGAAGGTGGCCAAGGGCAAATGGCCAAGAGAATGCCACAGGGAACGCCAAAACAGGAGGGCAAGAGAACGCAGCAGGGAAAGCCAAGGGCAAGGAGAACACAGAAAGAAAAGGACAGGCAGCCTTCCAGGCACCATGAAGTGCAATTAAGAGCTCTGGGAGCACTGTGCTGTGCCATGCTATGGGGTGGGTAAACACTGGTGGGTGAGCATTGCCCTTACCTGCTGGGCAGACAATTACCAGCCAGCAAAGTGTGGTTCCCGGCCATCCCAGGAAACGCAGATTCCGGTTCCTTGCTGTTCCCATGAAGACCCACACATCCCAATGCAGTTGTTACAGCACTCGGGAACGCCGCAGCTCCGCTGCCACCTGTGGGACACGACACAGTAATGAAGGCAATGTGCTCAGGGTGCAGCGCCGTAATGACGACGCAAGGATTATCATTAATTGTAATTAACGTTAGGGATGTAATTAATGCTATTGATAGGGTTGAAGTTACAGTTGGTTTAACATCAGTATTCTGCACTACAATCACAATTAAGGTTATTTGACAGAAAACATGGGGCATTATTTTTATGGCAGCATTCAGGGCAAGAGATAATTTTAACACTGCGTTAAGGGTTTGGTCTACAGGTACACTGCAGGTTAACACAATTATTGTTATAACTCCCATTCAGCTATGGGTTCAGGTCAAGGTTAACAGTAATGCTGCCTCCCAGCTCATCCCAGAGTGCCAAAGGCAAAGGCAAGCAGAACACCCAGGGCAGGCAAAGGCAAGCAGAACTCCCATGGAAAGCCAAGGCAAACGCAAAGCAAACAGCCAAGCTAAGGCGAGGGCAAAAGCAAAGAGAGCACCAATGGAAAGCCAAGGCGAGGGCAAGGAGAACACAACAGGAAAGGCCAAAATATACAGCCAAAGAGACCACAGCAGGAAAGGCCAAGGGCAAAGGCCAAGAGAACGCAGCACAAAATGCCAAAACAAAATAAGACATGGAATGCCCAGGCAAGGGCTAAAAAAAACATGGCAGGGAGCGCCAAAATAGGAGGCCAAAGAGAACGCAGCAAAGAAGGCCAATGCAGAATGCAGCTGGAACACCAAGACAGGAGGTCAAAGAGAACGCCCCAGGGAATGCTCAGGCAATGGCCAAGAGAATATGGCATGGAACACAAAAACAGGAGGGCAAGGGAATGCCCAGACAAGGGCAAGGGCCAAGAAAACGTGGAAGGAAATGCCCAGGATGATGGCCAAGAGAACACGGCAAGAAACGCCAAAACAGGACGGCAAGAGAACGCAGCAGGGGACGCCAAAACTGAATGCCGAAGTGAATGCGGCAAAGAAAGCCAAGGGCAACAGCCAAGAGAACGCGGCATGGAACACTAAAACGGGAGGGAAAGAGAATGCCCAGCTAATGGCAACGGCTAAGAGAACATGGAAGGAAAAGCCAAAACAGGAGGGCGAGAGAATGCGGCACGGAACGCCAAAACTGAATGCTGAAGTGAATGCGGCAAAGAAAGCCAAGGGCAACGGCCAAATGAACGTGGCATGGAACACAAAAACAGGAGGGCAAGAGAACACAGTAGGGAACAGCAAGGGCAAAGGGAAGGAAAACACTGCAGTGAAAGGCCAGAGACAAGGAGAACACAGAAAGAAAAGGACAGGCAGCCTTCCGGGCACCATGAAGTGCAATTAAGAGCTCTGGGAGCACTGTGCTGTGCCATGCTATGGGGTAGGTAAACACTGGTGGGTGAGCATTGCCCTTACCTGCTGGGCAGACAATTACCAGCCAGCAAAGTGCGGTTCCCGGCCATTCCAGGAAATGCAGATTCCGGTTCCTTGCTGTTCCCATGAAGACCCACACATCCCAATGCAGTTGTTACAGCACTCGGGAACACCGCAGCTCCGCTACCACCTGTGGGACACAACGCAGTAATGAAGGCACCGCCCTGCATATGTGCCTCTTTCACAAACCTGTGCTCCTTTTTCAGAGAAACATGGCTGCACTCTGTGCCCGATGCTGCTTACCAGCAGCACTGAGCTGGGAACAACAGACAAGGAGAAGGCTCAGGTACCCAACATTTCTGCTTCCATCTTCTCTGATAACTGCTCATTATACACAGCTCTCACCTTTGGTTTGGTAGGTGGGGATTGAGGAAGCAATGCTGGTCCCACAGACCCCTCCCAATCCCACACTGTGATGGGAGATCAGGTTCTGGACCACCTGAGAACCTGAACATCCAGGAGTCTCTGGGTCCTGATGAGACGAGTCCCAGAGCTCTGAGGGAATTCACCACTGCAGTCACCGAGCCACTCTCAGAGGTATTTGAGAAGTCGAGGCAGTCAGGTGAAGTCCCTGGTGAGCAGAAAAAAGGCAACAGCACAGCTCTTATTACAGATAGAAAGTGTGACCCTGGGAACTACCAACAAGTCAGTCTCACCTCTGTGCTGGGAAAAATCATGGAGCTGATCCTCCTGGAAGTGACTCTAAAGCACACGTTCCAGTGCGTCACCACCCTCTGTATGACAAACTTCCTCCTAATAACCAACCTAAACCTCCCCTGTCTCAGTTTAAAACCATTCCCCCTTGTCCTATCACAATCCACCCTCATAAACAGCCGTTCCCCTTCCTGCTTATACACACCTTTCAAGTACTGGAAGGCTGCAATGAGATCTCCCCCAAGCCTTCTCTTCTCCAGGCTGAACAAGCCCGTTTCCCTCAACCTCTCCTCATAGGAGAGCTGCTTCAGCCCTCTGATCATCTCAGTGCCTTCCTCTGGACCTGCTCCATGAACTCCACGTCCTTCCTGTGCTGGGGCCCCCAGGCCTGGACGCAGCACTGCAGATGGGACCTCACAAGAGCCGAGTAAATGGGGACGATCATCTCCTTCTCCCTGCTGGCCACTCCTCTTTTAATGCAGCCCAGAACACAGTTGGCCTTCCAGGCTGCAGGCGCACTCTGCTGGCTGATGTCCACTCATGGATCCTGGCTCATCCACCAGGATCCGCAAGTCCATTGGTGTGGTGCTGCTCTCAAGGTGTTCTTTGCTGAGTTTGTATAAACATCTGGGATTGACCCTTCATCAGTGACATTGACAGTGGGGTTGAGTGCACCCTAATGACACCAAGTTGTGGGGTGCGGTAACACACCAGAGGGACAACACCATTCAAAGGGACCTCAACAGGCTGAGTAGTGGGCACTCAGCGATGTACCTTCCTGGCCCAGAAAGCCAACCGTATGCTGGGCTCCATCCAAAGATGCACGGTCAGTAGGCAAAGGGAGGCGGTCCTGCCCCTCTGCTCTGCACTGTGAGACCTCACCTGGAGGTGCTGTGTCTGGATGTAGATGTCCACAGTGCAGGACAGACATGGAGTTGTTGGAGCACATCCAGAGAATGGCCACAGATATGAACCGAGGGATGGAACGCCTTTCCTATAAAGAGAGAGAGCTGGAGCTGTTCAGCCTGGAGAAGTGAAGGCTCTAAGGTGATCTGGTAACAGCCTTTCAATACCTGAAGGGAAGAACAAGAAAAGATTTAGCCTAGATATAAAGAAAATCTTGTACAGTGAGGGTGGTGACACAGTGGAACAGGTTACCCAGACACATGATGGATGCCCTGTCCCTTCCAAGGTGAGGCTGGGTCAGGCTCAGGGCAACCTGATCTGGCTGTGGATGTTCCTGTTCGTTGTGTGGCAGTTGGACGAGATCACCACCAATGGTACCAGGTACTCTGGCTGGGATAACCCACATCCATCACAGAGCCTCTCTGGGCCAGTCCCACTATTCAGCAGACCAGGGACTTCACTTCATCACGCTGGGGTGATGCTGAGTACAGCGGTCCAGAAGAGGACAATCCTTGGCTTTCTATAAAGACGAAGCCAGATCTGCTGTTAGAATCACAAAATCACCAAGGTTGGAAAAGACCTAAAAGATCATCCAGTCCAACCGTTCACCTATTCCCAATAGCTCCCACTAAACCATGTCCCTCAACACAACATCCAGCCTTTCCTTGAACACCCTCATGCTCGGTGACTCCACCACCTCCCTGGGCAGTCCATTCCAGTGCCTGACCACCCTTTCTGAAAACTAATACTTCCTAATGTCCAGCCTGAATCTCCCCTGCCCTTCTGTTCAAACAGAAAGGACTGTAGGACGCCAAGGTGGTCAGTCACAACGTGCTCTGAGAACGATGCCTTGGAATCCATTACCATTGACAAATTCGTAAAGGAGATATGGGAGAGAACCAGACAAAATAGGAACAAATACCTGTTATCCCTATGCTCGAGTGGTCCAGACCACATTATGCTCAATGAGAATGAAGCAAATGGCCACTGCCGTCTGGGACTGTTCTTCAGGTCCTGGTCAATGCACCTCACTCTATTGCCAGCCGTGTAGCGCATTGGGCTGGGAGAATAGACCCCATGGAGCGAGGTAAGCCCCCTGCAACCCATTCGATCCCTGTGTGAGCTTCCCACAGCCATCAAAAACCTGCCTGCATACAAACTAGTGCACAAACATAGTGCTCGTGATGTTTCGTTATCTGCTCAGCAGATCACACAGTGCTTACACCACTGACCAGACGAACTCCGTCGATCTTTAAACCCCATCGAGCTGAAAAGTTAGATCAGCTGATTTATTACACCTAAGGGTGCACAGAATGCCCTTAAACAACTCTACATGATTGGATGCAGTGCATAACAGCCCTGAAATAAAGAAAGAATAAATTACCCCATTCCAAAGATGAACACTCAGCCCACACTGCCAAGGAAGCAGTGTCCAGGTAGAGATGCTGCCCTTATGGCTTCCATCCCTTAAATGTGGTTAGCATGCTACAAAAAACAACAACAACAACAGGGAGACTGTAGCCCTGAAATAAAGGAAAAAAAAAAAAAAAAAAAAAAAATCACTTATACCCTCCTCAAAGACCAAAACTCACCCATGCTCCACAGGAGACAGTCTCCAGAGATCAATGCTGCCCTTACATCTGCCAGCACTTAAATGTGGTCAGGATGCCCCAAAAACAGGAGAGATCACAGCCCTAAAATAAGAAGGAATCATTCACCCTTTCTCAAGGATGAGACCTCACCCCACACTCCCAAGGAGACGGTCTCTAGAAACAGATACCACTCTAAAGGCTGCCAGCCCTTAAGTGGGGTCAGGATCCCCCCAACAACAAGATATTGCAACCCTGAAAAAAAAAGTCACTCACCCTGTTTCAAGAGTTCACACCACATTCTAAAGGAAGGGGTGTCCAGGTGCAGTAGCTGCTCCTTCTGCTGACAGACCTTAAACGTGGACAGGAGCTCCCTAGAAAGTGAAATTACAATCCAACAATAAAGAAGAAATCAATGACCCCATTCCAAAAACAAACACTCAGCCCACACCCCAAAAGAAGCAGCCTCCATGGAGAAATGCTGCCCTTACAGATTTCAGCCCTTAAAAGTGGTCAGAATCCCCAAAAAGAAAAGACCAAAGCCCTGCAATAAAGCATCAATCACTCACCCCATTCCAAAGGGCAGAACTCACTCCCAAAGAGGAAGCCCACAAGTAGAATGCTGCCCTGGCTGTTCCCAGCCCTTAAATATCGGCAGGGAGAGGTGGAGCCAAGCTCAGCCCTATCCGGTCCCATAGACAAATTGCTTCCACCTGTGCTCGCAGGGCTGGCCACACCCCTCACCAGGTGCTCAATCACTGCTTCAGACTGTAAACAACAAAAAAAAAGACTGATAATGAGCAGGTGTGGCAAGGGGAGGTTTATCACAGGATGAGCAACAGTGGCATGCATATTTTGACTGAAGTCTGTCCTCAAAGGCATTTGGTAAAATTTCTAATAGATAGGGGAGCACAAATTTCAATACTGATAAAGCACACAAATTTCAGTACTGATACAGCAAGATGCTGAAAAGCTGTGTGTGCAGCCTGGACGGCAAAGTTGAGATTACCGGCGTGATCGGAGCGAGCGCTGTTTGCCAAACTAGAGGGGACAGCTTACGGCTCTCCAGTGAGAAACTTGTGTCGCCTACTTTCTTTGCGATTAAAGACCATTGTGAAAACAATTCAGGATTTGACATCTTCAAGTTTCAACCCCAAACCCCAAAGAAGTAGGGTGCCTGCAGCGTGTATATACTTCGTGCAGCCCCTGTGCTCCTGGAATCAGAGATCACTGATGTACTGCAGCACCCCATTTCTGCTGTAGCATGATGTGGGATTTCTGAAGTCATCACAGATTTGGAGAAAAAACATTTCTGGAACACACTCCCCATATAACTCGCCCGTCTGTCTAGTTTCGAAACCAGATGGAAGGGGAAGATTAACAATTGATTATCAGTGTCGGAATGGTTACACAGCCCCGCTAGGAGCTGCTGTCCCAAACACTGCCAACATAACAGCTACTTGGCAAGCAGCCACATGTCAGTTCAGTCCTGTGGAACCCAGTGCCCCCTGTATGCCCCAGAACTCTTTCATGGCCCCACGATGGGCTCTAGAGACACCTGGACGTGTCCCAGAGCTATGGAGTATGCAGCGAGCAGCTCCAGAGACATCATCGAGCCCTCTCCCAGCTCCTCAGCGCACTCTGGGGTGTGATGGTGATGTGACACATGGAGGTAACAGGCTGGGCCAGGATGTGCCGGTGCCACCACAGGTGCCATTCGAGAAGCGCTGTGGGGCAGACGAGCATCCTGAGCTGGCAGTAACGGTGATGCCCGGTGCCACACTGCTGGGCAGCCATGTGGCCAACATGACCACAGTGCTGGTAGTGCACAACCACGGTGAGGTCACGCACAATGCCACCGTCACCATCTGGCACTGCCTGGAGATGGTGTTCCGCAGAGCCAGGGCCACCGCAGTGGGGGCACCTGTCCCCATGTCCACACAATGTCCCCAGTCCTTAAAGACGCCCCAGTGCCCCCAACATCCCTAGTGTCCCCCCAGTGTCCCCCAATCCCCCAATCTCCTTACAATGTCCCCACAATATCCCTGGTGTCCCCACATCCCCCCAGAGCACATCCCTGGTGCCCATCAGCTGCCGGGAGGCAGCGGCAGCACTGGTGACAGTGGGAACAGTGGCAGGAATAGCAATGGTGACAGTGGCAGGGACACTGTTGTGTCACGTGAGCCACCCTGTGCTGCACCACATTGAAAGCATGGGGACATGGGGGGACATGGGGACATAGAGACATGGGGGGGACGTGGGGACACAGAGGGGACATAGGGACACAGATGGGACAAGGAGATGGGGGGCACTGGGACATGAAGACATGAAGGGGATATGGAGATGTGGAGGAGACACAGGGAGGACACAGAGAAATGGGTGGGATATGGGCACACAGAGGGTACATGAGAACATGGAGGGGACACGGGAATGCAGAGGGGACACAGAGGGGACAGAGGGTGATGTGGGGGACACGGGGCTGAGCTTTCCCCATAAGTGCTGGTGGAGGTGACAGTGGAGGTGACACAAAACAACTTACGGGGCATTACGCTGCAGCTGGGGGCCAATGCCAGCAGCTGGGCACAAGGGGACATGGTGGGACAGGGGGGTGTACAGCAAGGGATGAAGGGACAGAGGGACAGTGTGGGGGGAGAGCAGGAGTGGTTTTGGAGTTATCCTATGGGGTGACACCAGGGGTGAAGTTGAGGTGATAACAGAGAGTGACAGTGGGGGGGTGAAGATGGGGTGACAGCAGGGAGTGATGCTGGCGTGACATTGTTGGGGGGTAACACTGGGGTAACACTGTTGGAGTGATGGTGAGGGTGTAGTGGCAATGCTAAGTCATGGCTTGAAGCAGAGATGGAGAACCTGATGGGAAGGCAGGGCTGATCCAGAGGAGCTCAGGTGCACGCAATGTTTCTGAGTGATGAAGGGGTGGAACCAGGATCCACTCCTTCCCAGCCCCCATTTAAGGGCTGGCAGTGAAAGAACAGGGCTTTTACTGTGAGTTTCTGCCAACTTGAGGCTTTCCAATGTAGAACAGTTTTGTTTCCTTTGGGAGTGTGCTCGCTGATGCTGCGCTAGAGCTGACCTTCATTTGCTGCAACCTAGGGTTTAGCTGCTCTACTATCGCTGCTCTGTTTTCCAGCTCGTTGTAGAGGTGATGCTGTGGGGATGGTACTGTGGTGATGGTGGGGTATCACTGGGGGGGGCCCCTGTTGGGGGGATGGGGGGTGGGGATGCTGGGATCATGTTGGGGAGTGATGCTGGGCTGTGACGTTGTTGGGAAGATATTGAGGGGGATATTAGGGAGTGACAAGGAGGTGAGGGGGTGTTGGGGGGCAAAGTTTTTTGCTGGGGCTGAGGTTGGTTGTTGGAGGAAAGGTTGTCAGGGGTTCTCTTCTATTTGGGTTCTGTACCATGCGTTGGCCATGCTGGTACAGCGTGCAATGGAACAAACCCTGCAGACCCAGGGGAAAACCAAAGAAGGAGAGAAATTGCAGTGGGGATGAAAGACAAAGTGCCCTTTGAAGCAGGGGATGCCCTGCTGGTGCTGCCTATTGCATCCTCCGCTGGCATGTTCCTTCTCTGTCTTTTCGTCAGTTTGCTGTCTCTCTGGGGTCAGATAGTAATAGTGCACTTCTAGGGGTTCTGCTTCCTGTTTACGGGGATTATGGTGATACTGGGGAGTGACGTGGGGGGCTGATGGGGGTTCACTGGGGTTTAACATCAAGGGGTGATGCTGTTGCAGTGGTGACATGGGGAAGGGATGTTGGAGGGTGATGTTGGGGTATTACTGAGGGGTAACATCAGGGAGTGACGCTGAGAGGTGATGACGCCGGGAGTGATGTTGGGTATTGGTGGGATTTAATATCAAGGAGTGATGCTTGAGGGGAGATACTGGAGTGACAGTGGTGCTGGAGGGATGTTAGAGGTGATACTGGTGATATTAAGCAGTAACAATTGTTAGGAGGTGCTAATGTTGGGGTGGCACTAGGGTGATGTTAGGAGCGATGGGGTATCACTGGGGTGACCTCAGGGAGTGATGTTGGGGGGTTGCGCTGGGGTGACGTTGGGATGACCTTGGATGATAACAGGGAGCAAAGTTGGGGGGGTGATGTTGGTGTCACTTGGGGCTTTCAACAGGGAATGATATTGCAGGGTGATACTGGAGTGATGTCGGGCTATTACTGGGGGTGACGTTGGAGTGATGCTGCAGGAGGCAAGCAGGAATGATGTTGAGGTGACACTGGATTAATATTTGGCAGTGATGCTGCAGGGTGATGCTAGAGTGACATTAGGGGGGATATTTATTGTTGGGGTATCTCTAGGGGATGACATCATGGAGTGACATTGTTTGGAGGATGCTGAAATGATACAGCTGTGACATGGGGGGGACATTTTTGGGTTGTCATGAGTGATGTTGGTGGGTGGTATTGGGTATCACTTAGGGGGGACATTGTGGGCAGGTGGTGTGGAGTGACATTGGGCTGATATGAGGCATGACTGTGGGGGGTGATGTTGGGGTGTACCTTCAGGGTGACATTGGGGTCAGGTTGTGTGGCTGACATGGGGGGGGGGGTGTCATTGTTGGGTGGTGATGGGGGATCACTGGGGTTGACATCAAGGAGTGATGCTGGGGTGATGTTGGGGGTATTGCTGGGGGGTGTCATTGCTGGGGTGATGCTGGAGGTGACCTGGCTGCTTGTCCCCACAGCCTCAGTGAAGCTCCAGAGATGCTGGGTGACAACACGGTGACACAGAGCATCCCCATGCACTACAGGGTGGGGATGGTGGCCACCTGATGAGGTGTGAGAACACTCCTGGATTCCCCTGCACGCCACAGTCCCCAAAGGGGTCCCTGGAATGGGAACACCCCTGTGGTCCACATGGGAAATGGGATGGGATGGGGGGGGGGGGGGCACGACAGGCATGGGGTTTGTGGAATGGGGGGCGTTTTGGGTACCAGATGTGAAGTCTGAGTCACATCCCATCTGGATGTGGGCTGTAACCAGGAACTCACACTGCAAACCACATAAGCAGACCCCTCAACTATGATAACAAAAAGCCCAAATGCCCCAAATTCAGACCCAGAACAGTATGATCCATCGCACCATACCTCAGTGTAAGCTTCATGGACCCCCAGACAGCCCCATATCCCCAAAACAGCCAAAAAGCCTATGCCCAAAGTACAAAGTATGCACTACTGTTGACAAAGCATTACACATGTGCCAGTTCAGGCACTGCATTATGCATGCGCCAGTTACGGACCAGCACTTTGCATGCACCAGTTTTGGCACTGCACTACGCATGTGCCAGTTTCGACACGGCACTACACATGCGCCAATTGAGGCACATTACTATGCATGTGCCAATTCCTGCACTGCCCTACGCATGCATCACTTATCGCATTGCTCTACACATGCACCAATTCAGACACACCACTACGCATGTGCCAATTCAGGCACAGCACTATGCAGGTGCAAGATCTGACACATCATCACTATGCATGTGCCAATTCAGACACGCTTCTGTGCATGTGCCAGTTCTCACACTGCAATATGCATGCGCCATTTCAGCCAGTGCAAGACGCATGTGGTATTTCAGGCACACTGGTACACATGCGACAATTCAGGCAACTCACTACGCATGCGCCAGTTACGGCACACCACCACGCATGCGCCATTTCAGGTACGCCACTACACATGAGGAATTCTAGCACCGCACTACGCATGTGCCATTTCAGCCGCTGCACAACACATGCGCCAATTCAAATGCTGCATTACGCATGCGGCAGTTGCAGCACATCACTACGCATGCACTAGTTCTGGCACACCACCACGCATGTGCCAATTCAAGCACTTCACTACGCATGCGCCATTTCAGCCACCGTACGACGCATGCGCCGATTCAAATGCTGCGTTACGCTTGCGCTATTTCATGCACCGCACTACGCATGCGCTAGTTCAGCCAGTGCACTACGCATGCGCCGTTCTAAGGGCTGCACTACGCATGCGGCAATTCTGGCACATCAGTACGCACGCGCATGTTCCCGCACTCCACCACGCATATACCAGTTATAGCACAGCACTAGGCATGCGCGAGTTCCAGCCTGGCATTACACGTGTGGCGTTTATGGGACAGCACTACGAATGCGCGAGATACGGCACAACACTACGCATGCGGCAATTCAAGCACTTCACTACGCATGCGCCATTTCAGCCACTGCACGACGCATGCGCCAATTCCGGCACTGCTCTACGCATGCGCCAGATCTGACACAGCACGACGTATGCGGCAGTTGCTGTACATCACTACACACGTGTCAATTAAACAGCTCACTACACATGTTCGAGTTCCAGCAAAGCATGACGCTTGCATCCATCACTGCATTACGCACGCACCAGTGCTGACATAGCATTACACATGTGCCAATTTTGGCACATCACTGCACATACGCCAGCTCCAGCATGAGCCAATTCAGGCACAGTACTATGCTTGCGCCAGATCCGTCACTGCATTATGCATGTGCCCATTCCGGAACAGCACTACGCATGCGTTCATCTTGACAAGTTAATACTCAGGTGCCAGTGTGCACACCGCACTTACACATGCGCAAATCTTGGCGCCTTACTATGCATGCTC
This sequence comes from Lagopus leucura, assembly GCF_019238085.1. Lineage (NCBI taxonomy): Eukaryota > Metazoa > Chordata > Aves > Galliformes > Phasianidae > Lagopus > Lagopus leucura. Next base: position 14,400 of record NW_024962275.1, read on the forward strand.
CAGTCTTGATACACCACTATGCATGCACAGGTCTTGACAAGGTTATATGCATGTGCTAGTGTCATAACAGTCCTACACATGCACCAGTCTCAGCACACAACTGTGCATGCGCCTTTTCCAACACCCCACTATGCGTGCACCAGACTTGAGAAAGCATTACGCATGTGCCTGTTTCGAGACAGCAGCACGCATGTGCTAGTTTCATCATATCACTACGCTTGCGCTTGTCCCTGCATGACATTGCACATCTGCCTCACGCTATACTCCACTACACATGCACTAGTGTTGGCACAGAAGTACTCATGCGCTTGTCTGGGCATTGTAGCACGCATGTGCAGCTTCCGGCACAGCACTATGCATGCACCTGACTCGGCAATGAACTGCGCATGCACCACTCCTGGCAAGGCATAACTATGCATGCGCTAGACGGTATACGTCACTACACATGTGCCATTTTTGGCACAGTACTACACATGTGCTAGAACGGACATTTGACTACGCATGCGTATTTATGGATACACGATTACGCATGTGCATGTCTATGCACCACAGGACGCATGCGCTTATTCTGTCATGTTACCACACGTGCCGTTACTGACTCACGCTTTCTACACATGTGCGTCTGCCAGCATAATTGTATGTATGCGTTTATGTTGTCAATACTCATGTGCAAGCGCGACACAGCACTATGTATGCGTTAGTCTGGGCTCATCAGTATGCACGCGCCAGTTTCAATGCACATCACTGCAGGATGCATGTGCTATTACCATAGTAGTTTACTATGCATGCACTTGATGTTTTACACAGAGCTATGCATTCAAAGTGCCTGGAGCAGCTGTATGCATGCACTTTATATCTGTAGCAGCACTACGCATGCGCCCTTCTGTTATAGCACTACCCATGGTCTTCTCCTATCTCATGACTACGCATGCGCTATTCCCAGCACTTCACTACACGTGCTGTATTCCCTGCTGCTGGCGGGCATCTGATGGTCATGCGCAATGGTGAGCCAATGTAGTTCCACGAAGGGCGCAGGGGCCACTGGGAGCAAAACCGTTTTGTTCCCGGGATGGGCACGGCTGCAAAACTCCTCAAGGAAAGAGACAATGGGCAGTCTGACTTGGAAGCAAGGAGAATATCGCTGGATCGGCAGTCCAGTAACTCCGTGTTCGCCCGCATCTCAATGGCTTCTATACACGGGTGTCCGCTATACGTTTCAGAGCGCATGCGCACTCTTGCCTGGAGGACTAAGCATAGTAACGATTGGCGGATTAGCTGCGTAGAGCGACGAGGACGTACTTAAGCCATTTCCGCATGGTTGAGGCATCAGAGACGGCCGCAGTTCCGCGGAATGGTCACACGGTGGCAGCGGAGACCGCGGAAACTATTTTTCCGACGGGATTGACGCAAACCTGCGGCACTCCTTGGCGGTCCGTTCTCCTTCACGGGAAAAACACAAAGTTAGAAGAGGAAGCGTGGGGGAAAAAAAAAAGAAGAAAAAAAAAGGTGATGAAAATCAAGGAAAACTTATCCAAATCCAGGAAACCTGTGCTAAGTGCCAGGGGAAGCGGCATAACCCGCCGCGAAGTAGCGCCCCAGCCACCGTCCATCGCCCGTCGCTGAGCGGGGCGTGTCCTGGGACGATGTGCGCGGCGCGCGACCCTCCTTCCCGGGGAAGAGGCGCGGATAGAAAGCTTGCTGTCCTCAGCCCGTGGGTCCGTCGTGGCCGGCAGAGCCCTCGGCTTGTGAAAGCAAGGGTTGCTGGCAAAGATGCATTGCGAGGGAGTAGTTACTGGATGTTGAGTTTTGCCGGTCGGTCTGTTGCCGCATCATTGTATTTTAGCCGTTTAGCAGTTAGTACCTCTTGAGATAGTTGTTGGATGCTGTAAATCACTAAAATCTGCATTTTATTTGGCCTTGTGCATGATGTGTAAGAAGTGTTCTTTCTAAATCAATTTCTAATTCATCCAAGTTGGGATATGTTTTTCCTTGGACAACTTGCATCCACCTACTTTGTGCCTGTTTGTGCAGTATCAAAATACATCTGAGTGCCTTTTATTTGAACCACAGATTCTTTCCTCTTCATATCCTTAAACATCCAGCTTACTGGAATATCAGTAAGTACTTCACACCTTCTATTAAAATTCATCAATAAATAAGGCATTTTGTTAAGATCATGTGACAAGCAGAAAGGTAGGGTGACATCAGATGACTACATGTATTAGTTTAATGCAAATTAAGTGATGTAAGATGTGCATGTGGTCTTGTAGTTTGATTTGCAGCTGAACTTTTCTATCAGTAGATATGGCTTTTTTTTTTTTTTCTAGTATATGAACATTGTGTATCATAAGGATTATTTTCTTAATTAAATTCACAAATCATCTTTGGATGAACTTCAGATATAATTTCTTCTGGAAGCCTAAGTTAAAGTTAAGAAATATGGGTAGCAGCAGAACTATGTTTTTCTTTTGTTGTCTCCATTTGTGTTGTGATTTGTGAGCAATCTCCTGAAGGATTTCAACATTTTAAGTTTCAAGATAGGTGACTTCGGTTAAATAATAATAATAATAATAATAATAATAAATTTTTAAAAAGCATATTCTGTCTTTACATCTTCTTCTTCCATATAGTGAAACTGCAAAGTCACAGACTGAAACAGTGATTGAGCACCTGGTGGGAAGGCAGGGCCAGCCCAGGTGAGCTCAGGTGTATGCAATGCAATGGACTGAGGGACCAGAAGAAGTGGATCCCTCACTTAAGGGTTGGCAGTGGAGGTGAGGGTATCTCATTTTTGCTTCTGTTTCATGCGCTGGCCACACAGGTACAGAGTGCAAGTGGAACAAACCCTGCAGACTCTAAGGAGAATTGAAGTAGGAGAGCAGTTGCAGAGGGGTAGAGAGGAGACATGCACTCTGAAGCAGGGGAGGCCTTGCTGGCTCTGCCTATTGCATCCACTGCTGGTATGTTCCTTCTCCTTTTCAGTGGTTTGCTGTCTCTAAAGGGTCAGTAAGTTGCAGTGCAATTGCTTGGCCTGCTTGCCGCTTACTGGGATTATCTAAAATGGATTACTTTTGTGTGTGTGAGGGTGTGTGTACTGAATAGCACTCATAAACCTCTGTGCTGCTCTGAGTGCATAGTTTGTTTGTCTGTCTTCCTGAGACATCCTGTCTCTCAGATCCAACACTTGGCCCAGACCTCAACCCCCATAGGAGCTGTAAAGATAACTGTATTAATACCCAGTGTAACAATAATCCTAACCTTTACCCTGACACTAAAATAATATTTAACTCCAAGTGTAACAATAAAAATCATGCTAAAAGTTTATAGTAAAAGTAACCTTAACCCTAATCATAATTCAAAAAACAATCATTAACATAACCGTAATCTTAACCCTAAAAGTAACATTAATCACAGCCCTAATGACCCTAACAGTAATTCTAATAAGCCTTACCCTAAAAAATCCCTGAAAATTATCCAGAAAAGTCACTGGTAGAAATAGCACTGGTAGTAATTGCAATCCTAAGGGTAACTCTAACTTCAGTGCTAATGTTATGCTAATCATAATAGTAATGTAGAGTTAGGGTAGGTTAGCTACCCTGTGCATGCTGCACAGTCCCTTCAGTATTGCATTGCCTATTAAATGCAGGTGGCACTGGAGAAGCACATTGCTCCCGGGCGGCAGAAGGACTGCAAGAACAGTTTTCCGTCTTGCCTTGAAAACAGCAGGAAGGCTGAATTTCCTAGAATGCCCTGAAACTCAACTTTGCTGCCTGCTAGTAGCTCAGATAGGTAACAGCAAAACATAAACTCAAGTGCACATTCATTATGTAGTGTGGCGTGCTCTGCTTTCCCCAGAGCTCATTACTTTATGGTATCCCACTGGCTTGGCATAGATTTGTCCATTGCACTACCCTTGCTTTCCCCGAGTGTTTTCCTTGCTTTGGCCTATTTTTTATCTTCCTTAATGTTTCTCAAACGTTGCTCGTCAGGATTTCAGTATTCATGAAGAAAATACTGCCTACAAGAGGGCTATCCAGTCGGGCTGTAATGCATCTCCTCATGCCTTTGATCTCTCACTGGGATACGGGAGCATAGAAGCAGATTGTAGGGCGGGTCAGACTGGGAGGGAGGCAATTCCCTTGGTGGAGTCTGAGAGGTGGGGCCAGAGCCCAAACCTGAGTAAAGCAAAGGCCGCCGGGGTTTGCGGGTCTTGGCTGGGGTTCCATTCATACAACGCCAGCTCCCTTTGCGGCCGGCGCTAGAGACCCGCGGGCTCTAGGACCTGGGCTCGGCAGCCTGCGCCATGGTGCGCGGCGGAAAGGCCCTGGGCTGCCGAGCGCCACACCGCCGCGCGGCCTCCGCCCCTGGTCTCCGTGGCCGCGCGCTCGCCTGGCCCGCCCGAGCAGGGAGCGCTGGGGCGCCGCGGCGCAGGTTTGTCCTGATGCCGTTGTCAGATGCGCAGGGCAACTTCACCGCCAGTTGCTGCTGGTGCCCGGCGCCTCTCAGAGTCCTCTGGTAACTACCTGTCAGCGGCTGCCATTCCGGTAGCGCGGGCTGTGGGCGGGCCGCGGGCGCGGCGCGGCCGGGCGACCCTGTGATGGAGCTGCCTGAGGGCGGCCAGGCAGGCGGGTGACGGCAGTTGTTGCCCGAAAGGGGCAGACAAGCTGCGCGTGCTCACTGCTAATCGGCAGCGGCCTTCCCGACTTGGTGATGACCCTGAAGCGTGAGACGAGAGAGAAAGTGGCTTCGGGTATGGGTTTAAAATAAACCAACAAAGAGAAGATCTAACCCGAATGAGGTCTGTGGGTGAACCAGAGAGGCTTTGATTAAGCTGTGCTTCCAACTGATAACATGAATATATGTATATATATACAAAATATATTCAGTTGAGTTGCGTACATATTCTCAGAGACATAAGAAACGCTTGCCTGCAGGAAAAGAGAGTCTTTTTATTTTTCTTTACATATTGCAAAAGTGTCGTTTGAAATGCATAAATGACTTTTACCATTTGGAAAATTTAGGATGTTTTTAAAATGAATATATTTCATTGTTTTCTTAAAATTACTGTTTTCTTAAAAATGGAGTTTATTATGTGAATTTTCCAAAGCATTTGAGAAGATAATTACTTTTGTTCTACTTATGTAAGATAATGTGTTCTTTGTTTTTTTTTCCCCCCTAGAAGAAAATACAGTTTAGTGGTCTTTTATTTTTCCCTTCCATAAGCTACACGCTTTGTTTATTAACCTTCCTAAAAAAATGAATGAAAGCTTACCCCCGTGTTGAAATTTAATTATCTATTTAAAAAACAAGCATCATGGGTTAGGATTTCTTTGATTTACTGGGTTTTGTTTGGATCTGCATCCCTTATTGCATCAGCTGTGAAATTGCAGAAGCACTTTTTTTTTTTTTTTTTTCCTAAAAGAGCTTTCTGGTCTAGAATACTAAACTCTCTGTCAGCTACAGAGAATGTGCCTTTCTGTTTGGTGTTGAAAGTGAAGGCTACACTTCAGAGGATGTTATTATAGTACTTCTCTTTCCTTACTTCTAAGTAGAAATTTTAATATTTATTTATTAAGGGCCTGGAGCATCTCCCATATTCATTTCTAAGAGTCTGTGATAACTTCCAAAGTGTATTCCCTGTCTGCAAGATGCTGAGTCAGAATTTTGTTAGGAAGACTTGTTTCACATGGCCTTAATAAAAATAATGAGGAGTCTTTATTTTAAGAGAAGTATAGCACAATTTGAAGTTGCTGAGACTACAGGTATCACGAATCTGGTGAATTAAGCCCTTTATTGGTCTTTATGTAAATCATACAAAATGGAATGCTATTACAAAGGCAGAATTAGATTAAGGAAACTATGGAAATTAAACAGAAAGTAATGAGTTTTTTTGATGTTTAAGATTTATTACACTTTGAGTCAAAAAATCATTGAAGTGATGGCATAATACAGAAATCTGATGTGCTGATCTTTTTCATTCAGAGCGTCTGTGTTTGGATTCTATCCTAGCTGGAATTTTTAAGTGCTGTTGAATTTCATGCACATTTCACAGACTCAGGCTTTCAGGAGACTACTTAGAAAGGTATTGATTAACAAAAAAAAACTAGTTTGAAGAGTTAAAGTGAGAATCTTCCATAGTGTCATAATTTCTAGAGTCCATGCAGAGGCAAGGTTCCTTTCTATTCTGTTTAAAACAGAGGTGATTGTGTTTAAAACATTGATATTTTCATTTTAGGATGACAGGGAGGTACCACAGAGCAAATATTTGAGTGAATGCATGCGTTCATTTTAACTATTTTATATGTGTTGTGCAGAAGGAAAGAGGAATAGGGTAAATGACAACTTCTTTGCAGTGAAAGTAAAATAATTTAAGTAATGTTGTGTGTCATTATTTCTATAGAAGTACATCCTTCTGAAGGAGCACGAGATGTGAAATCTTGTTTATGGCAAACTTGTAAAGCAATGGAGATACTCAGGAAGAAGGAAAATTGTGGTTTAGTACAAAATGTTGAGTAGGGTTGATGTTATTTTTTTCAGTACAGAGTTTTGTTTCTCTAGTATAGAAGCTACCTTGAAGCTGTTTTACTGGCAGTGTATATTCTTGTTCATTAGGATGCTTTGATATACCAGCAGTCAGCCTTGAGTTTCAAGTGTTATTTGGTGAAAATTAATTTCTGTTGGCATGTAGAATATATAAATACTGGTTTGCAATAAACCTGTTTGTGGTTACTGGTTGGATTTGTGTTATGAAATTTAAGTTATAATGTAACTAACTTCCGTACATGTAGTCTGCAAAAAAATTAAGGTATTCTTTACAAGGCATTATTTTATAAGGCTAAAAACAATTTTTTCCATTGACTTCTAAAACTGGAAGATCTTTCCCATACACAGGAGATAATCCTTCAATAACAAAAGCAACATTTAGTGATACTTTAGTTAACAACTAAATGCAAAGCATTGTTTACAGTACTTAGCCATTTATCTTCCTGTAATGTCTTGCTTGTAGACATAAGTTTTAATTTTTAAAAAGAAAGTTGTAGCCACTAAAGTGCAGATTCTTGCTGGCTTTGAAGATTAGTTTGGGTGGTGACTCTCCTGTCCAAACATGAATAGTAAAATCAGAATAGTGTATCTAATGAGGTGAGATTATTTCCTAAGTTGGTAAATGTTATTATTTTAAATTTGATGTCATTATTTCTGTCTGAAAGAACTATGACATGCTACAATTATCTACATATATGAAGGAAAAAGCAGTGTGCAGGAGAAAGCATGAAGAGATGTTACTCCAGAAGTATCCCACACAGGGAATTCTTACTCTTTTTTGGCCCTGGAGTAAAATGAAAACAATTATTTAAATTTTGTTCATTGAGCATCATATTCATATCATATCACTTAGACGCAGTCGTTGGATGCCTGCAGCTTACGATTCTTCCTCTGACTTTCAGACATTGGGTATTACTTGGGGACAGCGATATGCTTCTCTATAACAGCAGACATTTTTATGTGAGAGGCTGAGCGAATAGATAAAGCTTCTCCTGTGTGGACTTGAGACGGCAGCTGCCGAACTGCCAGTGCTTGGCCGACAGCAGAGCCCGTGTTTCTCGCACCGCACCTCTCGCTGCGAAGGGCGGGCCGCTCGCCTCCGATTAGGACTACAGCTCCCGGCGGTCTTCGCGGCGGCGCGACCAGCAGCGCGGAGTCTGAGCAGCTCGCGCAGCATAGCGGGCGCGCGCGCGAGGCGCCTGTGCGTCCGGGCAGCGGGATGTGTGAGAGGAGATCTCGTCGTCTCTCTCGAGCGAGACGCGACGCTGGAGCGGTGAGGTCCTGGCCTCGCCGCCTGCATGGAGCTGAGCAGCGCAGAGGCGGTGTCCACCCGTTTCCTCGGCCTTACTCAGCGGTACTGGAGCCAAAGAGGCGGCTCGGGCGGGGCGCGGCGTTCCGAGGGCCCGCGCTGCCGATGACGGAGAGGCGGTGTTGTGTTCGTACTGTGCGGGGGGCCTGGGGATGGGGGCTGACGGGCTTTCGAGGAATAGTGCTGCAGGCTCCCGGCCGGCACTCAGCGGAGCGCTGCGAGCCCCGGGACTCGGCCACTTGCTCTGGGGTTGCTGCTGGTGGCGTGAGCGGAGCCGGACGGGTCGCCCGCGGGCCAGTTATTTCGCGTGCTTATGTCTGTGCCCGCCTCTTCAATGAAAATGGATTAACCAGTACGATATGTCGAAGGGCTGGGAGGTAAAGACGTGTAAGTAAGGAGACAGCAGAGTCAAAGAGGGCATGCAAGCTGTGACTTTGTTATCAAGTAGTTGTAACATGCAAGCTCACCTTTTTCTGTCGCATCTCCTCCCCCCAAACCTCCTCCATGTAAAGTGCTTTCAGGTGTCAAAGTCCTAAGATGCAAGGCACTTGATGCTTGAGTGGTAAAAATACATGCCTTTTAAGTGTGGGTTACAGAATATATGAAAACTTGCTTTGCCATTTGGCTTTCGGACTGTTAAAGTTTGTAGGAGTTTCTGATGAAATGAGCGGAAAGCTTGTCCTCTTTCCTCTTCCTCATCTATTAGGATACAAAACCTTTGTTTATAAACAAGTGAGAGAGGGAAATAGAGTTTGCTGTACGCACTGCACAAATGTGTTTAAACTGTTTTGTTTGATTTCTTGTTTCTCATATATATTAAAACGCATGGCGATATAAGTAAACTAACTTATTAAGGCAAATAAGTCTGAGCCACAGGGAAGCTAGCATATATTTCAGTGCTGGCTGTATTTGCCCTAATACAACAATAGCTATATTTGAAACTGGCATAACTGGAACAAAGTATTTTTCTAGCATAGATCAGGTCGAGACAGAGGAAGGATGTAAGCTATACTGAAGAAAATTAGTAAGAAAAGCTAATAGTAACTACAGCATATTTTTTAAATGAGATGATATGAGAAGTCAGAGAGTTGATGAGAAAAATCTCTAGTAACCAAGAATGGAAAGCTGAAGAATGTGCACACTGGAATTCACTGTGGAATATGTGCAGTTATGCAAATAACATGATAATCTATATTTTGTCTTTTCATAAATTAAGGTGCTTAGCTTTGCCAAGGTTGTCTATTTAGCATTTATGTGAGTGCAAGATTCTGCTTCTAATTGCTTAATATGAAGTATGGTAGGAAGCAGTTGGGTTGATGAGTACCAAAGACTACCTTTCAGGTGTAATTCTGATGTGAAAAGGATAGTGTGTGAAAGTTATACATGTTTTAGCCATTTTGAATCAGGATGCAGAAGGATACGACTATTATTGCAAAAGCACTGATGGATAACTGTTACTGACTTGCATGACAATGTATGTGGTGGTGAGCATGAAGAGTTCTTTTTGATCCTGTCTGAAAGCTGTTTGAAAAAAAGTGCATCTTTTGTTTCCTCAGACTGTTACAGAATTTATTTGCAACCCTTAAAATAAGTATATTGAGCAAACAGGAGTTGAATGCACCCTTAGTTAGTTAGTTAGTGATATTAAACTGAAAGGTGCTGTTTACTCCCTAGAAGTATGGGAGGCCTTCTTGGGTTCTAGGTATGTTGGAGCATTGGCAATCAGCACTGGCACGATATTCAACAAAGATAAATGCTAGGTGAAGTAATGCCGGTCGCAGACTGGGAAATGGGTGGCTAGAGAGCAGCTCTGCAAAAGAGATCTGGGGTTGCTGATTGTCAGTGGGCACAACATGAGTCAGTGGTGTACACTGGGAGCCAAAAGAGCAAACTGCGTTTTAAGATTAAATGCAGCAGAGACAGCTGGTGAAAAGGGATGATTCTCCCACTGTATTTTAATATTGGTGCGGCTTCACCTTGAACATGGAGTTCAGTTCTGGGCTCCACAAAGTAGAAAAAAGACTGTTAAGATAATTGAATGCATCCAGAGAAGGGCAACAAAGCTGATAAAAGGGCTGGAAGTTGTGTGCTGTGAGGACAGACAGAGAACACTCAGGTTGTCTAGTCTGGAGAAAAGAAGGCTACTAAGAACTAAGAAGTTACTTCCATTGCTCTTTAAAACATCCTGAGGAGTGGAAGCGGAGAGTGAGGTGACGATCTGTTCTTCCTGGTAACCATAGCAGTGGCACAAAACTGTGCCGTTAGAGGTTTAGACTGGATACTTGAATAAATCTCTTTACTGTGAGAGTGATCAGGCACTGTAACGGGCTTCTTAGTGAGGTCATTAATGTTCCATGTCTGTTGGTGTTCAAGAGGCACTTGGATAGTACCCTTAATAATACAATCAACTTTTTGTTATTGTGGAAATGGAAAAAAAATTAAAAATAAAAAATTCCAATAACCATACTCAGACTGTTACTTCCCAGGCTCTTTATTATGGGATACTAGGCATATATGTTAATATCTATTTTACATTTTTGTATTTCTAAATTAACTGTTTTGAAGTCATGCCCTCCTTTGCTTTGATAACCTATGCTTTTGTTACCTTAGTGTACTCCTCTGTTATATACCTGTAACAATTTTCTTGTTGTACAATGTTTATTTTTGAATAACACTTTGTATTTTACTTCTGAAGCTTTTAATTAGCATCTGACCATATTATCTTTGCAGAATTAATATGCTGTGAGAGGAGTTCAACTTTAAGTCTGCTGAAGTATAGGATTTAGTTTGTGGGTATGCAGATAGCTGTAAAATGCCATCATAATTCTCCAATTTTATTCTTCAGATAATTCATACGATGACACTTTTCTCTACTTTCATCCACTTTGAGATTAGCTTTTACTAAGGCAGGAAGGAGTTTAATTTTATAAACTCAGCGTACTTTTTTTTTCTGTTTTGTGGACCTATCACAATTTATGAAACTCTCTGAAAATTACCCGGGTGTGGATGATGTTATTGAAAGCACAGTAGACTGGTGATTCCCTTTGTGGTGACTTTGGAATTTGTGTTGTGTCTGGAATTAGGTCAGCCCCATAAAACAGTTTCCTCACTGCTAGGCTTCCCCAAAACTTGACAAGATTTACTGTGTTAGTGACTCTTACTGGTTTTTCTTTTTTCGCTTGGTGACAGGATGAGGGGAAATGATTTTAAACTGGCAGAGGGTAGGTTTGAGTGAGATGTTGGTTAGAAATTCTTTACCGTGAGGGTGGTGAGACACTGGAACAGGTTGCCCAGAGATGTTGTAGGTGCCCGCACCCTGGAAGCATTCAAGGCCAGGCTGGATGGGGCTCTGAGCAACTTGGTCTAGCGGAAGGTATCCCTGCCAACCCCTCTGCTGTAGGAATTAGATGATGTTAAAGGTCCATTCCAACCCAAACCATTCTATGAATCTGTGTATTTCTTCACTTAGTCAGAGACTGAACTTAGAATTTCAAAGGTCAGCAACAGCAAAGTCTGCTCATCTACCACCATTACTGACAGCGGCAAATGCTTGTTGATTAAAATTGCTTTTACAGTAATTTGCAAGCACACTTAGCCACAAAAATGAATTGTACAGAACAAAAGCAGTACACAGAGAAAATCCTAGCACTACATTTATCCAACTTTTCTGTAAAAGTCAATATATTATGTAAAATACTTAGTGTCTTAAAATATATTGCAATTGAGGTATTCAGTTTCCTTCATGAAGTATATGCCAAGTTTCACATGAGTTGCAGAATGCAGGAACTTAAAACCTAATGCATGGAGTACAATTTCTGATCCATGCTTTCCAAATTCTTCCCAAGATGTGAGAAGAGGCTTAATCCTGTATGAAATTAAACTTGAGAACTCCTTGTTCTACATGGAAGAAAAAAAAAAAAAATCAGATGTCCCTATTTTTGTCTGTTTGTTTAAGATTGTTTCATCTGTCTTGATGTGTGAGCTGGATGGGTGCACAATAATGTTGACCAAAACTGGCTGAATGGCGGGGCCCAGAGTGTTGTGGTCAGTGGTGCAAAGTCTAGTTGGAGACAAGTGACTAGTTGAGTAGTCTAGGAATCAATCCAACTGTGTTTGACATCTTCATTAATGATTTGGATGTCTGGGCAAAATGTACCTTCAATGAGTTTGCAGGTGACAAAAAAAAAAAAAAAAACAACTGTGCAGTGGCAGATAAACCACAGGATTGTGCTGCCATCCAGAGACTTCAACAAGTTGGAAAAGTGGACTAACAAATATCTCATGACAAGACAAGATGCATTTGACCCCTTAGAGTGCGAGAGCTGCTTTTGTTTAAAGATCAGGAAGCATTTTTTGTGTATGGATAATAGAGCACTGGTACAAGCTGCCCAAAGAGTTCTTTCTCTCCTTTTTGTCTGCTTCTTTTTTTGCAGTGGGGAAAAAGGAGGAGTTTTTGTTTTTGGTTACAGCGCAAGCTTTTTGGACCACAGGCTTCAATGTTTATTTTCTGTCAGATAAGATTCCTTAATATTTGTGTCTATGAAAAAGTGCATCATAGGTAAGGTCAAATGTAGTTGGTTTGGTGGCAAGGGCAAGGATCCAAGCTCTTTTTTTCTTTTTTTTTCTGTTGCGGACTTTTCTCTACTGTGCATATTCCCAGTATGAGATTGTACTGTTTTCTTGGAAGGTGTTTCATTGTGATCCTCGGGAAACTTAAGATTATTGACTGTTCACGTTCAAAATAAGTTTGTTGTGCAGGTCACCAAAAGCTGAAAGCTTAAGTTATTATATTTGTGTTTATGTATGTTTTGCTAGTGGACGAGGTAAGCACAAAGGTCTCAGACACCGAGTTAAAGAAGTGTGTTTACTTAAGTTTAAAACAATGAGTTAATAAATGAAATTATGCAGCAAGAATAAAACAGAACAAGGCAGTGCAACTAACTGTTACTACGTGAGGATAGTGATTAAGAAATACACATTTCCAATTGCCCTAATACTTTACCATTATTCAGATCCCCAGCTGCTGGGGAGCCCCGGTTACAGCCAGGATTTAGAGCCTTTTCCAGCAACTGGGAGGTTCTGTGCAGTGCACCCACTCTTAGGTGAGGTCTCCAGATTTGCTGCAAGGGAGTCCAGCTTTTAAACTGTTGAATAACCAAGTTTACTTGACAATTAGGTGGAAACATCTGGTTTCATTCTCCCTTTGGATTTCACCTAAAGCCTGGCCAGGGCTCAAGGAGAAGTCAAGTACGTTTGTGTACTCATAGGCCTTGAAACAATGCTTCTAAACAAGGAAAGGTTAGTACGTTCCAGTAGTGCTTTAGCTAAGCTACATCTCTTGCTAATGAGATGTTTTGTTCAAGATACGTATTTCACTAATGATCGCACATATTTTACTAATGTTCAGATACTGATGATACATAACGCTGGGTTGTGGGATTCATCTGAGGTCAACTTTGATTCCAGGACTAGCGTTCAGCTGTTAGTTCTTCAACGTAATTATGTTTCCAACTGAGTAATTGTTTTGGAGCTTTTTAAAATCGAATCTAATGTGGATTATCCTCAGTTCCTATAGGCGACTGGTTTTATTGCTATTGTGGAATGTATGTGTACCTTAGACATCAGAACTGTGGCTTCATTGCCTTCAGAGGCAATAGAGTCATTTTAATTGGAAAAAAAAAAGATCTCCATTAAAGCTGACAGTAGAGTGAATTGAAAGTAAGTTTGGAAATATGATGGTGTGACTGAGTTGCTAGCTTTGGCACTAATTAGTCAAAATTCTTGTTGTACTTGCATCTAAATATTTATTTTGCTTTAACATGTACAACTATGCCTTCTGTTACAAATATGGGAGGATTAGTGTCTATAGTTGGAGGTGTTTGCCCTCTGTTTTGAGCTTGCGAAATACATGCTGATTTGCTTAATGAGATGTAATGTTGTAAGATGGTAAATGCTAGTGCATGTAGACTTTGAATGTGAAATTCAATGTCTCCTTTTGCTTGCATGACAGTTTTATCTTTGTTATAGGTGGAGAAAACCTGTCAATGCTGTTCCTTTGTTACGCTTTTGAATTAAAACAATTGTTTAATTGCTGTATATAGTCTAAAAAAAAAAAAGAGTTTCTGGAAAAAAAATATTTAGCAGCATGCTGAGCATAGCTTATTGAACATAGTGCAGTTGTCCTGTTTGAAGCACAAAGTTTTGCATTTATAAACCACTTTGGAATTCCAAATTGGTCACATCATGACTAGATATTTAATTTAATAGTAGATTTTGCTTACAGTCAAGACACAGAGATTTCTGTTCTTTTGGCAGTAGTATGAAAGCCAGACTGCAATGGCTGCTACACTGTGCACATTGTAGGGAGTTTTCCCTGCAATAACAAGCTTACGCACTGGAAACCTTGTTCAGCAGGGATGGCTTTTGTTCATGGTAGTGTGTAGGGTTGCATGAGATCTAGGGCTTGTTGAATGTGTATACTGATGAAGCATTTCTGTTCCAGCTCAGTCTCTGAAGATCTTGGTTGCAGACGTGGAGAGTTCAGCAGGAAGCACTATGGATCCGTGGAGCTTGTAAGTTTGTTTGCCCATCCTTTAATTTAAACAGCTTTTAATGTGGAATTCAAATCCTTTTCATTTCCAGGTAAAAAATTGCATCTAGTTTGGAAAATGCTTATTCTAAGCTGGACTAGAAAAATTAAAGGGTAGTAAAAAGAGACTTCAGAACAGCTGTGTGAGGTGTGTGCTATGTAATCTTTTTACAACCTTACTTGGGAAGCTTTCATTTTAATGGGCACAAAATATTATGTAAATATCCTGTTTACACCACTACCCCTCAAACCTTCCCCCCCCCCCCCCCCCCCCCCCAAAAATTCAGAAACATTGAAATTGATCTATGGTTCCTCCTGTAAGTTGAAAACTGCAAAATATTATGTTTCTATTTGATAAGGCATGTGCAATTATTCAAGTTAAAAACTGTGTGCTTGCCTATGTGTTAACGTAAGCATGCATGTGTCTGATTTTATGTGTACTTGCCTCTGTGTACTGGGAAGGAAAGAACTAAAAGAACTAGGTTAGGGTCTGCTAGATGAGTGTATAGCTCTCCCATTCGTGTATCCTTAGAGTTATATTTGGATCATTGCAAATCTGTAGTCAGATGGGTAGCAGCTGTGCTGATTCCCCTGTGAGTTTTGATAGGACACCTGGAAGAAAAAGAAACCCAGTAAGATTCAGTTGCTGATCATATGGATATTTTTGGAACTAGAAACTCTATCTTAAACTCTCTCATAGCTTATATCTAGTGATGCTGATGGAGCTATTCAGAGAGCTGGACGATTCCGTGTGGAAAATGGCTCCGCTGATGAGGTAAGTGGTTAAACATATGTAAAGCTGAAAAAATAATTCAGTTTCAGTTTCTCAACCGGAAGAAGTAGTTACAGTCAATTACTAGGAGAGTGATCTTGAAGGATGTTAAATAATATGAAAATGTAAGAATCCAAGAGGAGGGAAATGGTGTTTGTTACCCCCCAAGATTAGCTTAAGTATTTGTTTAGGAGTACACAATCTCAGCAATTTAATTTTTAAGGAAAGAGATGATATTTCCTTTTTTTTTGTAATACTTTGCTCAGCTTATGAAATTAGAAGAAAAATATTCATTTTATCCTCTGCAGTCCCTAATTCACCATGTTACACCAGTGTCCCCTTTGTGCTTGTTTTGTTGGTTTTTTTTTTTGTAAGTTTTTCCTTGGTGTGATGAAGGTATAGCATCTTTTTCTTTTTTTTTCCTAGATGTGTTTAGGCAGTTATGTTTATTTTTAAATATGAGACGAAGAAGCTGAGTGGAGTCTGAAAGAGTCATTCACCTTAAGTTCTCCAGCAACACTTAGATTTCTCCTTAACTAATTGGGGGGGGAAGGGGGGTGGAAGGCTATCTTCCTTTGAAAATCATTTTTGGCTGTAAATAGCACCATAATATTTGAAGAAAGAAAACTTCATAGTCTTGAAGAGTATGTAAGGTCTTGGTAAACTTATGATGAACTGATATGAATCATAAGTTATTAGTTTGCATCAGCATTGGGTGCAGCATTAAATTAGATATTCTGCATTGATTCCCTCTTGGGTCGTGTTCTGTAGATTGGATTTTCAGTTCAGTTTCATGCAGTACAAAAGCTCTTTATCTTTTATTATAGATAGATTCTCTGAGTGACTGGTGAATACCACATGATAAATAGACATGGCCTATTCCTTATGAATGCTCGTAGTGGAAAAGGAGTGAGGCATGCTGAATTTCTACAGCATTATCTGCTCCAGTTAGGAGTCCTTGAGAAATATTTTGGGAAGAAAGGAGAAAATGAAACTTGTGAGGAGAGAAATCTGTTTATTTATTCATTTACTCTTAAATTTTAAAAACATAGGTCTTCAAATTAAACATTTAAAGATCTGCTTTTCAGTGGGATGCTAAGGTATTACCTGTAATAGTGATATGAAGGGAGAAGACTGCAGTTATTTAAAAAACAGAAGAAAAATGCTTTAATTTCAACTATACAACAACTCACTTCAGAATAATTCTTGGCTTTTGGAAAAAAAGGAAAAAGGGTGTACAACTAGAATTCTTCCAGTGAATTGACCATGCTTGGTGGCTTCTTCAACTGTTACGTTCTCAATTTTTTTAATGCAGCATTTGACTGAACTGTCTCCCAATTCTTTTTCAGAATACAGGCTACACTCCAGGTACATGGCACAGGACAGATGTGCATTTGGAAAATCCAGAGTATTATACAAGATGGTATTTCAAATATTTTTTAGGAAAAGGTATTAGTGTTTTTGTGAATTGCCTGAATTTTTGTTCTGTGCAAAAAAAAAAAAAAAAAGGTATCTTTGAATTCCTGTTATTTATATATTGAAAAAGGATGGTATTAACTTAATATTAATGTGTTTTCTGTCCTGTATTGAATGCAAGTTCTTATTTCATGTATTTTTAACTTGAAGACAGAGGATGTGGTTCTGTAAGCAGAAGAAATCCTGCTAATGAACAGGAAGATTTTTAAGCCCTTCTAGGCCTTAAAATCTATACCTCTCTTGTCTTTTAATGCATATCTTGTATAAATAAATATTTACATAAATAAGCGTTTATTTTCTATGTTTTGTGTATTTTATGAGTATGTGTGTTTTCTTGACAGTGGATAATACTACTTTTCTTCCAATAGTTCATCAAAATTATATAGGTACAGACTCAGAGAAGAACCCTTTCTTTCTGTCTGTTGTACTTTCTGACCAAAATAATCAGCGTGTTCCTCAATACCATTCAATTCTTTGGAGAAAAACGGTAAGAAATAAATACTTAATTGTTGCTTTGCCTTTTTTGTTCATTTGTATCGTTGTTTGTTTTAGATGCATTGATCATAGACTTTTCTGCTTTCTTCAGAATTTCAGTATTTAGTATGTAGTTTTTATTTTGTAGGAGAATGTAAAATTCTACCCTAGTAGATAGCACTAAGCTAGCTTAGTGGGTAACTTACACTAAATTTTCTGACAGAGATTTATGACAGTAGTTATTTTGTAATTTTTCTTACGTGGAGTTCTGCATTATTTTTGGAAATGTTGCCTAAATTGTTTTTGATTTATGTTTTGTGATGAATTTATATAGTGACTTCATAGTACAGATATACTGATATTTTTATATGATAATAAGAACATAGCTAAATGTGATACTGGTTTCATTGATATCTTGAGGATTTTTTTCCCAGGGACCTCTTCATAATGACCTATATCTAAACAATTGATTTAATACCTTTCAGTACAGCGTTGTACTGTAACTTTCCTTTTGAAGTTCCTCCGTGCCAGCGTAGTCAGAACTGAGAAAAAAAAATTTTGCATCATCCATGCCTTTTCACATTCAGCTTATTTCAGTAGGAAATACAACTAAGTAAAGCTAGTATGATCTTGATTTTTGCATTTTACTTAATTGTTTTTTTATCAGTATTCCTATTTTAATATATAGAAAAATCGGTATAACCTGCAATGCCTCCTTGCTTTGTTTGTTTGTTTTTTTTTGTTTGTTTGTTTTTTGTTTGTTTGTGTTTTTTGTTTTTTGTTTGGTTGGTTTTTTGTTTGTTTGGTTTTTTGTTTGTTTTGTTTTTCCACTTTATAGGGTACTCAGAAAATATGTCTCCCTTACAGTCCCACAAAAACATTATCAGTGAAATCTATATTAAGGTATGTATTAACAAGTAAATTATCTGATATTTGTCTTTTACTGTAAATCAGAACTTGTTTCATTATTTTCATGATAGATTTTAAAAAGCAGGAATAATAGGCTTGCAAGTCTTCATCACTGAGGACAGCAAAACGTACTTTTAATACCTGCCCTATAGTAGACAAAGTGACAACTTACAATAGATTGATTCTCAACACTTTAGTGGTTGAGAAGAACGACCTACTTAAATTAGACAGGCCAGGAGCAGGAGTAAAGAGCAGCAGATTTTGACTAGAGAGCAGATTATGTGGCACTGACAAGAGGAAGCAAACAAGGGAGAAACCAAGAATTTTATCTGCAAGTGATTGTTTCCTTGCAAATCCACACTTTGTGTGATTTATACACCCTGTCAGTGAGACTAAAAGATTCTTTCCCCCAGCCAGTCAGTATGAGCACACTTATACTGTTCTGCCACTTTTCTGACAGAAGAGAATATAAAGTGAGCAGCCCAATACCATTTCTGTTTCTTTTAACTATATTATCAGCTGAAACATCAGAACCCCTTTCTGCAAAGTGTTTATTCAGATTTCATCTGCAGTTTTTATAATCTAGTTATGTGGCATATTTTCTCAAGGTCCTCTCTGAAAACTTCAAATTCAGCCTTCGACTTAGGCAAGGATTGTACTTCCTCTAGAAACTCGTATCAATTGTATTCATTTTGCTGAGCAGGTAGTATGTATCAGATGAATGGGCAGTCATTGGATCTCCAAAACCTTCGATACATAACAGGGTGAAGGCAAATGTCTCTTGCTCAGAGGCTGGTTCACTGGATAAGACTGCTAATGCTGATGTAAGAGAAACATTATGGGAGTAGAGCATATACTGTGAAGTCAGAAGCACCAGATCTGGCTTTTCCACAACTTTCCAAGTTTTATGAGAAGCCCCAGTCCACTGATTTTGCCAGAGAGGCTAGGCAGAACATTGGGGCTCACTTATTGAAATTTTTTATCTCTTGACCTGTGGCTTTGGTTTGATGTCAAGATGATGAGTTGAGAACACTTCAGACATCCGCTACCTTCCTCATTAAGATGAACTGAGTCCCCTCACAGCTTCTGCAGGTCTGGAGTGAACACTGTCCCTAGTTGTCAGCACTGTGTTCTGTACCTGTGTAAACACCTGATTTTCCATGTCTGTCCACCAGTTGCTGAAACATCACTTCCTAACATCACTTAGTAACACAGCCTCTCCCATCCTTTCACCAAGATGCACAGTCTTATTCAGACATCCCAGATGCAAGAAATTTTGGCTTCTGTTAGGTACGCTGTTACTCATTTATTGGAACACCTTCACGTGGGTGTTCCATCCTCCAGATTTTGAAGGAAAATGGAAGCTTGTTTTAGACCCCTGTTCCTTGTTTTCCCCAGCGTGTTTGCTGCTTGGGATCAGTTGGATGAATGTTGCCTCCTTTTGCCCACTGAGGCATGAAATAAATCTGAGTACTCCATTGCCCCTAAGAAGGTTCCTTGAGCCTTCCCTCAGAGCTGATTAATATTCCTTTGGCACCTTACCCTGTTTCCACCAAGTGTGAATCTTGGTAGGAACTGTTCCAAAGAGTTATCAATATATTAATAAGCCCATTTGTTGTGAATGAATGGGGACACTGTAATCACTTTGAAAAGGAAATGGAGCAAATGTCATCTACATTGTGATCCAGCTTAAATAAAAATGGAAAGGTGCACCAAACTTGACATACATGTTAGTTTGCTGCATTCTAGACAGATTGTGTTCTGTATTGAAATAAATGGACAAAGCCATAATAAATGCAGGAGCGTATTGAATATTTCTGTTTATTGAGGCAGTTGATCATGCTTCTCATTTAAATACCTTTCTTCTGTTTTTCTGTTCTGTTTTTGTATCTTTGTTACTTCAATTTTATGCTGAACTGACAGTTTTTTATTTTAATTGCTGCTTAGCCACATGCCTGGAAATGTTCAGTGCCTGGTTGAACGGGAATTTGAGCAACATTTGCTAGTGGATGGTGTTTCTGCTGGTGGCAGAGGGGTTGGAAGTAGATGATCTCCAAGGCTCCTGCCAACCCAATCCATTCTGTGATTTTTGTATTATTTTAGAAGAGACAGAAGAAAAGCTTACAAACCAGAGTAGGTTATTGAGTAATATAGAATGCTTTTAGTAGGTATATATAAAGCAGAAGTGAAGGATAATGGATTTCGAATATGTGTTAAATGCAGTAAACATAATCCTCACTTCCATCCAAGGCCTTAGTAATTTCTGTTCTTAAAATCTGAAAGAAGTTTAGGAAATCTTAGAGATTAGCATTGTGAAAAAGAAATAACTGTTCCGCAAAATATTCCATATTAGGCAGACTCGTTGAACAATTCCTTTCAATAGGAGGCATAACTGCAATTAATAATACTTTAATGTTGAAAAATGTGTTCTTTCCTTTTTATTAAACAGCATTTCATTTGCATTTCAGCGCAATGAGTCTTGAGAAATTTGAGAAGGGGCCAAGGGAAATTTTTCATCCTGATATACAGAAGGTAGGTTGTGACTTCCCATGTTTCTTTGCTTTTCTGTATTATTTTCTGGAAAATAAAACATTGTGAATATTTTTTTCTGCTTTGTTACAGTAGCAGGATAAATGAGAAAAGGGGTTTTGGTGTTTACAACTAAATTTTTTTTATCAGTTGAACTGGCCATTTCAAAACAAAACAAATATGCAATAATGTAATGATTTGTGTTGTCTTTAATATGAGAGTGCTAAACATAGTGTTTTATTTACAGGATTTATTGGTTCTTGAAGAGCAAGAGGTAAATGTAAGCTTACACTCTTAGTTCATAGATCTATTCAATAAATCAAGCATTGTATTTGAAATATTTGTCCTAACATATTTGTGACAAATTTCAAGTTGATGCTTATTGCAGTAAAAAATGTAGTATTAGTTTTCAATGTGAAATTGAAAATCACTTTAAGCACCATTATGAAAAGTATGTTATGTAATTCATAGTCTATAGTCAAAGGTAAATTATTAGATGTCTGCTGTTTGTACATGTAATGGAACTGATATGAGGTGAGTACTCACGTGTGCAAGATATACACAAAGCTACATATTTTTAAAAAACCTTAGATTTGTGAACATTTATTTTAGGCCTTTAGATTGATTGATTTAGCTAATCATCTTTGGTTTAATTTTTTAGGGATCTGTGAATTTTAAATTTGGAATCCTTTATGCTAAGGATGGGCAGCTTACAGATGATGAAATGTTCAGCAATGGTGAGTCTTTCCCCTTTTCCTTAATTGTTCTATTCATACAATTGAAAACCATAGGATAGTGCCCAGATGACAGATAATGATAATTTTAACAGTACTTTTGTTAGGTTTTCATGCTAGTGTTGGGTGGGAAAAATGTAGCATAGACTCTTCTGTTTCTACAAAAGGTTGCCATAAGAACCCTACTATTACAGCTTGGACTATGCTGAAATTTTCTCCCTAGAAATAGACTATACAGAGTAAGGTTTGAAAAAAGAAGCAATTGAAGGAGGGGACTCATGTTACCTGAGAAAGGTCCTGTTGTTTCTACTTCTCATTCTTATACTTTCACATCATTATTACATTCTTGCATGTGCTTAAATAGTGTTATGGCATTAGCTGAAGAGATGATTCTGTAGTGTTGCGTGATTATCCTTTTCCTATAATTCTGCAAGACTGAGAGGCTGTTTCTGTCAGGGCAGAAGGCTTGGATGACACTAGGAGAAACTAACTCTGGTCCTTATGTCCTGCATACAGGACTTGTTCCTGTATTTTGATTAATCTTTGATAGGTGTTGTGCATGTGCTTTTCTACTGTAACTGTTCCCCTTTCCATGTGTAGAAACTGGAAGTGAAAGCTTTCAAAGATTTTTGCATCTCTTGGGTGACACGATTACTTTGAAAGGCTGGACAGGCTACAGAGGGGGACTGGACACAAAAAGTAAGAAGCAAAGAAGCAGAGGCTGCAATTTAAATTGTTTTTACTTATTGCATGGATATAATATGTGTACTTTAGAAATAATATGATTTCAAAACAGACTTCTTATATGCTTGCTAAATGTTCTGCTTCACCAGAAAACAGTAAATCAGGTTAGCTTAAGTCACTGGGGAAAGAGAAGTATTTATACGACTTCTATTTTAAAGTGAAGGGAATGAAGGAATAACCTGACATACTTTATAACGATAGGGCATTATGGCTGTGTTAAGACCTATATGAGATTTCAGGAGGCTTGGTAAAGGATGTCATAGGTTTTAGCTGTTTAAATACACAGATTAGACTGCAAACTCAAATTTAGACATCTGTGCAAAAGTATAAATCTAAAATGGGTCAGAAAAAGGGATTACTAAAGAAAATTTGAAAGAATGACCTGAAATATTTTTGAATCTTTTGGAAACTTAAAGGACATGTTTCTACTAAGAACGTTGTCTTTCTTTGCAGATGATACCACAGGAACCTTTTCCATCTATACAGTTTACCAAGGGCATGAAATTATGTTCCATGTTTCAACAATGCTACCATATTCTAGAGAGAACAAACAGCAGGTACATATTTCTCTCATCCTCCCTTTTTTTCCTTATTTCCCCCCCACCTCCTTTCCCAGTAATCAAAGACTCCAAAACTTCTTAAAATAAGATAGGGATATTTTTGCCTGTTCATAGTTTAGAAATGAAGAGTTTTGCAAAGAATATCAATACTGATTAATTAAAAAATGATGAAGTATTCTGACAGTCAAATGATTTGTAGAGCTTCACTGCTGCAGTTGCCATTGCTTTCAAAGATTTTATGAAGGCTGAAAATTAGACATGTATGGTATACATGAAAGTGTTCTGATAATTCATACAGCTCATACTCAGGTAATAATTAATGTAGTTTGAAAGAAAGTCTGCTTGTTAGTGCGCTAATGGTGAGCTTTGTGCATTTGCTGTGAGGCAATGCCATTGTTCTCTTCATAGGAAGACCAGGTAGGTTCTTTGGTACTTTTCAGATATGCTGTCTTGCATTCATCACTTGACCCTTTCTGAAGTGTCAGTCTTCTCATACTTCTGCCTTGAGTAACAAGATCACAGAATAAACCAGAGGACTTCAATTATTATAAAAGAGTAATGCAGAATTGGGGTTTTTCTCCTTTTATTTCAAGTAATGAATTTTCTTTTACGGAATCCTAGTTGTTCCATTTCCTGTTTGTGAATATTAATGTTTGTAAATTCTGACAGCTCTGCTTATTTAAAGAAAAAAAAAGAAGAAAGCAGTACATGACATTGCTAAGCTTATTTGCTTATGATTGGAGATAGTATTAATTATTTAAAGATATTTGTGATACTCTTTATTAATGCTTGACGTTTTGTAAGCCGCATCCAGTTTAAGAGTATTGTTTCAGAGTTCTGTCACAGAATTTTTAAGGCACTGATCTCCTTTAAGTCATTCTCTTCCCCTCCTTTTCCCCTCTCTGTCTTTCTCTTTCCCCTTTTTTTTTTCTTTCAGGTAGAAAGGAAGCGGCATATTGGAAATGACATTGTCACTATCGTATTTCAGGAAGGAGAAGAGACTGCTCCAGCATTCAAGCCATCCATGATTCGCTCTCATTTTACACGTATCTTTTTCTTTATATTTTCTACTTTTTTATTGTCTTTATTTATTTTTAATATTGCTTCTAATTTTACCCTAACTTCCTCATGTTTGCTGTTTACAGGGTGCGTTCTTTACTTTCAACTACTTGACTAGTAGCTGTAAGTCTCCTGCATAATTTTTTTTGTGTCAAACTGCTTAAAAGACTACTTCTATGTCAGATTACTTTTTATTAAAAGCGTATATTTTCATCATTCCACAAACTCAATTTCATGAAACTTTGTAAATTTTCATAAAGTATAAATTCACAATAATATTTCTGTTATTGATGTTAAGTAAGATTGCATCTATTACTGAATATTATCTTACCATGTTCAGATGATGTTTATTTTGGGTATTTATGTATTTTGGTTCACTGTATCTGAAGACTTTCAGACCTTAAACCACCTGTCTTCCAGATTTGTTGCAGCATGTATTTTTCAAACTTCTGTTTGAAAACATTGTGAAGACAATGTAGTTCCAAAAAGCTGCTGTCAATTGCATCAGACTGTCGTGGGGATCATACCAGGTGATCTATATATCCCATTCTGGCATCTCTTAGACCAGATTGAATGGAACATGTAATTAAAGAAGAAAAAGTTTATACATGTGCTCTGTTGAAAAGTCTTTAAAAGTGATCACTGCTTCAACTTCTAAACCTAGTTGTCAGATTGACTGCTCACTGTTGTTGGAATTTTCTTGCTAGTCTTTCTTTTTAGATGGATAATAATCTAATTTGCTCTACAGGGAAGAAGCATCTAGAGCAAAAGAAATTCCACATTTAAAAGGAAAACAAACAAAATCCTTTAGTTAGCAGAGCAACCCAAATATTACCAAATAGTAAAAGTTTACCAAGTCAGTATAACTCTTTATCCGCGTCAGTGTTCATAAACAGAGATGTAATTCTTCCTTTATTGATGTTAAGAAGACATATTATGTAATTAATTAACCCTGCTCTTTTTAATTTCTAACAAACATTTCAAGGTTCAATAGCCTCCTGGTCATGGGGCACATGTTGCCAGAACCTCTTATGCCAAACTAGCATTCCTGTTTTCCATTTTCTCTTGTTCCTTAGTGATTTGGGTACCAGGCTGGGTACCAGGCTGACTGCATGCTCAAGTAGTAAACTTGTCTTCACTTATGACTATTTTCATGAGAGAGATATTCTTGGTTGTTGACGTGGAGCCTCTTGGAGCCGCTCCCCACAGAGAATCAGTTCATCATGGCTTTACTTCGTATGAATTTGTTTGTTTTTAGAGTGATTACTGGGTGGGGAAGGCTTGTGAGGATGCTTATAGATGTTCTTGTGTCATTATATAGCTTGGAAATGTTCTTGAGGAAGCATGAAGGCTTGCATGATTGCCATACACACATAACTGGAAAGTAGGTTAGGGTAGAACCTGCAAAAGAAAGATCTGCTTGCCTGCCTCTTTGTTGTTGAGGAAAACAGCTTAAAGATGGTGCCAAATAAATGGGTTGATGAATGGAAAACATTGAGCAGAATATTAAAGATATGAGGTACTATCCTCATAATACCAGAAAACTGGTCCTTGAAAACTTTATGAAAGTCTGGCTTCTGAGGGATTTCTATTTACCTGAGGTACATGATCCTCCTGTTGAGAGGCTTTACTGAAAAATGTACCTACTGTCTGCTATTTCAGGGAGTTGTTTTTCTGTTATTTGAATTAACTGCTTTCATAATGAGTCAGAGGGGCAGATGTGCCTTATGTCTATATGAACTTGATTAGGTCATTTGGGAAGATCTTTACCCTTTTGTAGTGGCAGCTGAAGACTAGGCAATACACTGTTAAACATCTTAAATGCATATTTGAGTATTCTCGGTTTATATCTTCCTCTCTGTTTTCTTAGAACCCTTCTAGCAGAACTATTTTGTGGGATTCTTTTTTTCTCAGTGGGAGTTTCAGCACGAGTGACTGTGGGAATCAGTGTGGTGATGGTGTTTTTTATCATCTAAATGAATTTTTAATCTGAAGTCTGTCAAACTCACAAACACAAAACAATGTAGCACACTTTTGGCTTCATGAAGCAGCAAGAAGTTTGTGTTAATAGTAGTAGCTCTATTTTTAAAATGGTTCAAATGCAATAATTTTGTATGAAACTCCCTTTATAAAAATAGAATGTACGTAGTCTAGAATATTTTGTCTTTACATTGAATTATACTTGACTGTTATTAAATCTACTATCTGCTGCAGGGAAAAAAGTGATTAAAATATATGTGAACATCGTTAGTAATGGATTAATTTCCTTAACTGGATGACAGATATTTTTGCCTTAGTGAGATATAATAAGGAAAATGATAGTTACAGGTAGGTGCTGATTATAACTAATAACTTTATTCTGAATTTCTGATGGATTAGACGTAATGGGAAAACATTTTGTGTTGAACACCTGCCTGCAAGTCAGGAAGGCAAATGAACTTTTAGAATCGAAGTATGGACGTGGATGCAGGTAGCTGTAAGTTGGCTCTAAGTTATTCCTTTCTAATCATTAGAATAATGACATCCTGGAAGCTAAGGTGTGCACAGCAAAACAAAAAGATGGAAGATTTGTCTTCAAGATTCTGACTGCAGAGATCAGTAACATTAATTAACTGTGGTGATATGATGGTTGCGGATTGTCTCTTTACAGGTCTGAGTTTGGTTGTAGATAGGCAAACCAGATCACTTTTAGGAATCTTGAGTCGACTTAAGAGAAGTACAGTTGTACATCACTGTATGGGAACTGCTGAGTCACAGCCTGAACCTCTGATTGATCACCTGAGGCGAGCCATGAGTCAGCCAGAGAAGCACAGGTGAAGGCAATTCACCTGTGCTGCCGGAAGGGGTGGAGCCTGGCTGCACCCCTCCTAGACCTATTGAAGAGCTGGCTACCAGAGGGGAAGGATCTCTTCTGGAGGTCACCTCTCTTGGTGTTTTGTGGTGAGCTCAGCCAAAGGGTAAGCTCTTCCACTTATTCTCTTTTTGTTATCGTTATCTACTTTGCCTAACTCTCTTGATTATATTGTGATTATAACATCTTGATATCTATTGATTATACAATTATATTGTGATTATAACATCTTGATATCTATTGATTATACAATCACATTCTTAAAACACGGTGAAATTTTGCTGGTAAATAATGTATTCTTCACCAATGTATTTTGCAGTTAGCTATAAGACATGAAGGCTGTCCAAGGCTGAGTCTGTCATGTCTCAACAGAATCTGAACAGCAATCTTTTCTGCAGCCTTGTGTGTAGGCTTTAATAAACAAAATGACTTTTGCCGTGTAGTTGATCCTAGCTATTGTCTAGAGATTAATGCAGTAAAGTACAGTAAAAATGTTGAGGGCGTACTTTTATAGAATCATAGAAAGGTTTGGATTAGAAGGGATCTCAAGGATCATCAAGCTCCAACCCCGCTGCCACAGGCAGGGCTGCCAACCTCCATATGTAATACTAGACCAGGCTGTTCAGGAGCCCCATCCAACCTGGCTTTGAACACCTCCAGGGACAGGGCATCCACAACTCTGCACCAGTACCTCAGCACTTTGTTGGTGAAGAACTTCCCCCTGACATCCAACCTAAATCTTCCCTCCTTCAACTTAAAACCATTTCCCTTTGTCCTGCCTTTATCTACTCTTGTAAAAAGTTGGCTCCCTTCCTGTTTGTAGGCTCCCTTTAGGTACTGGAAGGGTGCAGTGAGGTCACCGTGCAGCCTTCTCTTCTCCAGGCTGAACAAGCCCATCTCCCTACACCTGTCTTCATGAAGGAATGTTTATTTTAATCTTTTCCTTTCAACACATAATCTGGGCCACTTGTACCAACCACAACCCGTGATTTCAGAAACTGCTCCTCAGATCTGATCACATGATTCCAACATACAGTAATTCCTGGATTGATTCGGAAGTTTTTTATATGTATGGATATGTACAGCTCAAAGGATTTTTTTGCTAGAAATAGCTTTCTTATTTTATACAGGTAATAAATTTAAATATTAATGCTATAAATATCTGTAGAACTCTGTATCACTGTGTTTGTCTGGCATACTGCTAAAACTAGCTCAAGAAAAAATCAAGCAGCATGATATTTCATTTTTTGTTTGTTTTCTACTTCATAGATTTTTTTTTTTTTACTTGTTTTGCTCAAACTAAAAAATGTTTCATACCGTGTATCAGGATAAATGACTAATTTTTACCTAGACTGAATAAGATATAGGGGACTTCTGAATTTGTTCCTTGAACACTTTGTTTCTAGTACCTGGAGAATATTGTATGCACAGTTTTGTTACCTGCCATTCTTGAGATACTGGATCCTTTGCTGATCAGTAGTAATCAGCAGGTACAGCTTTCATGGGAGCAGTTCTCAGTCTTGCTTCCTCAACAAAAGTGAATTTGCTGTTCCCAATATAAATTCAGCTGTATTTGCACTGTTACTCAGAAAGATTCTCATGCATGTGGTGAATGCACAGGTGAGAGAGAAAGCTTTACCTGTAATGAGAACATCTTGCAGGGGAACAGCTGTTCTTTTTGGAAAGGACTAGATTTTACTAGCACCGTTAACAGCATTAATCTGTAAGTAGAATTACAAAGTTCTATCATAATTTTAGTGTCTCATTATTTATGTAAATAATTCATGGTTTTGGTTCAAGTGAATAATTCCAATTGAGTGCCCATTTATGAGGTTTTTTTCGTTCAGCTCACGGAAATTTTTCTCCCAGACATTCCCAGATAACCATTTCTGGTTCTTTTTTTCTATCTGTAAAAATGACAGACTTTGAAAGTGGCTTCCAATATAGATAAATACTTGTTCTTTCAACAGGCTAAAAATATTTTCAGAAGAAAGCGTTCCTCTCTTTGGGCCTCCACTTCCATCCCCACCTGTGTTTACAAATCACCAGGAATTCAGGGATTTTGTTTTGGTTAAATGTAAGTCAGTTTTCCTTTTGCTAAAAATACTTTTTTAGTAATTATTTGTCCAGTGCTTGTTACAGGAAGCAGTCCTTAATGCGTTCCAGGAACCTGATGGAGGACTTCTGCCACTGTGTTATATTCCCCAAAAATACCCAGATAATTGAGGTTACCCTTGAAGACTAGGTTTTGTTGGCCAGAGACTTCTTTAAAAAGCTTAAATAAGGTTTTGTTGATCCTGTCATCGTGACCAGTAGATCAATAACAGATACCTAGCATAATAATCATGATTTTGCTCTCTTACCTGACAGGAACTTAACTGTTAACTTATCTCACATATTACTCAAAAATATTTAAATTGGTTTCATACTTACATTGATTCTGTCTTTTTTATATTGTATTTTTTATATTGGTTAGGTAGTTATTGGGGTGCTTTGTTGAATTCTGCCATTACTCCTTCTTCCCTCTTAAGCTTGAAGGATTGTTATTTACTAAAAACATGTAAAAAGGAGGCAAAACTAAGTAACTGCGAGAAAACTGGGTATACTGGTACAGAAGCAAACTGCAGTCGGTAGAAGGTAGCAAAGCAATTAAAGTAATATACCTTCTTTTCTACAATTTTTAGTAATAAATGGGGAAAAAGCCACCTTGGAAACACCAACGTTTTCTCAGAAACGTCAGCGCACTCTAGACATGCTGATCCGCTCTTTATACCAGGACCTGATGCCTGATCTACACAAGGTAAATGCTAGTCAGTAGTGATCTCTGTGCTTTGCGTATGTTCTTATTTTAGTATGTGAAAAGCTCTGCTGCATTGAAAGACTGAAATTCTGATGAGAAAACTGAATTACATATACTAGGCTAAATACTAATTGTCACATAATTTGTTTTACGGTTATATGAAAGTAGACAGACAATCCTTTCAGGATTGGACTTTTCATGCACTTAATAACAGATCTGAGGAGAAGCATAGCAATCTTGCACTTTATATAAGCTTACCTGCAACAAGAGTATAGAATAGTTAGGAACTGAGTATTCAAAACAGGTATTTGAATTTGTCTTGTTATCATAAAAGCAGCTCTTATCGCATTATGTGCAACTTTGGATTACTGTGATTAAGCATGAGATATCTTCATTTTAGATGATGAAGACTCAGTCTTATTGCGATTCTTAACTAAAAAGAAGTTGAATACTTCCAAAATTGGAAAGGTGTTTTTTCTCACTGTTTATTTCTCTTAGCTAAATAGGTCTGCTTAAGCTTTCTTGTTCATGTATTCATGTCTGCAACCTTGCTTGAATTGTACCGTGTGAGTGATAAATGATGACAAGCAGAAAAATAGAGCAGTCAAGGATTGGAATAATAGCAACTTCTGTTCTCAGAGAAACCTTCCAATTAATTGATCCAGTTAGTTGATGATAGGAAAATATATTAAAAAGAAAGGCAGAAAATGTAAATGATACCACCGCAAATAAAATAAAATTAAAGGATTATGAAAACTTTGACTCAACTGGAAAAAAAAAAAAGAAAAAAAAAAAAGAAAGCTGCTTTTTTCTTTTTTTAGAACATGCTGAACAGGAGGTCCTTCAGTGATGTGTTACCAGAGTCTCCAAAATCAACACGGAAGAAGGAGGAAGCTCGGCAAGCAGAATTTGTCCGACTTGGTCAGGTAGGATGAGTTTCAGAAGCATGCATTTATGTTTACAAGACTGTGTCTTAATGTTATAGAAACACTGGATTTTTGTATGCTGTAAATATAAACAAGGAAGATATATAAGATACCTTAAATAGACTTATTATCTGTCTCAATGAAAATATATTCATACAGTATTTCTCTAGAGTTTTTAGACCTTTTAGAATCAGCATGCTTCTAGTTATTTGTGACTGAAGAATTTGTGTTGCTGTGACTGTGCCTTAAGCACCACCCCCCAGGTAGTGCATATGTGCAGTTGGAGTGGCTTGTTATGTAGTTTTGCAAGTGTAACGCCAGCTTGTTAACAGATAGAAGGATCTGCTAACCAGCTCTTACTGCTTGAATTGTGTAAATGGCCAGCTGACATCATTGGAATAGGGGCTTCTGTCTATTACTAAGTTGGACAGTTCATGCAATGAATTTTCCATTTTTTTTAAAAGCTGTGTATCTTTTGTCTGGGAAGATAGTCCATAGTGGTTAGTGTGCATTTTGACATAGATAATTATGTTTTCTTTCTGAATTACTGAAAACGTAACAGAAAATCCAAACTAAGTAAGCTACTTTCTTGTCCTAAATTATCTGTTCTATATAGTCTTTAACTTACATACTAGTGATAAAAACTTCATTTAATTAAAGTATTTATTTTATTTTATTTTATTTTAGGCACTCAAACTGAAAACTGGTGTGAAAGGGGATACACCAGCTACCTTGGCAAATACAAGCTTTTGTAAAAAGGAGGTGAGTGAACCTGTCTGTTTAAGGAGAGTTACTAGAAAATGAAATGCTAGTGAATATGGCGTACGTATATGCCATATGATGTACATGGCATTGTATATCAGTTCTGTATACTATTTATTTACTTACATAATTAGGTGCTATAGCAACGAAGTATATGCAATAGTATTGCATAATACTAAAGTGATTCTGCAGACAGTAGCAATTAAAGGATGAGCCTGGATGTAGAAGCATTTCTCAAGTTAAAGCAAATTGGGATATCTTTATGTCATGAGGTTATTTGATGAAAAAGACACGTGTTTTCCGTAGACAATCATCTTAAATTATTTTTACTTCTTTATCAAGTTTTAAACAAAATTCAGTTGTGTTTTTATTTTCTGTAACTACGAGATTCTTTTTCTAGGGATTGGAAAATGTAATCTACGCTTTTCTGCATGCATCTTATACAAAGAAGCTTCAAAGGTGCTTGTAGAGTTTCAGACTTCAGTTTACTGTTTAATATTGGGGATGGAGGGAGCCAGATTTCAGGAGACAGATATGAAGAAC
Organism: Lagopus leucura; assembly: GCF_019238085.1. Classification (NCBI taxonomy): domain Eukaryota; kingdom Metazoa; phylum Chordata; class Aves; order Galliformes; family Phasianidae; genus Lagopus; species Lagopus leucura. The sequence goes on from NW_024962275.1 coordinate 45,980, forward strand.
ACATGACAGAAGCAGAGTTTGGAGGAAAGACAGCTGTAACAGTACCATTTCTAAATACAATCTGAACTACAAAATATAAGCAAATTGCATGTGCATGGTAGTGCATACATTTTAAATCTGTGGTATTTAAAAAATAAAAAAATAATATTAAGCATTTCCAGTGTTGCAGTGAATATCCACTGAATTGCACTAAAACTTTGGTTTTAGTTATAGTGTTTCAAGAACATGCCTTATTATTGTATTAGTCTCCAAATCCAATTGATAGCGGGAGTATTTTCTCTGCAAGAAAATTAAATAATTTTGATATTTCAAATTTTAAAAAATATACTCTTAGGAAATGTATTCTCCCAGATGTGTTTACATGTTACTGCTTGCCATTGTCCATCATGTTCTGTGTCTGTCTGATCTATATTTCTTAGTGTACTTATTGTGTATCCCTTATGTTAATTCATAGCCTTGGGAGTCCCAGTCTTTCTGCAGTAATTTTCCTCATGAGGTCATCTGTGCAGATTCTTGGGGCCAGTCCTTGCTGGTTTCTACAGATGCTGGCGTCTTGTTAATAGATGGTTAGTAAATGATCATGTGTTTTTGTGTTAACTATTTTTGTATCTGAACATGGTCTTGAAAACATATGTTCATAAGCTCTGCTCAGGTATTGGTTAGTTCTCACCTCCATTGATATTTACCAATCCAAGTAAATTTATTACATTTATGTCACCTATTTGCAGAATTTTTCTCTGCATCAGAATCAAGCCATATTTGATGGCCCATTTTAATGCAGATTTCTGAATGTTTTATTATTTCAGATGCTGTTATTTGACCATCTGAAAAGACTCAATAAGTTAAATTCAAGCTCAAGGAGTGTCAAGTGGTCTGTCTGCATTTGTTAGCCCTTTGTGATACTAGTGAGCATGAAGCCCAAAGCTTATGCAGCAATGGAAGCCTGCTTCTTCAATAACAGTGCTTTTGCTAGTTTGACCCTTATCTTCTGTGTGCCACAAAAGGCTGTCAGGCTTGAGGGAATTAAGCTAATTCTCAGTGAATATTCTCAAGTTTTCTAAAGGATGGTCCCTTTTCTGCTTCATTTGCATTATCTGATCCATGGCAATGATAAAAGTCTGCCATAAGGAAGTATAGGCTATGATGCTACAGTATATTAAGCAGTTTCTTACAGGATGCTTTATTTTAGTGAGGGGAAAAAAAAAAAGGCTTTTATTGCAAGAAGAAGTTCAAAACCACTAACTACCAAATTTTAGCAGAATTTTAAAGAAATTTGTGTGCTTCCTTTTTAGATGGTCAAACTGCTGTTCAAGTATTTGATAAAACTCTGCAAATAAAGCAGATGCATGTGTTGGAAGCTCTGGATTATTTGATTGCCCGAACAGATAAAGGTAGGAGAGGTCCCTGTTAATCGGTTCTCTTATGAATATATCTGGTTAACTTCTTATTTGGCAGGCACATCAATAGGAAGGAATATTTTAACTCTTTTTCTTTAAGAGATTACTTTACTGGAAAAAAATGCTCTACATTTTAATTCCTGCAGCGCTAGATATGTATTATCACCTTTTCTCACATCACCTAGCCATTTTTAAATTGCTTTTGTTAGGTTTTAGAGCTTTTATTGTTGCTCTTTTGACATCCTTCCACCTCATTCTCTTTGCTGACTTCTTCTGGGTTGCTCACATGCTATTTCCTTTGTCTCAAGGCTTTAGAATGCTGTAGGATTTGCATGACTCATGGGCACGGGCAGTCGCATCATACTAGTAGTGGCATATATTAAATGTCTCATTTAGAATAAAAGGTACAACAACTTCTGATTTTTTGTTGTTGTTGTTGTCTTCTAAAAGGTGTGGGGGAAAAAAGAAATCCCTAGATATGTTCAGAATGGTGCTTCAGTGCAAACCTTAAGCTGGTCACACTGAATCATAGAATTTTTTGGGTTGGAAGGGACCTTTTTAGGTCATCTAGTACAGCTTTCCATCCCCCATCATGGTCACAGCCATCTTTCAGTATATGAGGTCGCTCAGAGCCTTGTTCAGCCTGGTTCTTCCAGAGATCAGGCAACCACAGCTTCTCTAGGCAGCCTGTTCCAGCACCTTACCCCCTTCGTATTTAAGAAACTCATTCATGGAAGCACACATTCTTGAGTGTATGTATTTTTGAAAAGAGAGGGACTTCATCCATTTTGTTTTCATTTTCTCAGTGTTGACAGTAAGAATTTGCTCTGAGTCAATGTTTGAAGTTATGGTGGACTTACGGAAGCATTATGCCTTCTTACTCTAATACTTTCTGTGGGAGAAGAAAGTCATGTATGCGCCAAAGGTCATCCTAATTCGTGTTGCTCTTCTATCAGCACTGAAGGCAGCACCTGTGATCTTGCTTTTGTATTTATAGCAGGAGCTACACTGGCTACATATTTAGAAAATGTGCTTAATTTTTTCCAGTTATACCAGCTGCTCTATTGAAAGAGTATACCTGTGTCAGAAAATCTTGCTTTGTTTGCATTTTAAGAAGTTTGCTTTCTTATGTAAGGTTCTTAAAGAGTAGCTTATTTTCAACTGTTAATAGTAGTGCACCATTATTTATTTATTTAAATTTAGGAGTGTATTCTACTCACATCTGTCATCATGGAAAATAGATTTAACTGTGGTAGTGGATGCGGTGTTATTTTTGCAATTGGAAAGTATCTTGAATGTGTGTAACTTTGAAGAACCGCAAAACCAGTCTGCCTCCAGGGGCAGGTTTTCAAACTCTGTTAAGAGTCCAGTTATCAGCTGCTAGACATTTATAGTTAACCCTTCTACTCTTGCCTTTAGTTTGCCTCTGCTGTATTTTCACTGTTTTCCAGTAGCGTACATCTCACTGTTCTAAAGATCTTATATAATTTGTTGATTTTTTTTTTGTTGTTGTTGTTTTTGGGTTTTTTTTGTTTGTTTGTTCGTTTGTTTTCAACACAGTCTGAGGGGAAACTTCTACTGAACTGAAGGCATTGGTTTCTAGGATTGTAAAGACTAGAGTGTGTTCACAAGCAGTCTTTCCTTGTTGTCGCATTCCTACTTACACCCAGAGAAGAAAAATTATTTATCTTTTGCTTTTATGACACTGCCCTGTTTGTTAGGAACTGCACCTCTTCGGAAGTATTAATTTCAGAACACCATCATCTTTTTCTAAGTATTTTTTGGCTTTTTCCATCCTTCAGGGAAAGACTCCCGTCTCCTTGTCTTCAGATTGAGTTCAGTCCAAAAAGATATAGAAACAAAGCAGGTGATAAGAAGCAAATATGACTGCAGAGAAAATAAATTGGAGAGAACAAAAGGTGATTTTACTATCTTATGTTAAAAGTATCCCACCATACTATTATGGCTTATTAGCTTCCTGTTGCAGATTTTCACCTTTAGTTTTTTTGTTTGGTTGTTTCCTTTAACTCTGAACAGTTAATTCAAACTTTGTTAAGATTTTCTGAAAATAAGATTGGGTGTAGTCCAGCGTGCCTGTTGAGAGCTTGGTAAAATTACCATGTTACTTGATAATCACTGCTGATGAAAAGCTCTAGAGAAAAGCATGTATGTTGCTTTCAGAATTGGGGGACATAATAAGAACTGTATGTCTCACATTCATGTATTAAGATCACTGTAAATTGGAGAAACACTGACAAATCTATTTTGAATAGTAGCACTCAGAATAGTTTGAGTATTGATTATTTTAATGGATGTAAACATTTTCTGATCTTCAGCAGCAAGCTGGAAAGGGTTAACATGATTTAACCCTTGTTAAAAGGAAAAATACAATTTAACCCTTGTATTTATTCTTAAATACAATTTACGAATCACATCATTTTGTCTTTTTCTAGATGTTAATGCTATCCTATTGCAGTTCTGTTGCACTCTTGTACTAACCATCGTTCAAATACAGAACAAAAAAGCAGTCGTTACCCCGAATAATTACAATCTGGAACATTGTTTCCTTAGGCTGCCATTTATATGCTATTAATACTCACCATGGTGGTGAACTGAGGATTGTTGTGGCTATTCGGAACAAACTACTTCTCATCATAAAGAAATACAATCCATGCAACAGTTTAACAGGCAGCTCTCCATCATTATCTGAATCTCCATTAGAGGAGTTCCAGTATATCCGGGTACGTGTAATCTGGTCACTAATTGCCTTTACAGACTGAGCAGCACTCAGCTAGTGGGGCAGAAAGGTAAAGAGCATGCATTTTGTCTTTCTGAACTTCCGGACAGATATAAGCAAGAAGCAGTATGATGGAGCTCCGTTGTTCAAGGGCCAAAGAAATCTTTCAGATTTATTTAAGTGAATTTGTTTGCTCTATGTCATGTTTCTGTGCTTAGAAAGATGTGCTTTCAGACTAAGAGTCTGAAAAAGAGAGTAGTTTTATTTACTGAGTTCCCAGGGCTTGTTACTGGGGCTGCTTCTATTTAAGATCTTTATTAACAACCCTCTAAGTTTGCAGATGACACCAAGCTGGGAGGCAGTGTTGATCTGTCTGTGGGGAGAAAGGCACTAAAGAGGGACCTGGATAGACTGGATCGATGGGCTAAGGTTAACTGTATGAGTTTCAGTAGGGTCAGGTGTTGGGTCCTGCATTTTGGTCACAACTCCAGGCAATCCTACAGGCTTGGAGAAGAGTGGCTAGAAAGCTGCCTGATGGAAAAGGACTTGGTGCACTGATGGAAAATTGGCTGAGTATGAGCCAGCAGTGTGCCCAGGTGGCCAAGAAGGCCAGTGGCATCCTGGCTTGTATCAGGAATGATGTGGTGAGCAGGACTAGGGAAGTCATCCTGCCCCTGTACTCAGCACTGGTGAGGCCTCACCTCAAGTACTGTGTTCAGTTTTGGGCACCTCAGTACAGAAAGGACATTGAGGTGCTGGAGCAGGTCCAAGAAGGGCAACAAGGGTGAAGAAGGGCCCAGAGAATATGGACGATGAAGAGTGACTGAAGGAACTCGGGCTGTTTGGTCTGAGGAAAAGGAGGCTGAGGGGAGAACTTGTTGCTGTCTTCCAATATCTGAAATATGCTTACAGCAAGAGTGGTGTTGGTTTATTCTCACTGGTGACAGGACAAAGGGAAATGGCCTCTAGTTACGCCAGGGTAAGTTTAGGTTGGATATTAGGAAACACTTCTTTACAGAAAGGGTTGTTGAGCACTGGAATAGGCACCTCAGGGAGGTGGTTGAGTCACCATCCCTGGATGTGTTTAAAAACCGTTTGGATGCGGTGCTCAGGGACATGATTTAGCGGAGGGTTGTTAGCATTGTATGCTTAGGTCGTGATTGGATTTGATGATCTTAAAGGTCTTTTTCAACCTGAGTGATTCTATGATTCTGTTTACCATGCAGGAAATATGCCTTTCTGACCCTCCTGTGGTTATGACGCTAGTTGATGGACCTACTGAAGACAGTGACAATATGATTTGTGTAGCTTATCGGCATCAGTTTGATTTAGTTAACGAAAGTACTGGGGAGTCCTACAGACTGCATCATATTGAAGCAAACAGGGTAAGTTTAAGCATGGAACCTATTTTCTTGCAGAACCACACTGAACATTATTTCTTGCAGAATTAGTGCTTGCTGTGCTGACCTGCTGGGAGCACTGTTTACAAAGATCCTATGTCTCCTTTACTTTTCAGTCCAGTCCAACTTCTGCCGTAGGGGCTGTCTGAGATACTTGTCTCTTTTGGAATGTGTGATGATAATTACTTCCGAGAGAGGTATTTACAAGGCATGACACATGAACAAAGAACCTGTGTTTCATTTCTCTGAAATATTGCTGTCAGCGTAAATACAAAGCCGTTATTGTCCTTTTAGTCAGTAGTTTGTGCTTTACCTTTTCTTTGTGTTCTCAATGTTTTATTGTCAAGATTGCAGCAAAATAACTTCAGTTTTTGGCCACCAGTATCTCATTCAGATATGCTTATATCTTTTAGGTTTTTTTAAGAAACTTCTGCACAGCCAAATAATAAATTAACTATATCTGTCTAACTAAGACAAAGTGTTGCGGTTTAAGTAAACATCCTGAGTTTTGGGGGAGGGCTGGGGGGGAAGTTCAAATGTTTCCTGCTGCGGGGAAGATAAAGGGCCACAAAGATGGTGAAGGTCCTGGACAATCTCTCTATGAAGAAAGGCTGATTGATCTGGGTCTGTTTAGCCTTGAGAAAAGGAGACTGAGAGGGGACCTGATCCAGGTCTATAAATGTCTAAGGTGTGGGGAGCAGAGTGGTGAGGCCAGACTCTTTTCAGCAGTGTGTGGAGACAGGACAAGGGGAAACGGCCGGAAACTCGGATAGGAAGTTCCGCACCAATGTGCGCAAGAACTTCTTTAGGTGAGGTGACAGAGCACTGGAACAGGCTGCCCAGGGAGGTTGTGGTGTCTCCTTCTCTGGAGATGTTCAAGACCCAACTGGACACCAACTTGAGTGAGCTGGTGTAGGAAACTGCTTTGGCAAGGGGGTTGGACTCCATGATCTCTGGAGGTCCCTTCCAACCCGTGTGATTCTGCGATACACAGCTGTACTAACTCAAAATTTATATGGCCAAATAAATTAGGTAAGTTTTTATGCTATAGGCATAGTACTGAATATTCATTACTGAGGTACAGCATTAAATACAAAATAAATTGATTTCCATTCTAAGAGCACTCTGAAAATGAATCACAAAACAGGCCGAATGTGAAAAATCACATATATTTTTTTAAAATCTGTAATTGTGGAACAACACCAACTGACTGTATTGCTTCAGAGTCAAAAACTGGATGTAATAACTGCAGTATCCCATCTGAATATTCATTATCATTTCCCATTTCCATTGCAGGTTAATTTTGTTGCAGCTATTGATGTATACGAAGATGGTGAAGCTGGTCTACTATTATGTTATAACTGTAAGTATCCAGGAAAGACTGAAAATGGTAGGATCTCGATCTGCATATGGAATTATTTTTTCATTGGAGTCTAGATCTGTGTTTTAAAGTAAATTTCAGAGTTTCACAGATAGTATTTCAGAATACATTCTTTTTGACTTAAATACACATTAGCCAGACTAGAAATTGAAGTACTATTTTATTGGGTATTTTGAATTAGACATACAATAGATATTACTTTGTTACTCACAAAAGTCCTATTCCTTCCGATTTCCTCATTCTTTACCTAATTAAACACTGGATGTTTCCAGGATGTGTATAGCATTCCACCTGCTTTCTTCTTTGTACTTTTGCATTCTGTTATTGTGCTTTTTTCTTCTGCACACTTCTTTGCACTGTCACATTCTTTCATTGTAATTCTCTCCGATATGGACACATGGTCTCCGATATAATACATGTTCATTTCTTCTTTTTTGCTTCTAATCCTCTTAAAAATATAACTTGCAGATATGTAACAGCCTTTATGAAGCAATACACAGAAAGACAAAGCACAGCCTTCTCTGTTTCAGGCTATGTGTCCTATCGTCCTTCTCAAAGTGATCATCAATAGAAACATAATAAATACACCTAAATTCTAGTACTGGCTGTTAGTTTGGTACTTATGGGAAAGTATTTCTTAAGTGTTAACTTCCTCTGTAACACTGTGAGGCCTCGCTGGTTCTATTTTGCCGTATCCTATCTGATTCTAGTTCACTTAGAGCTTTTTAGTTCTGAAGTAGTGCTGTGACAGTGCATGGTGAATTCCCATACCTGTACTTCTGCGCAGAATCAGTTCCATTCTAATAGACTTACTGCTGATCCAAAGCTAATAAACTTAGTTGGTGCTAAAGGTACACTACAGGATCCTAATAAGATCTTAAAGCCTAATACACAGTCTTGCAGCTACTTGAATTCCTATTTCTAGGACATTATCACAGAGAAACCTACTTCTGGTCTTTAGAGAGTTTACAATTAAGAAAAGATCATCGTAGAACAAATATGAAAGCACATGATTTGACAGTTCTGAGTTTGTATTTAGAAAAAGGGTTTTAATACTTTTTTGGTTATAAACTTAGATTCAGTCTAAGGACATATATAATAGAAAAAATTCAAATCATAGGATGTCCTGCGTTGGAAGGGACCCACAGGAGTCATCAAATCAACTCTTAAAATAGAATTTTACCTAAAAACATTGAAAAGAACTGATAGGAGCAGGTGTATGAGGTGCTCACAGATGTTTTCCTGGAGCCTCCAGTGCAGTCATGAAGTAGTAAAAATAAAAAGATGATTGCAATTCTTTCTCCTCTTTAAGCCTTCTTTTAATTTCTTGACATAACTTCTCATTTTAAAGGGATGTTTTATCAGCACTAGTGAGAGTGTTTAGAGAATAAAATTGGGTAGTGGAAGGTTAAATTCCTCGTGATCTAGATCTTCCAAATTAAATTTAGAATTGCATTCCAAGTAGCCAATTCATGTCTGACTCATAACAAGACTTAGTTTCAGTGCATGTATGGTAGCTAAGAGGTTCACAAGTAACATGATTAATGAAATCGGTATCTGTAGTATCCTATGTGTTTTACAGTCCTTGGAATACATGAAGTAGCATATGGCTGCTTGCATGGCAGTTCTTACAGACAGAGAAGACATGGTTTTCAGAAATGTTGTTGCCTATTTCTCTACCGTAAACAAAATAAGGAGCTGGTGATTGTTGAAACAGAATACCACTTACTTTGTGAAACACGGTAACTTATTAAAATGTAGCTCTTTTATATTTATCTTCTAAATGTTCAAACGAAAGCTCGTTTTCCTTATTATCTGTTTAGATACAAAGAGGCTTCTACACAGATGTTTGAGTTTTATCTATCTATCATCCAAACTTAAGTGAAATCTACCTATAAAGTTGACATTTTTAATTTACAGTGTAAAGTGATGGGTGCTTTTTTTTTGTTTTTTGTAACAGATGTTTGCCAGTATAGAAAAGTGTATCCGTTTAATGGTGGTTCTCCACTGATTCAGCCATCAGCTTATGATTTTCACTTTTGCTGGAATCAAGTTCCTTATGCTGTTGGTAAGAAAACATTTATTTTTACTCTTTTATCAATATCTCTTAGACCTGCGCTTGGCTGTTTCTGGCTGTTTCTACCATTCCTATAGGTACTTAGCAAACATGTGGACAAGACACTAAGGGATATGGTTTAGTGATGGAACTTGGTAGGTCAGATTGATGGTTGGACTTCATGTTCTTTGAAGGTATTTTCCAAAATAGGTAATTCTGTGATTCTATAAGCATGTTGCATTAATGATGCCACTTCTGCTAAGTGGCTGTTTTTAGTGTATTTTGAAAAGTAGAGCCTTGGTGCAAAGTTTTTTTCCTTTGCTGAACTATTTTTCCTTTCTCTTTTTTCTGTTTTTTTATTTCCCATTCAGTCTGCATTCTGCCAGACATGGAGAATGAAATCTTGTTCAGGCTTGATGTATCTGAATGTTCATCAGTTTATTAGGCAAACTTTGTCGTAGGAAAGGGAGATGCTGAAGTAGATCAGATACTCAGGAACAGTCTGCACTGAGCAACCAAGAAACACACTTACATTAATCATTCTTTTGTGCCAAATAATTTTTTGTTCCGTTGCAGTCTGTGCTTTCCCTTACATACTTGCCTTCACTACTGATTCCATTGAAATACGTTTAGTGGTGAATGGAAACTTAGTCCACACAGCAGTTGTGCCTGAGCTTCAACTTGTAGCATCAAGGGTAAGACACAAGAAAAGCATTTTTGACTATTTGTGAGATGTTGTTGAGATCTGTTTAACATGAAATGTTGTCTAAGCCAAATACAAACCAAAGCTCACAAGTGTGATTTCATTTGTGAAAAATATTCATCTTTGTGCTCTTAGTATTAAGTACAGTCAGGATCAGAATTGAGCTCACTGACCTTTATTGCCTGCAGTAATGCATACTTGAGGTATTTGATTGTTTATGGGGCAAATGCTATTCTGAACATCACAGAAGTTTCCCTAAGATACAGTGAGATAGCCTTTCCCTGATCAGCCCTAATCAAATCAGCAGCAATGCAGCTACAGTGACAATGAAACACAGTGGATAAACATTTGAGCTTTTACTCAGCAAATGATTAAGTCTTGTAGTACTAATGGTGAGTTCTTTGTCATTTCAGTCGGATATTTATTTTAAAGCTACTGCTGCAGTAAGCGGATCATCTCATAGCAGTTCTAAGGAAATGAGTTCAAGAAGTTCACCTCAAACACCTACAGCTTATGACATGCCAGAATGTTCTCTTTCTTCTTCAGAAGGTAATATGGTTTCTAGACAGCTTGAATAATCATCTCTGATTGTTCCAGCAGCTTCCATATCTCAGTGTAGCTGATCTTTAGTAAGAAGAAATTGATCAGATAAAAGATTTTGAGTTAATAGTTGAGAGTGTGGAGGATAGAAATCTTATTACCCAAAGATCTGAATCACCTGGCTTAGCTTTTGCCCAAGTGTATCTCTTTTGAATGAATAGCAGCATTATTTTCAAGAAATCATTTATACAGGGGAGGAAGAATTAAGTTTTACTAGCTAAATGAATCTTTGTCAATATGTCCAAGATTAAAGAAAAAATGGCGTAAAATTATGAGAAAAATTTCAGACTTCACATACACCTTTCCTTTCATTTAAAAACAGCTAAACCATCCCTCAATGATTAGAGTTCTTTTCAAATTCAGAATAAGAAGTGTATCTAGTCACAATCACCTTACTGTAAGGTAATCTGTGAACAGTTGATCTGTAAGGGAACAGTAATGGAGAAACATGGGAGTATCGACTAGATAATGCAGTATGTATGTATGCCTTGGACTTTTAAATCTGGTACTGTTAGCAGAAAGGGAGAAGAGAAAGGAATTGGAATTTCAATTTTTAAAAGGTAGTGCTGTTTGATGGTAAGTTGTTAGGTGATTGGGTTTTTTTTTTCCCCCCCAAAATTAAGAAAATGCAGAGTCTTTTATGTCACTTGAGAAGAAAAGCCATAATTTGAACTATTTGGGATCCAGACTCCAATATTCTGGCAACATATTAAAATATCTGGGGAATCTTGAACAGAATAGTGAGTCATGGTCTTACAGTTGGGATATCAGCCTTAGGACATATAAATTTACCTCCTTTTTCCATTGCTGATTCATCACCTTGCTGAGAGTCAAAAATTTTTTCCTCTGTAAGCCAAAAAGTCAGTGCAAAATGTAGTTCTATTTCTTCCTTCTCCTAGCCTACTTATATTGTAAGGTGCAAAGTAAGAAAGGTCTTGAAGAAGAAAGCAAGAAATGTTATTTGAGTTTAAAAACAAACAAACAAAAAACCCACACAATGATTATAACTTTTCTGTATGATTTTTCATTTTGAAGTATTATGAACTGATACGGTTGTGAAAGAGTAACGTTCTTTTTTTTCCTTTTGAGTTTCAGGTGAAGTTACATGTAAAAACTTGTATAAAATTCCTCTTAGTAATCTGGTAGGGCGAAGCATTGAACGACCTCTGAAGTCACCTTTGACTCCTAAAGTCGTCACTACTCCAACATCCGGTGGCATCACCTCTCTTCCTGTTACTCACTCACTATCCTTATCTCGCATGGAAATTAAAGAAATTGCAAACAGAACACGTAAAGAATTGCTGGGTAAACTCCCCTTGTTCTTCAGTGTATATATATCAGTTACCACTAATATAATTTCTAATTTTTGGAGCATCTTTGGACTAATCTCATTATAGTCAGATTAGTGACAGACAACCAGTGTTCATAAATAAGTAGTACAAACAAAGCAGTAAGAAAATGTTGTTTGCAAGTCATTTAGGTAGTGTCTGGTCATATATAAGGTGACCATATTCTAAGTCAGCTGAAAGCTGTTTAATTAAAAATGAAAATAAGTGAAAAAATGAAAATTAAAAAAAAAAAAAACATTTTTGTGAATGCTTTATTTTCTGATGAGAATATTAAGACTTTTATTCCTTTATTGAGGCCTCTTGGATGAGCCTATTCCCAAGACAGAAGGTTCACAGAAGCAAAAAAAGATTCCTCGAAGACAGTCAGACCCCAAGCAGGGAGCAGTAAGATCAACTAGTAGTGACAGGTAAATAAATGTATGGGCTTTAGGAAGGAGCCTAAGTTAGACCATAAATGTTTTGAGAATTGATTGCTTTTCAACCGGTTTATGGTTTTCCCAGTTAGGTAGAGATTGACTGAGGCCTTTGTGAATTTCATGCTAATGTGTGGTTTAGTATCTAATAACAGCACTGAGATGGGTTATGCATATTGCTAAAAGACATGTTATAAGCGAAGAAAGGCTAAGTGGGATTTTGTGGAGGACCTACTGCAATTGGGCCTGTCACTAGGACTTGAACTACTAAATTCACACTGCAGACTGAATTATTGTTTTCTTCATATCTTCTTGTCTTGCTATTTCCAAAATAAATTTTGCAAATAAACATTATTGCATTTGTCTGTTTGGCTCTGCTTACCAGACCCTACTGCCATTATGTTGTTTTCTCTGTTTTTATAATTTTATATTTGTGATGAGTAGCAGCAGAATTCAGCCAAGATACAATAGACTGAGATTATTTTTTGTTAATCTGCTGCAGTATAAACTATTTTACTATTTGGAAGTTATAATGAGGGGGACAATTCATTAGGATTACCTTTTGGCAATAATTTGATATTTGTAATCTTTGTTTTAATAAGAATTGTTATGGAAGCAGAGTTAAACAGAGAGAAACTCAGTTTTAATGATCTGTCTTTAGTATGACTTGATTGTATGTAGAAATAGCCACTGACCCTACCTGCCCCTTTTCTGTGTATTTTTTTTTTTTTTTAGTGACTTTTGTCTTCATCTTTGCAGAATAATCTCAGCCTCTTTCGAAAGCTATTCTGAGGGTCGTCATCTTTCCACTAGTTCAGATCCTGATTCTGTAGCAAACAGGGAGGAGAGCTCACCATTTAGCTATCCATTTCATCTGACTTCTTTATCTGATGAAGACATCATTGACTTGAAGTGAAGACAGACAAGACTGTTCCTTACTTCACCTTTTCTTACAACTCTGTGAGCTCTGTAGGAATGTCACAAACAGTGCTTCTAGTGGTAAAATGTGGCTGGAAGTATTGGTGATTAATCTTTATAGGTCTCATGTTGTTCTGGCTTGCTTAGCCTGGTTTGGTGATGCTTGCATCTTTGATGTCTGTTTGTTTTCTTATTTTAGTTAATGAACTATTACTTTTCTGTGGTGTTTTAAAGGTAGGTTATCAATGAGAGCTTCAGGCTGAAATTGAAGTAAATAAAAAGTATTTCTTATTCTGAGCTACCTGAAGTAGCATTCTGCAAAGTTAATTGCTGTTACTAATGTTGTGAGTTGTTTTACAGCAGTGTGTGCAATGTAGGAAGAAGAATTTTGTAATGAAAATCACTCCTTTTGTTGTGTTTTTTTTTTTTTTTTTTTAATATTAAAAAAAATTTAAAAAAAAAAAAAAAAAACTTCTAGGCAAGATCTTCTCAAACAGTGCAGTCTGTCCTGGAAATGATGCAGCTGTTTTTTGTTCAATGAAGAATCAAGAATATTCTATAAAGACCAGGTGACATGTGAACATGCTTTTTTCTCTGACCTGTCTGTGTACATATTTTTAGAGGAACTTGAAAACTGTTTTGGCATTAAGAATCTTTGAGTAGAGGGAGTTTTATTTAAAAACAAACAAACAAAAAAAAAGAAAAAAAACACAGATCTTCCTTAAAAATTTAAAGTCAAAATTATACTATATTTCTCCATGTAGTGGAACAACTTTTCTGTAATGCACCTTGAGATTTCCTCATTACAGGCAGAAGCCACCCCCTAATTCTGATTATGGAAAGATTCCTGTGCAGGCATCAAAATTTGTTGTTTGCTCTTGTATCAACAATAGAAGTCACTGCTTCAGATTAACATTTTTCTAAGTGGACCAGACTAAAATTTTACTGCTAGGAAGCTAGTTTTCTATGATGAAATAGCCATAGAAAATCTTTTGTCTTGTTAAAGGACAAAATTTCATCATTAAGCTTGATTATTTTTTTTAACCCTTCTATCTATACCAAAAAGTCAATTTTAAACAATATTTTGAAAGAGTTTGCTGTCTTTCATGAAAATGTGATGCTTCCAGGCTTTTTATATAGAAAGATGTGGGCTTTATTAGCAGGTATTTCTTGCTGCTTATGTAGACATAATTCTGTATGCTTGATTTTTTTATTTATTTATTTTTTTAATATGTAGTATATGTAAGCATGACCATGTGATGATTTCTGCCTTTTGCTTCTGCCTGTCTGAATGTGAAACTTTTTGGAAAATTTTTCATGCCCTGTTTATTGTATTATGATAGATTAATATCTCCACCTAAGAAAATATGCAAGGCCATAACTTAAAAGAATAACTTCTTTTTCTTGAGCAAGAAAAGAAGCAATAATTTAAGCAGTACTTTGTTCAGGAGTAGAAGCAGTATTAACCAGTGACTGCTTTTTTTTTTTTTTTTTTTTTTTCCTTTGGGCAACCATGGATGTGTGGGGTGAGCCTTAATAAACTTCTGAAAGGAAGTGCCACCTTAAAGTCTTTGCAGGACCTTGTAATTCTGTTCAGAATGTTTTCAGAGGCCATAGTCATTTATCCCAACCTATCTGTCTTGTCAGTTGAGGTTTGAGAAGAATTGGTCTGGAAGTATCATATGGTCCTTATCCTGCTGGAAGTTGTGAACACTTTCGTGGACTTAATGAATTCACTTTAGGAAGCACTGTTGGCACTTAGATATTTTTAGAAAGCAGAAGCATCGCTGTTTTCAGTACACAAATTTCAGAGCGTAGTACTTAATTTCTTTTGTGTGGGTGTTTTTGAAGTCTGTACCAGTTTGTTTTGCTGCAAAACTCAGGCTTGATTTAAAATAATATTTTAACTGGAAACTTTGCTTAGTGATTTTGGAATATCACATCGTAAATGTACTGCAGAAGTTCACTTCTGTTATTCTAGCATAATTTAACATAAGTGAAGAACCTGAACAAACGTGTTAAAAGACATGGAAAGACCCTTATAGATGGAGCACTGTAGAAGAATAGAGGAAGTCTGACAGTACCTGACCCCTGCCTATGGTGGTAGGCAGAATGATAAAAGATTGGTATTTGTGTCAAACCAATATGTGACAATACATAGATGGGGTATAAGGCAAGAATTACTTTGTTTAAGCAGAACCACAACACTGCCAACAGAGAGAGGCTTTGTAGTTCTACCCGTAATAGCAACATTGATGACATCTAGCCAATACTAAAAGTGGCAAAAGGATTGTAAGGAATACAGCATTTACATTTTATGTGAGACAAAAAAATAAAGACTAGCTTCATGGTATTTATCTGGAACAAAACATTTGAATAGTTTGAAGATGGAAACATAGTTGCTGTGTCAACTCACTTGTCTTAACCCTGCCTCTTCTGACCCACCAGCTGAATTTTATGATATAGCTTGACTTAATGGGTCAACTGTTATGTTAGTCACATTGGAAACTACCAGACCTAAAAGAATTAATACTCACATAGGACAGGCAAGATCTGAACAGTGGAAAAATTACCTGTCTCCATTCCTAATGTATGTAGTGCCTTAACAATAACATTTTTCCTTCTGTAATTAATCAGTATGCCATTATAGGCATGCAACAATAAAGTAAATAAATCCTAGTAAAAGGAGATGAAGAGGTCAGGCAATGCTGATTTTTAATATTACTCCTAGATGTGGTAACTAAGGCTTTATGGTCACGTTCATGTCATTTATTATCTACTTACTGTCAGAGAATATCCTGGAGCGTGGGTAGAAGACAGGGAATGTGGTAGTTTTGCTTGGATTTTGTTTGATGCAAGCCACAAGAACCAAACTGTGAAATTCTTTATGACATTTGTCTTACCTAAAAGACAAAATAACACAAAATGTGAAGCTGCTAGGACAACTGACAAATAGCCACTGTACAAGGATGTGGTTTCTGTTGGCTTAAAACTGTCATCAGACTCTCACATACTATGTGCATCTTTGTGTGATGAAATGTTGTCCTCAGAACTAGCAGTCTCAAAATAGGACAAAGTTTTAATACATCTGCGTAATCTCTTCTTCAGACCAATGTCAAGTGACCAGGGAAAATGAAATGGCTTCCTGGGAGGCTACTTGGATGGACTGCTATGCTGTTGTTCAGTCCCTTGAAACCATGTTATTTCCTCTCCTGTCTGCAATGTGCATGCTTCTATTCAATTAGCTTGGAAAGTAGCCTTGGGCACAAAAAGCATAGCCCTTTCCATCTCAAGTACAGCCGTTCTGATTTTCACATCTTGTGTTAAAACTGCCATTTACCGGTGTTCTTGGTGTTGGCTGACCAACATATATTTGAGAGAAAATATTTGGAACTGCAGCAAGGATGGGTAGTAGCTTCATCTAATGGAGAACACTGGAAAATAAGCTTGCTACCACCACATCCAGTAGAAGTGTGGAAAAGTCTTTCTGTGAAGGATGAGCTGTTACCAGCTTGAATGCTTGCTATCAAGTTAAGTTAAACTAAAAGTCAATTCTGGACTCTTAACACAGATAAGGTGCTGCTAGAAGTGTTTTGTGTCCTAGTTTGCTGGATTTGTTGGAGGAGGAGGGCTTTTAACTTCTCCTGGATAATGGAATTGTCATCACTTCTGCACAGTACCTTAGTCTGAATAAACTACAGGAATTTAGTTTACTCTGGTTCAAGAAGCAGGACTGAACAGACAGCTAATTTAGAATGGACTTGTGCCTTCTCAATAGCATCAGTGATACATATAGAATCACAGGATGGATAAAGTTGGAAGAGACCAGAGGAGATCATCTAGCCCAAAACTCACCCACACATATCTCCATTCAAAACTACATAAACAAGAGCAGCTTGTTCAGTATCATGTTATTGAATTTTGATTCAGTTCAAGAACGAATAAGCAGCATTTTCAGCAACTCATCATCCTTTTATTACATTTACTTTATAACATGCCTATGAACCATCACAACTTTGAATAGGACTCAAGAGCCCTGGGACACATTAGTTTATTCCTTCCCACATGCATAATATGTGGCTCTTAAGGCTGAAGCTTGGTGAGTCCTTCCCGAGGTCTTTACAGCTTGGCATTTAGGAACTCCAAAACAGAGATTAAACCTACTTGGGATCCAGACTAACTGTCCTTTCTTTCTAGTCTCAGAAATGGAAAGTAATGAAATGTTTCCTTCTGAGGAGAGAGAAAGACTGAAGTGTACGATGAGGAAGGGCTAAGTGCTCCCAAGATGGTGAAAGATAGATTCTAGATTGAATGAACAAATATGATTAATAACTTCAGTTGCTTGGTTTGCAAAGGACAGGTTGACCTGTCCTGGTTACAATTGTTTCCTACTTTGGAGCTATTTTTTTTTTTTTAATTTGTTCTGGCCTTTTTGTGTTGGTTGTTTGTTATGTTTGTTTTTGAAATGCATGACTGGATGTCAGCTGGCACCCAGAATGAGTCGCAATTCTGCTGTCTGCTTTCATGTGACTTTCTATACATATGCAAGTATGCAAGCATTTGTGATTGACTGATAGATTCAAATTTCAAAGTATTTCTTGATTCAAATTATTTTTGGATGGTCAACTGAATAAACGTTAAAACAGTTCTTAGTAAGGCAAATAACAGGTTAGATTGCACCCACAAGAAGCATAGCACTGTTATGTACACCTAAGGTTGCTGTGCCTGCCCTTTCCTCTCTGTGTAGGTGTCTTTAGATAAGCCACAAACTCCTGCAGGCCTTTCTAAAAACTTGCATTTATGACTTGCATTTGCAGATGCAAGAGCTTCCCCAGAGCTTTTGGCTTAGTCTGCATTTGAGACATAGTCTTTTCAGTTTGGATGTTTTAACATGTGTATATACATGTGTGTGTCATACTGAATAGTGTCATTATTAACAACTTTGATGTCATGTGCCCAGTGCTTGCTAATTCTGTAAAAGCACTTTTCTCAGAAATCCAAGCATAGCCTGATTTTGTGGGGAAACAGGTTATACTCTGAGAACTAAATACACTGCATTAACAATATGAGGAAGCTTCTGTGACAGTATGCAGCAAGCACACAGGATAAAAAGTACGGATACTGTTACTACAATTGATCACAGCCATTTCACCAGTCTGCTTAATGTCTAGATGCTTCACTTTGTTGTTGCACACCTGCAACTGACTGACTACTTCTTTGCTACTGAAAATTATATTAGATTAATGATCTGACGGAAAAAACTGAGATTATTTTTCTCTTATTTATAGCTCTATTACATATTTAACTGGTTGGATGGAAATGTTGTCTCTAAAGGTTTTTGCAAGAAAGTGTAATCAACGTGCAATGTCAGTTTTAACAGAGACTTTGAATGTTAGTGGGCTGTTTTGTAATTTAGTAACTGCCGTGTTAAGACAGATGCTGAGTCTGTGATCAAAACCTCTTTACTACCACTTGTCTTAAATGCCAGTGTATTACCATTGTGTTTAATGTCATGTGATAGTGCATATGCTTTGTGTTTTAGATGTAGCATCTAAATAGAAACATTCCTGTCACAGCTGGAAATGTTTTAAGTGCGATTTATTGTTATTGTGGAGGAGGAAGAAGTGATTTACTTCTTCATATATAATAAATTTTACATCAGTTCTTCCTTTCAAACTTGCAGGGCTTTTCTAAATTTGGTTCAGGGATTACTATAGTTCTCTAGAAATGTTTTAAACCTGTTGTTCATTTAAGGACTCTTAGACTCATGAGATTGGCCATAAGCTCTATTCCTCTTTGCCAAGAACAGTCTAGGATTGGTTTGTTTCTGGGTGTTGTTAAGACTCAGACCTTCTCCAGTGGTTGATTTTTACCCCTCAAGTTAACACTATAAAAGAGAATTTCCTCTTTTTTTTGTGGCAAAGGGTATAGTTTCTCAGTCTACGCGATCTGTTCTTTCCTTCTGAAAATGAAATGCTAAAATACATCCTGCTGAGAGCAATAACCTGTCCTGTGATTTAAATGCAGTCCTAGATACTTGACCTCTGTAGGAGAAATAATGCCATCTTAACACTAGCACCCAGCCTTTGTCTATTTACACTTTGGATCAAGACTTATTCTATTGGCAGGTTTCCCAGATGCAGAAGCAGTAACACACGTAAAGGAAAAGTTACAGCAATCCAAAATTAAAGTCCTGACTGTAGCATAAATTTCTTCATTGTAACATATGTAGGGAAATGCGAAGGGGGACAATAAATTTTTTCATTATTTTAAAAATTATATCTTAATTTACCTATTAGCAAAAAAGACAGTAGACAATACATTTAACATTTTTTCCTGGCCACTGCTGTCCGTCTGCACCAGGTCAAGAAAAACAAACAAACCCAATGAACAGTAATTAAAAAAAACTTACATGTCCAAGACCTACACAACTAAGTTACAGTACAACGAGTATACAGTGATAATCAAGTGTATGCAAATACCTATAGATTTCTGGATGGGGGGGAAAAAAAAAAAAAAAAAAGTAGATTTTACAAAATTAGTTAAAACAATTGTAAAGGAAGTTGTGTGACTGTCTACCATGTGACACAGTTAGTTTTAGCAACAGCACCACAAATAATGATGTAAAGGTTTCACATCAGCAAAAGCCTGAGATTTAAGATTTTCTGAAGTAGGCCTCAATCTGTTCCAGGGTCCGTCCTTTTGTTTCAGGAACATAAAAGGCTGCAAATATCACACTGAGGCAGCAGAAGGCAGAGAAGAGCCAGAATGTCCCATAGGATGTTAAGAAACCCTAAGGCAGTGAGAAAACAACAAAAAAAGTGTAAGTCATTAACTATACAACCACAACCCATATATACTGCTGAAGAAGACTGGCCCAAGGCTTTATCGGGAGCATCTTTGATAGTTTTTTTTATATTTAAAAAAAAAAAAAGTTGAATTTTGATTTATGGTGCTTACTATAAAATCATGAAATTCCTTGGTCACCAAAAAGGCCATAGCCCAGTTTGTTAACACACAGGCACCACTTGATATGCCCCTTGCTTTAAGGGGGAAGATTTCAGACATTACCAGCCATGGAACTGGACCCCAGCCAAGGGCAAAACCTGTAAATACAAAAAAACAAAAAAAAAAAAAAAAAAAAAAAAAAAAAACCACCAGATAAATGCAAGTTAGGTATATTTCAAAGGGGAGAGTGTCAGGCAAATAATGCTATGTTATTTTAGGGGAGCATGCTAAACACTAACACACTTTAAATCAAATTAAGTACAAGGATTCTTAACAAGCGAAACATCTTAAAAAGTTTGAGAAGTGGTCAACATAGAAACAAAATTAATTTTTAACTTGCTGCTGTCTTGATCTATCACAGAATTCATTTTGGCTCAGATACTACCAGGGACCTTTTCCCCCCATTAATGGCTGCAAGTTATTGAGCCTGAGCAATTACTATTTAGTATCAGCACAAGGAAGTGCAAATTTATTTTGCAGAACACTGGCTTAACTGTTTAGCTTCTAGCTTGATCACAGAGGTTGTGAATTAATCAGCATCACTTTGTCTAATACACTAAAAAACTGTGTCAAACACAGCTCCATTTTTCAACAATGTGAAGAAAATGGAAGAAGTCCGTCACATTCACCAGAAAGTTCAAATTTCATGTAATATTTATTTAGAAGCCAGTTCTACTTACCAGCAACAAAGAGTCCTAAGCTTACTACTGCAAGCCAGGATAGTCTAGTTTCTGTTCCTGGAGATACTGAGTTGAAAGTGAACAACAGATCAGCATTTGATGAGTTGTTCCCATTTGGAAGGACCATTTTAAAGTAAAACCCAAACAATGCAGTACTGAGAGCCATGATTATCCCTGAAAAGTAAGCAATAACTAAGTTGGCAATGATAGTTGCTTAGGTACTCTTCTTTCTGAGAGCTAAATGCAAGATATGTTGGCTCTAGCTCTAGCAGAAGTGTTTCTGAAAAGATAACGCTATTGGAAATAAACATTAGCCTAAACAAGAATGAAAAAATGTCAATCATTGCACACACAAATTAAACCAGTCTTTACAGCAGTCATTACTATTGAGTGTGCAGTGTGACAACTATGAACAATTTGTCCAAAGTAAAAATAGGCCTGGTAAAGACAAAAAGATAGCTATAAGTAATTTCAAGGAGTTCAGCCAACAAAGTATATATATCATGACAATTTCCTCTTATGAAGCAGCACTTATTACATCAGTTGTAATCCACTTATAAAACAAAGCACTTGAAATAAATAAATTGTAACACTCAATTCCCCCAGTAGTTCCAACACTTTCTGGTACTCTACATGTTTCTTCTCAGGGAACAAAAGTCAGTAAGTTTATTTACCAGACACATAAAGCAGCACTTTTCTTCCGGTTTTATCTATGATAAGTGCAGCCACAGCAGTGAAACATACTTGTATGGAACCCACAACAACAGAAGCCATTCTGCTGTCCTGAAATAAAATAGGAAACAGGGAGAAGAATTTGCTATTTCAGGCTGATAACAGGATCACTTATCAGGCATTAGAGATGCATTTGTTTCTTAACTCTGGAACAAGGAAAACTGTACAAAGTAAATTAACTAGGAGAAGAAATACATAAAAATAAAATAAAGACATCCACATTAATTAACATAACATATTGATCTCTTAGTAAGTTGTTTAATAAGTCACAACTTCCCCCTAGCATCTGACTTTTTCTGAAGCACTAAATTTGTAACTGCATTTTTAAAAAAAGTTATGTTATGTGGATGAGATGACTATAATAAAGATTTCTATCCATATCAAAGTTTTAGACAAAACATGCTTCCCCACAAAAAAAAAACAAAAAACAACCCAGTAACATCCAGTTATGCCAGAGTAACACAGTTAAGAGGGTATCTGTAATTTAAAATAAAAGGTGACCGTTAACACTCAAACTCTGTTACTTATGATGCAGATAAGATAAATATCAAGTCAGTTAGTTACATGTTCTATACTTATTCAGCACCAAGCTGAAACTATAGACATTTGACAGCACACTCTGATTACCTGGAAGTTTGCATCTTCAAAGATTGTTTCTGCATAAAACATAACTGCATTAATGCCTGTTACTTGCTGGAGAAACATCAGAATCACACCAATAAGAAGTGGCCTGTAGATTGAAGGATTCTTAAATTCAAAGAGGCTTAGTCCCTGTTAAAAAAGATGATGCAACAGTTCCACGAAAAAACGGTATTTTAAATGAAAAGATAAAAATCCTCAGAACATTTCACTATGTTCAAAGAGTAAGTTTTCCACCCCTCTTCAGCAAAATTAAATTTCTTAGTAGTAGAAGTGTTTACATTTGAAGTACGAGAAATCCAGAAAAATATTTTTAGCATTTCCTCAGTTTCTAGAGACAAAAATCAACAGTACTTTGCAGAGAAAGTTAACATGAAAGAATCAATAGTTTGCAGAAATAAGACTTCAATTACTGGACATGTCTGTCTAAGCTAGTATCTCATTACAAGAGGTTAAAGATTGCTTTTGAAGTGGTGCAATAGCAAATAAGTTTTTGAGGTGCTGAACAATCCTATAAAACTGCCAGTTACAATAAGAAAACATACCTATCTATCGTCACAGTAAGATCATGAGCCCAACTGCTACTCATGCATACCAGTGGCATCCAACACTGCTGGCAGTTGCAGTTGGAAAGCAGAAGAAAAAAGATTATTTGAATGTCACTGCTTTTTAAGTTCATTTGTGATTGAACAGGTTCACACTGTAGAAAAGGCTATTAACTAAGCTATGATAAAAATCCTTAAACTACACTGTATACTTTCAGACTTTTTGTCTTTAGTGTAAATCAGATTCTCATCACCTCCTCCTCAACATTAGCTTCAATTTGCCTGCATTCCCATTCATGGTCCACAAATGGTCCTCGCAGAAACTGTAAAGCAGCTATCGCTTCTGTGTGTTTCTTCTGATCCAGCAGAAATCTTGGTGTTTCAGGCATGAACAACATAAACAAAAGCATTACGCATGGTGGAAAAGAACATAATACTGCCAGCCAGTGCCATTTTAGTATCATTCCTGCACAACAAAAAGGAAAAAAAAAAAAAAATCAGTTCCAGAAGAATTAATATTTGTACAACAAAATTAACGGTTGTAGAAATGAATTGACATTTGCTTTCAATTCCTTAGTGTAGTTCTTTCATTACGTGTACTAATTCTTTTTTACAGAGACCTAACCCCAATACCTGCAGTGTAGGCTCCAAGTATGCCAGTCACCACCATCAACTGGACAAAAGAGCCAAGCATACCACGAACATTTGTATGAGATATTTCCGATATATATACCTAAAACAGGGAGAAAATGTCTAATAATTACCTCAATCCAACGTAGGATCAAGAAGTAGAGAAATAATTTGTTTCTGAAAACCGGATGTATTTCCTAGAAACCCTCCTCAAAAAAAGCCACAGCAAAATGGAGAGGGTAGAACAGTATCATCTCATAAATACATATTAGCATTACAAAAAAAAAAAACCAGAAAAAGGGAGACCCTAAGAAGAATGTTTATGCTGTCAGTTAAGGCTCTGACAGATAAATAAACTTGTGTTAGTAAGGGCTTCCTTTGCTAGCCATATTCAACAACAAATGCATCACTGCAGAACACTCTGGTGCTTGGGATAGTCTGCAGGAACGCAAACTCCAAGCCACACGTAAAAGTCTTTGCAAATCTTAAGTTGTAACTTTTTAATTCACTGTAAAGACTGGGTTTTATTTCATTCTCCAGAAAATCCAAAATTAATGGTTCTTATCTTAACATGTGTGAACAGCAGGCATCACATAGGTCAAATCACCTAATAGGTCAAATAATACCAGAAAAGAAAGACAAGCACAAATTATTTCAGTTATACTGCTGCAAGGATATTTCTGAATACATGAGAAAAGTTAATATTCTGAAGATAACAGTTCAATGGAAGCAGAAGTCACTACAGAGTAGACACCAGGGAGACCAGATAGCAACCTTTCACTATTGAAAGGAGGGCTGTAAGAATCACAGAATCACAGAATTGTAGGGGTTGGAAGGGACCTCCAGAGATCATCGAGTCCAACCCCCCTGCCAAAGCAGGTTCCCTACAGCAGGTAAGAATGGGATGGGTAAGAAAGAATGGGACAGATTCTTCAGCAGGGTCTGCTGTGACAGGACAAGGAGAAATGGTTTCAAACTAAAAGAGGAGAGATTTAAACTAGATATAAGAAAATTTTTAAGGGCAGTGAAGCACAGACACTGCTCAGAGGTTGCTCATAAGAGTTAGTGGATGCTCTGTCCCTGGAGACATTCAAAGTCAGGTTAGAGCAGGCTCTGAGTACCCTGATCTAGCAGTAGGTGTCCTGGTTCACTGCAGGAGAACTGGGTTAGATGACCTTTAAAGATCCAACTCAAACGATTCTGTTCTATGATTCTACTTGCCATTGCACTAGGATTTATAAGTGATAATAGTTTAATTGCAAACCTTAAGCCTTTACCACTATTTATACAAAACGTAAAGAGATAAATATGATTTGACCATTGCAGAATATAAGCAGAAGTAATCACAGAATCACAGAAAGGTTTGGGTTGGAAGGGATCTTTAAGATCATCTAGTTCCAACCCCCCTGCTATAGGCAGGGACACCTCCCTCTAGACCAGGTTGCTCACAATCCCATCCAGCCTGGCCTTGAATACTTCCTGGGAAGGGGCATCCACAACCTCACTAGGCAACCTGTTCCAGTGTCTCACCAGCACACATGAAGAGTTTCTTCCTGATATCTAGTCTAAATCTACCCTCTTCCAACTATTTCCCCTTGTCCTCTTGCTACTGGCTGTTACAGAAAAGTCCCTCCCGCAGCCTTCCTGTAGGCCCCCTTGAGGTACTGGAAGGCCACTGTAAAGTCTCCTTGGAGCCTTCTGTTCTCCAGGCTGAACAGCCCCAGATCTCTCAGCCTGGCTCCTTAGGGGAGGTTCTCCAGCCCTCTGATCATCTTTGTGGCCCTCCTCTATCAATGAATAGACAAAAGAAAAATTGGAACAAGCACATCACTGTAATAACGCATAGTACAGAAGCGCTACTAGAATAAGCAAAGCTTTTTTTTTACTTACATTTTCATCATTATTAAAAGCATGCAAAATATGAGTCTATAACAATCAGTTTATTCTAAATCTGCTTCCTTTGCTAGAATTACTGAGTTACTACACCCAAGCCACCTCGCGACCAGAAATGATGCTCTACTTACTGGAACAACAAGCGAAGTAATTCCACTGGCTAAGCCAGTTAGTATTCGTCCAAAATAAAGCATCCATATGTTCTGAGCGGAAATAATGACAATATATCCACAGACGTATGGTATTGAACACAGCATCAGACTCAGCTTTCTTCCAATTTTATCCACAAGGTAGCCTCCCAGTATTCCTCCAGCAGCAGCTCCTAATGTCACTAGAGACTTCAAAAAACAAGTTAAAAAATACATATCATAGAATCATAGAATGCTTAGGTTTGGAAGGGACCTCTGAAGGCCATCCAGTCCAACTCCCCTGCAATGAACAGAGACACCCAGCTAGATCAGGTTGCCCAGGGCTTTATCCAGCCTCGCCTTGAAATCTCTAGGGATAGGGCATCAGCCACAACACTAGGCAACCTGTTCCGCTGCTCCACCACCCTCACTGCAAAATATCTTTTCCTTATATCTAACCTAAATTTCCCCTTGTTCTGTCACCACAGACCCTGTTAAAGAATCTGTCCCTCCTGTAGCTCCCTTTTGTATACTGACAGGCCACCATCAGGTCACCTCGCAGCCTTCTCTTCTCCAGGCTGAAGAGCATCAGCTCTCTCAGCCTGTTCTCACAGATAAAGGTGTTCCATTCCATGGATCATTTTTGTGGCCCTTCTCTGCAGACGGTCCAACAGATCTACATCTCTCCTGTACTGAGGACTCCACATCTGGACACAGGAATCTGGATGCAGCATTCCATCTGGAATGGACAATGCCCCATCCCTGGAGACTAGCTGTGATGTCCCTGTTCACTTTAGAAGAGTTGGAATAGATGGCCTTCAGAGGTCCTTCCAAATCCAAGGATTCCATGATTCTATGATTCCGTGGATATATATACATACACATCTATCTATATAGATATATAAATAACACACTAAAAATTCTTTTAAATAAATACCTTCCAAAAAATATATGCATGCAGTTCTTTTGAAAAAACAAAATAAATATTAACTTCTTATCAAATCACAGTCAAGAAGTACAGTCCACCACAATTGGACAGCTAGCAATTCTCAGGTCACAAACAAAGCCCTTTCAGTGGAGAAAGAAATGCAACAGTATGTTTTTTTTATCTGTTCATTCACAAACTAGCTTTCCAATCTGTTTTAAAGCCCTGAAGACTGAAAGATTATCATGAATAAACTGAAGTCCAGCCTGTACCCCAAAAGTTGATATTCCCTATGTCAATGGATTGCACCCAATTTATTCACAAGTTGATTTTCTGTGGTCCCTTGACAGTTTCAATTAAGGAGATTAAAAGTTGACATAAGACATTATAGTATCAAAAAAGTTACAAAAATAACGGCATTTATTTATATGTGCGAAGTTAGCGGAGTATAACAGTAGTATTACTTAGGAAAAAACGGAATCAATTACTGAGGTGACAACAAAAAATCATTATCAAAATCCTCATTTATATTCATTCTTAAGAGGAGTTAGAATGCCTTAAGATGCAGCACTGAGGAACATGCATGAGGGTGACGGACTTGATGATCTCTGCAGTCTTTTCCAAACTTAATGATTTTATGTAAACAGCATCTTCTTCACACCACGACGGAAAATCACAAGAGAGTGATGTATCATACAGAAACTTACCCCAAACCATGATGCCTGATTGCTGTCCAACCGTAATTTCGGATTGCCAATTTTCCTCAGCTCTGGAATAGCAGGTGAGCTATAGCCTAGCACGAAGCCAAAGCTAAGCGGTCCCAGGACAGCAGCGAACGTGGCCAGGTACAGCTTCTTGTTTTGCACTCTGAGACGGAAGATACCGACAAGGATCGTGCCGCCGCCCCCTCGCGGCTCCGGCCCCTCATGGGGCCGTTAACGCGCGGATGGAGCTCTGACCCAGACGTCACATTTTCCGCGTTCCCCCCCCGCGCCATCGAAATCCGCAGCAGCCGAGCTCCAGCGCAACGGGGCGGCCCCTAAGCCCGCCAGAGGAAGAGACGCAGCACCAATCCTCACCTCAGGTAAGCGTCCGTAGTAGGATGAGCCAGCAGGTACTGAGACTCCTCTGCCGCCATGTCCCAGCCGCGGGAGGGCGCCTCGGCGCCAATAATCTCAGCAGTTTCTGGACGGCCGGCGGCAGCCACCCCAAAGGGCAGGCTCCAACCCGCGCACGGCGCCGAATGCAGAGAAGTAACGCAGCGCTTTACGGCTCCAGTTCAGACGGAAACGGCTAAAGTGAGACAGCGGGGCGTAGTGACGTTTAGAGGATGCGCCGGAAGCTGCCTGAGTACGGAGCGCCGTGGGCTTTGGTGGAGTGCCTCACCTCGGGGTGACGGCTGGTTCACTCGGTGCAGGGGCCCCGCCCCTCCTCCGGGACTGGAGGTGACCGAGGCTTCCATCGCTGTCCGAGGGCGGCAGCCTTCCATGGGTGTCCACAGGCCGCGGCGCGGACCGCGGAAGTAGCGGGAGACTGTCCTGCTGTGGGAGCGATGGCCGCGGGGAAGCCTCAGCCCCTGCCGGGCCACGGAGGACCGTTCGAGGTGTGGCGGCTGCCTGCTGAGGGACGCTGCGCGCCCTGCCGCTACCTGAGGTGAGCGCCGCGGCCCACTGGAGCAGTGTGGGCGGTGCCGATGGTTCTACTGTGCGTGGGCGGAAGGCGCTGAAAGTGTCCGGGCTGCGCCGTGCTCTGTGCGAGCGGAGCAGGGCGGGAGTGGCCGTGAGTGGAGCGGTTGCGGATAACGCGTAGAGCAGTGTGCACATGGCACTGGCTGCAGTTAGAGATTGCTGGTTCTTAAGAAAACACGTGCCTATTAGAGTGGCAAACACAGTTTGCCGAATGTGCTGAAGAAAGCCCTTAAGTTTTGTCAGTAGTAAAAGTTACTTATGAACTTCTAACTCGATAGGAGCAGCTGTTTCTGTTTAATTCAGAAGGCCTTAAGATTATTATCTTTAAGATATAATCCTTACAAAATTATCAAGAAGTAATATGTCTTTACGTTTGTAGCCTTTCATAGTGAAGACTCTTCTATACTTTTCTGTGTCACATTTAGAGATGTACTTCAAGGTTTTATTCTACAAAGGTAAAAGCATATGTATTGTGAGCTGCCATTTACATTCCTCAATTCATTTGATTTGGGAGCTTCTATGAATTAAATTCAATTAGATATCTAATGCATTGAATGAGATCTCCCACAGAAAATAAATCTAGCTTTTTAGTTGTTTGCCCCATGCTCATCTTTTTAATCATTTGCTCAAATCTATTGTAGGAACTTGAAATGCCACAGCATACAAAAATAAATACAGGTCACATAGACTGAGAATTAGCATTTCGAGCTGTCAGTTTCACAGGCCTGTTTATTGGAAATAAACAGAAAACAAGGTGGGTGAGGAGGAGGGGAAGTTTGTTTTATAAGGAAAAAAAAAAAAAAGACATCAAGGAGATACAAAAGAGGCTACGTGTCCTTCAACACGATTCTCCAGACATCTCTTTGTATCTTCTTTAAGTGCAAACCAGGTAATTTTTTATGAAGTAGTTATGACAAGAGTCTGAGTTAATTCAGTCAGTAATTATCCTCTTATTATTCTGTTTTTATGCTTTGTTTTCTTCCTTTTTTCAACTAAATGATAAGTAAACTGTAAAACGGCATTTATTCACTAAAGTAGATTTAAAACTTGATCAACTCTTACTAGATTCAGAATGTGAAAATGTTAACTCATTACATGAAATATGTAAACATTCATAGTGAATGCTAGCATGCATTGTCTTGTACAACTCACTTCTAAGTCTTAAGTAAGACAGTAGGTCGAAGTATGTGCAAATGCTTCATACTAACCTAATGAATATTTTGTGCTGTGATTGGTTACTTCAGTCTGTGCTTTAACATGCCATTTGAAGTACTGATGTACCAGTAATAATGATGTGATGCTTACCTTGTTTTCTGAACAGAACTAATACAGTGTTTTGATGTACCACAGGTAAATTTTTCCATAACCTTATGGAGAAAAAGGACTTTGAAGCATGGCTTGATAACATTTCTATTACATTTCTTTCTCTGACGGACTTGCAGAAAAATGAAACTCTGGATCACCTGATTAGCTTGAGTGGAGCAGTCCAGCTCAGGCACCTCTCCAATAATCTAGAGATTCTTCTCAAGAGGGACTTCCTCAAACTTCTTCCATTGGAACTTAGTTTTTATCTGTTAAAATGGCTTGATCCTCACACCTTACTCACATGTTGCCTCGTCTCTAAGCAGTGGAATAAGGTTATAAGTGCCTGTACAGAGGTGTGGCAAACCGCATGTAAGAATTTGGGTTGGCAAATAGATGACTCTGTTCAGGATCCTCTGCATTGGAAGAAGGTTTACCTAAAGGCTATTTTAAGGATGAAGCAACTGAAGGACCACGAAGCTTTTGAGACATCCTCTTTAATTGGACACAGTGCCAGAGTGTATGCACTTTACTATAAAGATGGTCTTCTGTGCACAGGTAGGAAATTCAGAAAACTTGGAGTCTTACTCTTCTTTGTTATCTGTACTGCCCAGCTCCCCCACTTGATTAATGATAAGTTGATTTTTCTTGAGGAGACAGATTATTTTCATAGGGCAAACTCAGTTTAGGGCAATTCACTTTTTTTTTTTTTTTTTTTTTTTTTCCCTCCAATTTCTGAAATATCTGGTATGCTATCAAGCTCGCTAAATATTTAATAGGAAAAACAAAACAAACAAAAAAAAAACAAAACCAGGAGACCAATTTATTTATTTGTCAAAAAAAGAAATGGTTACAGTACTGTTTTTTTTCAAATTTTCAGTTTCAGATTAGCAATCTCACTGGAGAAGTACATTTGTGTTAGGTATCCTCTTAGGGGTTATCTGCGATCTCATTCAGGTTAAATGGAGTTTGGTCTCACAGTGTGGTCACTGTAGTCTCAAGGTGTGTCAGGAAAAGTCTGGCTTCCTGGCAATAAGATTATTTCTCTTTTACATCCTTAAGCACTTTCAGTTCTTAACATGACTAGTTCCTTGTATGAATACCTTTAACTAGATTTAACCTTGCTACTAATCCAATATGCATATTGCAGTGATGGTTTCTCCTGAAGACTGCCGATTTCAAGATTTCAGTGTGAACTCAGAAATACACATCCCTCCACATCTTCAGGTACACCAGGGTGGTTACTAGAAACCTGTGACTAGACTGTAGACAGTCTTTTCACTTTACTAGTAACCAGGGAAGGAAAATACAAAGGAATAGGTCAGACCTTACTGGGAAGCTGCATACTTCTGTGCTGAAACCAAAAGGGAAAAAGGAGGTGGAAGTATCTAGGATTTTTGTCCGGTCTCCAAAACCAGCAAACTCGAGTACTGTTATAAGTTTTGGTGGAGAAAGGAAATGCAGGTGAAAGCATTAGATGGAGCACTGGCACAGGTTGCTCAGAGAGGTTGTGAGTTTATCTCTTCAGAGATTTGGTGAAAATTCCATAACTAAGACATACATGGAAGACTAGTAATTTTATTTAGTATTTGTTTCCAATTATCCTATTGTTTTATATTCCAGGATCAGATGACTTGTCTGCAAAACTGTGGGATGTAAGCACAGGTCAATGCATCTATGGTATCCAGACACACACTTGTGCCACAGTGAAGTTTGATGAACAAAAACTTGTAACGGGCTCTTTTGATAACACAGTAGCCTGCTGGGAATGGAGCTCTGGGGCAAAAACACAGCATTTCAGAGGACACACTGGTGCAGGTATGTTGAATATCTCAGATTTTATTTTCGTCAGTCAAGTAACATATGTCATCATAGAACAGATTATAATTTATGTTAGCTTTGTCCACAGTTTTTTAAGGCTCTGTCTCAAATCACATTGTGGGAGGGAAGTGGCCAGAATAGATGTAGATCTGTCTGCCCTTGAATAACACCAAAACATAGTCATATATTGTTTTATAGGTGTAGAAACAGTACTAACTGTCATGGTGATTTAGTGCTTTAGAGTCTAGAGTAAAAGATGCAAGCCTTGTTTATCACCTGTTAGCAGGGAGCACATGACAGTGGGAGTTCTTTAAATTCCCACACTGGAGATAGTCTTATAGGAAAGAGCACAATCAAGCCTGGGGATCTGTGTTTGCATTTCTGTCTTAATTCTGTCCTCTACCAGAGAATATCCTCCACTCAACTGTAGGTCTGTTCTCCACGAGAAATGAGATGTATCAATTTAATAATTCTGTTGGAGTTGATTTCTTAGAACTATTAGGATAGGAACCTAAACATAATCCAGCCTTAATGGAACCAATGATCTTCATGCTTTTAATTTGAACAAACAGCTGGTAATTTTGCAGTGTAAACTCAGGAATAGAGTAATAATTTACGTGTACAGTTCAAGAGCAACAGTTAAAGCTGTAATAGTGAATTTTGACCTAGTTACAGTATCACAGGAAAAAGCATACATGGAGACTGTTGCTGCTTTTGAGAACCCTCTTTGCTTATAGTTTTTAGTGTGGACTACAACGATGAACTTGATGTTCTTGTCAGTGGCTCTGCAGACTTCACTGTGAAAGTGTGGGCCTTATCAACAGGAACGTGCCTGAATACCCTTACTGGACATACAGAATGGGTCACTAAGGTGGGAATATTGTTTTTGTATTAATCTTGGTGAATATTTGCATGAAGTTTGCAAGTTGTTCTACCTTTCTATTTCTAATACCTGTCTTCCCCCTAGGTATAGAATATGAAGAAGATCAGGACATGTAGATATTGCAAAATAATGTTTAAACAGAAAGAAAAGATGTAACTAAACTTTTCAGGGGATTGAAGAGATTTCTGTTCTGAAGTAGCTGGAATAATGTTAGGAATCAGCATTTGAAAGATCAAATGAATGCAGTGGTTCAGAAAGAAAGCTACTTTTAAAATTATATAGAAAACTAATGAATATGATAACCAAAATCTAAGCATAAAGTGTTCTGAGGTTTAGAAAAGGTATTTCACTTACAAGCATTTCAGAAATTGGAATGTGCATTGAGAGCAGAATTGTGGAGAAGTACATGTGTTAGCTTATATATACAAAAAGTTCTTACTATTAGGAGCAAGCAAGTGTAAATGGTAGTTTCCCTTTACATGCTATAAGCATCTGTATGTCTTTTGACCATGTGTGTGGTGTATTGTTTTGTAACAAAATGGACAATGCAAATGAATGCTTGGTTAGTTAACAGCATCAAAATAAGTCATTAAATCCTTCAATTACAGGTAGTTTTGCAGAAGTGCAAAGTCAAATCTCTTATGCATAGTCCTGGGGATTATATTCTTTTAAGTGCAGATAAGTATGAAATCAAGGTATGTACCATATATTGTACATGTATCATTGCAGTATCCAAGGAAGCAGAATACTTGAGTGCTTCTGTGATTCGAACATAATACGGGGCTTTTTTCTCTCATAGTCCTCGCTTTTGAAGACATGTACAAGACAAAAAAACTCTTCGGAAGCTAACTATTCACTGATTTCCTTCATGCTTACAAACAAATAGTAGATCAATACATATAATAAAAGTCAAAATATAAGTGTTTTTTACTGTATCCCTAGTACGCTAACTTGTCAGTGAGACACTTACTGCAAATACTGCTATTGTTGCAAACTATTGGGTTGGAGGATGCTGTATGTAAATAGTTCATGGCTATGTGTTACAAGTCAGTTATAGAGCTGATGTTCCCATTAAAGAAGATAAATATTTTTGAAAAACAGGCACACATTTACCTCCTGCTTTACATGAGACTATAAGCCTTGTTTAATTTGTGTAGAAGTTTATAATTTGAATGTTTTATGGTCTTAAACTGTTTTCTAACTCTAGATTTGGCCTATTGGAAGGGAAATAAACTGCAAGTGTTTAAAAACACTGTCTGTTTCTGAAGATCGCAGCATCTCTCTACAGCCCAGATTGCACTTTGATGGTAAATACATAGTGTGCAGTTCAGCACTAGGATTATACCAGTGGGATTTTGCCAGCTATGATATTGTCAGGTAAGTGTTTCAGCTTAAGATGTGCAGAATTTATTCTCAAGGCATGCTTTTAAAAAAAATAAGAATTGTAGCATGTTAGCTTTAATGCTTTAAATGTCATTCAAAAGGATATCGATTAAAAAATCTTTAAACATCATTCTTCACAAATATTGCCAGGTTTCACTCTAATTTATCTCTAATTGTACCAACCATTTGATTGCTGTTTTGATTTCTGGTCACAAGCCAAACCTCTTTCATATTTTCAATATGTGAGTTTCAGATTTTTTTAAATAGACTTGAATCAGGCTGCATTGCTATAGTTTTGAACACAAAGCTGTAGTGACAAGAAGCTAATGTTGCTATGGGAATTGCTCTGCAGTGAAGCAGAAGACCTTTTCTGGGAGTCATTTGATGGGAAACGATATTTAAAAGACCATTTCCTTATAGCACTGCTGAACTGAGATCTGTCATTCTCAGTAACTGGGTGGAATGTTAGTGAAATCTATCAGTTTCTAACAATACTGCCTTATCTTCTAGGGTTATCAAGACTCCTGACTTCTCAAATGTGTCCTTGCTGGGCTTTGGAGAGATATTTGCTCTACTGTTTGATAATAGATACCTGTATATAATAGACTTGAGGACAGAAGAACTGATAAGCCGCTGGCCTCTACCAGAGTATAGAAAATCAAAGAGAGGCTCAAGTTTTTTGGCTGGTGAAATGTCTTGGTTAAATGGACTAAATGGTCAAAATGATACAGGCTTGGTTTTTGCCACCAGTATGCCAGACCACAGTATCCATTTGGTGTTATGGAAAGAACATGGATGAAAAGATTACATATGCAGAATCTTCAGGATTATATGGACTATCAGCAATGTGTCTATCAAATGAAACTTTGCATGAACCAAAGTTGCACATCTAATGGTATCATCATGCAATGCACAATCATTTGATTTTATTTGGGCATTTGGGAAAGGATTGTTTTTGACATAATACAACAGAGCATGCTAACAGTATTCACCATTAAATTTGTCTTTATTCATGTTTAAGCGTACCTGTTTGGGCTCTGAAGCATAGCTTGTGAAGTTAAAACTATTCAGATCCACCATTAAGTCTAAAATGAAGTAGTGCTTGACCACATTTCTGCCTTTTTTTTTTTTTTTTTTTTTTTTTGTTGTTGTTGTTGTTGTTGTTGAAACAGAAGGTGGAGCTACTGTTTTAGAATAGGCTTTTGTGCTTTTGTACGTACAATACCAAATACCGGTTACAGTGCATGACTCCTTGCTCAACTTAAATGAGAACATAGTTGATCTTTTCTCTCCCCAGTGCTGATCTTCTAAAAAAGTTTTTTTCTTTATGATAGCTTTAAATACTTAACCTTTGAAACTGAGCAATCAACAGAGTTCTTTAACTAGAATTGGATGCTAACAAAAATGATTTGTTTAAGCTCAGAAATGTGCCAATACAGGCTCTCCTCAGTCAGTGAGCCAACTTTTCATCTATCTTACAGAGCTTGCCAAAGCAATTAACCTTAGAGGTCCTCTGACAGTATTCCGTCATATTTTCTGATGGTTACCCCACTCAGAATGGTTTGATCGATATTTTTATAGTCCACATTTCTGATTATGTGACTTCATTCACAGCTAGATAGAAATGAAATGAATTGGGTGATGTTCAATCCCTACAGCAAAAATAATTGCGTTAAATGATGCCTGCCAGCCATACACTTATTCAAAAAAGTTAAAATTACTTTAAGTGAATTATTATATTAATTGCTACAGCTACATTTGAAAAATGGGCAAATGTGAATGGCACATCTTTAAAAATAAAGTATAAGAAATAAAATCGAAAATTTGAAGAAAAGACAAGAATAGGAAAACATCTATTATTTTGATCAGCTGTAAGAGATAAGACATATAGATGAATTAACTATTGAGTAGCAATACTCCACATACTTCTGTGGTTTTTGACATGTACTTAAAAGATGTATCTATAAAATTTCAACTTCTATGCTTTAGAAATATTTAGGAGTTTTGTTTTACTTTTTCTTTACAATAAAATCTCCCCTTCGTACACACCTTGAAAATTAGATTTTTCAGAAGGATTGGCTGTTGTTCTTGAAAAGATAAATGCTAGTGCTGCAGAATTTTATTTGTGATTTTTGTCATGGTTTTTGTGGCTCCCAACACTTGTGGAAACCTAGTTCCTCATGTAGTAATGAACAGAGGTCATGTTTCCCAAATGTAGGTAGTATGAATAACATACTACTGATAGAAGTTCTTATATCATTATATATCACCTTATATACATTATATATATATCACCTTATATTCTTACACATATCAGTGTAAGAAGTTATGGTATGCAAGAATCAATACTGGAGTAGTGTGGTAGGAATTATATGAGGTCACAGTGGAGCTGTTCTCTTGAAAACAAGGCCAAAGTGTTAAGTACCCAGTTTTCCACCTTTATTCACACCAACTTACTTTGAAAATATGTTTTAGTAAAGGAATTTTATCAAGTAGAAGCCATATTCATAGGTCTTTATTTAAATTAGACCAGTTGGGGCATGCATGGTAATCTCTTTTGCTATCTGACTCAGAAGTGAAGAAAAGCTATGTGAAACAGAAAACTTGAAGTTCTTAAGGTGAGTGTAATTATACTGTGTGTAGTAGGTGCAGTAACTCATCTTAAAAGAGTCACATGAAGACAGACCACCTATAAAACATGGAATTTGTCACCTCCTTCTCAGGAGCAGTTGAGACAGGAACATGCAAAAAAAAAAAAAAAAAGTTATGCTCAAATTGATGAAATTAGAATCATAGAATCACATGGTTGGAAACTACCTACAAGATCATCTACTCCAACCGACTCCTCATCACCTTTGCCACCACTAGCACTGAACCATATCATGCAGCACGTCATCCAGACGCCTCTTGAACACTGCCAGGGAGAGCAACTCCGCCACCTCTCTGGGCAGGCCGTTCCAGTGCCTGACCACTCTCTGAGAGAAAAAGTTCTTCCTTATGTCTAACCCTAAGCCTCCTCTGATACAGCTTGCAGCCATTATCCCGTGTCCTGCTAATAGTCAATTAGGATTGACTATTTGGACTAAGATTAATGGAAATTGGGCTGGACTTCCAATAATGGTCATTATTGATAAGAAATCTATCTGGAAACAAGTAGTGTTGTTCAGAGACCTGAACTGGTTAACTGTTTTGTTTGTAACCTTGATGATATAAAGTGCACTCTCAGCTTGTTTACAACAATACTAAACTAGAGGTGCAGGAAGAACCCATAGGAAGGGAAAGAGTCATTACGCAAAGGAAGAGGGGATGCTGTTCTGAGGGACTTCAGAATACTGGAAAAATTAGCTGGCAGTACTCTTACAAGTTTAAGCTGGAGCAAATGCACCATCCAGCACCTAAGACAATCATCCCACTCGGGCTGGTCATAGTCATCTAGATGGTTAGAACAAACAGGATGGAATACTATTGCACAGCAAATTGTATAGGATTCAGTACTATGCTCTTGTGACGAAGGCAGCCAACTGTTTACTGAGCTGTTCTTACAAATACATAGCTGGTGGTTCAAGGGAAGGATTCTTAACCTTTGTTCAGCACTCAAGGCCACACTTGCAACCACATCCAGCATTGAGTTACCCAGCACAAAGCAAACACTGAAACACTGAAGCAAGTCTAGTGACAGGTTGCAGATGTGAACAGGCGGCTGAAGCACAGGATGTCTCAAAAGATGTGGAAGTTGAATTCAGTCTTCCACAGAGAATAACAGGAGTGGAAACAGTGATATACATTACTGCAGTCACCAGCTACCTATTAAGAATTTAAAGGGGAAACAAAGTCACTCAACCCAGCATACTACAGTAAAGGCTAACTAATGAAAGCAAGCTGTCCAGTGTGAAGGCAGTACAATACTGCAGCAGGTTGCCCAAAGAGGTTGCATGTTCAGCTAAGCTAGGCATAGAACTGATCAAGCCATGCTACCTTACACTGCTTTGAGCATAAGGTTAGACTGGGGACTTCCAGCTATTTCTTCAAAATTCATAAGCCTGTAATCTTAAATGGACCTCTGGCCAAGCTCTAAATTCTCCTTTTTTGGCATTATCCCAAAGCATCATGTGAATCATCCAATACATAATGTACTGCTCTTCTACACTTTCATAAAAAATGAAGTTCAACACTTTCCATAACAGCTAACTGTTATTTTAAATGCCAATAACAAGCAATTACAAAGTGCATTTGCTAATTAATTCGAAGCTACTCATAATAGAGCTGGAACATAGCAATGCCTTTCAAACACAAAATGGATGAAAGAATTAAAACATTACATTAACACAGAAGTTAAATAAATGAAAGCCTACTCCCACAAGCATCTCCATTCCACATCAGATTACTACTACTGCCCCAGCTATCACTTCATTGGAAGGTTACACTATATTGCTACATCAGCCCTGTCCCTTCCCATTGTGGGAGTGTAGAAGACATTAAAAATGACTGAAACTGTAAAACTACAGGATTTTTTTGCTTTTTTTATTCCCACTTAACCGTTCAAAAGAAAATCAATAAATACATTGCAGGAGGGTTGTTTCTCTCCTGTACTTTTACACCTACCTAAGGAAAGGAATACAATATAACGTACCATACAAAATAGTAAAAATGGCTTATTTTGATGAACAAATAAACATTTTGTTATCAGGCCATATGGTTCTAGAAAAACAAAAATTTACTATGTTTATGTATCATAGAGTCATTCTTCAGCTTTTCCACCTCAAAATAATCTTCAGTCCAGTAATCTATATACTTCAACATCAGTCTGTAACCCGTGCCTCTGGTTTAAAGCTTCCCACCAAAAGGCAGCATTTTCAATTATCTAATAAACAAGAGCTGTGAGTAGCAAAAATGCACCACATTTCTTAAAGGTACAGGACTCAAAAACACAGTCAAAGAGTTCTTTATATTAGCATAAATACAGCAGCTGTTACAATATATTAACATTTTAAAAACTCTATTTCCAATAATACCTGGGATACTTTTTTTTTTTTTTCAGTTGAAACTGGTACATTTTTCCTCAGATATTTTCAGAGTGCATTTGTTTGTTTATTGAAATAGTTACATGAAAAATTTGTACCCAAATCACGACATATGAACAGCAATCATTGAGGAGCATTAATTTTACCACTATTCATTGTATGTTTTTTTAATAAATAGATTCAAAAAATGCATATAGGTCACAGCATTACATATATCAGTTAAAACACAAAATTTAATTTAAAACTCACTGAAGAGGCAAAATCATCTACATTGAACTTTGTTATCATTAATTGACTAATGGCTCTGCCATTAACTCCAGTTTCTCTTACAAAGCAGTATCTTCAGTAAGGGACAGTTCTAGTGATGTCTGGTCTGTTTTCTTATGTTGTCTCTGTGATTATAATGAATTGCCATGTTAATTCCAAAGTAGCTCTTCATCTGGCACATATTATCACAAGCCATCTGTCAATGACAACGCTAAACACAGCTGTATTTCCACATACACAAAAATAGATTCATTTCTTCTTCAGGCAGTTTACAGGTTTGTTACACAAAGTAAAGCAAATAAGAATGTAGGAAAATAAAAAGAAAGCTGTAAGTTCTAAGAAATTCTAATCAGTGCATGGTCACTTCCTGTGAGTTTAATAATGCATTTTCTTAGCTAGAGAAAGGTAAAAGTTTGACCTCCCCACTATGCCTTAACTCTTCCACATAAAAAAAGTTGCACAAGCGTTTATCAGAGGCACACACCTCCATCACAGCCTCTATTTCAGTACAGATTGCTAAATGGCACCATAGTTCACAGACAGAATGTATTTACATTCTCTCTGTACATAAAGGGATTGTTCTCCCAAAACTCACATGCAAGAGATTTTAATGTGATCTTTGAATGATATCCTATGCCTCCCTGGG